>NC_138549.1:146883334-147483334 GCF_964273705.1 Natrix helvetica | reverse complement strand
GCAAACAAGAATATCAACCACTTATTGAAGTAAATACATTTTAAAACACTTTAATTGTAACTGTCTATGGAGATTTTCAATCATCTAAGCCAGTGATGGCGAACCTATGGCACGCATGCCACAAGTGGCACGCGGAGCCATTTGTCAGGGCACGTGAGGCGCTGCCCTGTCAGCTGGCCAGCGCGCATGCGCGCGCTGGCCAGCTGAGTTCATCTTTTTAAAAGCTATTTTTCGCCTTCCTTAGGCTCCAGAGGCTTTATAGGAGCCTGGGGAGGGCGAAAAGAGCCTCTCCCGCCCGCCCCCAGAGGCCCTCCGGAGACTTCAGGGACCGTCCGGAGGCTTCCCTGAAGACTTCGAAGCGCTTAAAACCACCCTCTGAGCAAACTGGGGGATCGCGTGTTGCATTATGGGTGCGGCACGTCCGCACACGACCCCCCCCGCACATGACCCCCCCGTGCCCGTGGGGGCACTTGTGGCACGAGCCAAAAAAGGTTCGCCATCGCTGATCTAAGCCATGGCTGTCCCAAATGATTTTTTAAAGCCAACTGGACTTTTTTTTTTTTTTATCCTTTGAAAACATTTTGCTTTTCATCCAACAAGCTACTTTAGTTCTAACTAACTGATGGGAAATTGAAAGATTTATATTCTTTCAGTTCAGTCATAAAACCTTCCATTTGTCACCAGTTAGTTAGAACTGGAGAAGCTTCTTGGATGAGAAGCAAAAACATTTCAAAACCCAAGAGCGTCCAGTTGCCTTAAAAAAAAGAAGCAGCATCTTTGGGTCACTTTAATGGTACTTTCACAAGTTATTGCTGAACTCCTGGAAGGGAGGCCAATGCTGTACTCCGGTGTAATCTTATCCCGCATCCTTTGCAACTATTTTCGTTTAAAAAACGAAGTTTCTTCCATAGAAATTGCTATATGTCGGTCTTGGTTCATGTGGTTCTCAAACCATGTCCTAAATTGCAGATGTACAAAACCCCACGGTATCGTGGGCACAAGAAAGATGATTCCTCTTTTCGTTTTGCACGGCTCCTTTCCTTTCTCTCTGCCCAGGACTTAAACTCCCCCCGCCCGCTACTCTGCGGGCTCCGCCCCCGGCTCCATTCATAGGCGACCTCGCAAAGCAAAACGCCTCGCACCAGCTGGAGCAGCAGGCGGAGGAGTGGCCGGTTGCTTCGGCTGCTTTTCGCCGCAGTGCCCGCGTTCGTCCGGCTGGAGCGGAATCGGCGGGCCGGCGGGGGTCTTTGTTCTTCAGAAGTGCTTCATCGCGGGCGAGGGGAGGAGAGCGAGTGAGAGGGAGCCTTTTGAAGGTGGGTGGAAAAGCCGCTTCCCCGATCCTCGTCCCATGCCAAGAACAGAGAAGCCGTGCGCTTTGAAGGCTTTTGTCTGCGCCCTTGGTTGCCAGGATAAAAGGGTGGCGGGGAATGGAGGAGAGACGGACATGCCCGAGTTTTAGCAGCTTTTCTCGGTGCATCTTTTTCCCGTTGGCCGCAATGAAAGAGAACTTTTCCTCCTGTTGGCGTTGCAAGCGTCGTTTTTGCGAGGAGCAAAAGGTGGAGAAGCCCGGATTTAAAGGGCTCCTTCTGGAGGAGCAACTTTTCTAAACCGGGCGCCAGGGTCCCAAAGAGCAGGATTCCTCCTCGAGTAAGAAGCCACCCGAGTTCCTGAGCGGGAAGGAAGAAGCGGCGCGGTTGGTTACTCTAAGTGTTAGTTATGGAGTGCAATAGAATTAGAAGTGGAATAGAATTAGAAGTGGAATTGAAGTAGTAGTAGTAGTCCCCTGGATGAGCGGGAGGGAGGGAGAGGACTCCTACACGGGAGAAGCGGAATGAGTTGCTGCTGGTATTCCCCTTGCGGTATTTCAAAAAATTCCCATCCTATGGGGGTTTGTCGGCTGCTCGCTACAACTCACTTCTGGCGAAGAATTGCCCTCGCAATCTAGCAGCAGGAGCCTTGCTTGGTTTCCTCGGGAGTAAAACGCGCCAGTGTTGGAAAAGTTCATGCTCCGAGCAAGTACAACTTTCCAGCGCGCAAGTAAAGTTTCTTTGTTTTTTCCAACCTTTTACCTTTTAGGCGAGTGGACTTTCTGGGGGTCCCCCACTTTTCAAACGTTTCTCTTCTCATGCAAGTGGATGGAAGAACCGAAAGCTTCATGGATGAGAAGCGAAACGTTTTCAAAGGGGGAAAAATACCCCAAGAAAGTCAACTCGCCTTTTGGAAATCACCTCTGGGACCACTTCTTCTTCTTCTTGGGTTAATGTGCCTGGCGTTTGAGGACTTAAAAAGGATGCGGGTTTCTCTCTTGCATTCTTTATATTTCGCTATGTCCTTTGTTCGGTGTATTGGTATCTCCATTGTCTGAAAACTGCCGGGACGCTTTTAATGTTTTGTTATAGCCGCCCATTCCAAAACGCGATATTCCACATATTTTAAAGGAATAGTCATGACACGCAAAGCGAGAGGTTAGTCCACTTTAAGTTCGAAGGTGGGAGGTTTTGCTGTTTTTGAAATGCGTTGCTGTAATCCGGTGGGGCGCATTGTATTTCCCTCCCTGCCTGGGCAAACCATTAAGCAGCGCTTTGTCGGTGTCAGCTGACAGGCTGCATTGTAAATGGTGATCGACGGCAAATGGATGAACCGTTAGGCCGGCAGTTGCTTTTCCCGTTGGGCTTGCTCAAAAACACATGGTGGTTTTTGCTTGGCTTGGAATAGCTAGGCGTACTCGGAAGGATGGCTGCTTCTATGCCAGAGGAAATCGGTTTGGAAGAGACTCGGGTTAAAAAGAATTAGTAATATATCGTTTGCAAATTCCTTCTAAAATCTTCTGGAAACTGGAGCAGAATCGCTGTGGATGACCTTCCTCCTCGGGATAGGGTAGGACTGGTGGAGAAACAGTTGTAATGCTTTTGAAAAGAGGATTCAGTCTGGTTCCTCCAGATAGATAATTCTCAGATTTCCCAATCTGATATTAGGAAACTGAACCCAAAATAGCTGGTGCAGGGAGTTGATGAAGAAGAGATCAGCATACTTCAGAAATTATCACTCTTTTCCCCTTAGGCTGACTATATTTTTATTTATTACTTTTACAAATAACTCAAAGGCAGTGAACATACCTTAACACACCTTCCTCTTCCTATTTTCCCTGTAATGACAACCCTGTGAAATGGGTTGGGCTGAAAGAGAGTGACTGGCCCAAAATAATTCAGCTGGCTTTCATGGCTAGGGTGAGACTAGAACTCATGACCTCTGTCTGTCTGTCTATCTGTCTGATCTATTGCAATATGTCTGCAGATATCAGTGCACATGGGGCAGTCTTAGATAATTTCGAGTCCCCAAAATAAAATAACAATTAGAACTTAATTTTTCAAATAGATGAGATCTCAGAAGATTGCAGTAGCAGAAACACCATGCAGTGGGGGATGGGGGCAGAACTCTCCAGAAGATTTCCATTGAGAATGCCAAACTTTTCATGAATTCTAAGCATTGTCGTGAGATTTGCATTTAATTTATGATTTTCTTTTATATTATGTATTATTTTACAATGGTAAGCCGCTCAGAATGTTTTTGGAGCTGGACTGTCTTGAAATTGAATAAATGTACTCTTCAGACACTATTTATCATGTTCCACTGGTTGGAATCTACGATATTTTATGATGATTGAGCTTTGTTTATTAGCACTATACTGTACTTTTGCCTCTTCCTTCTTTTCCTACCAAGTTTTAGTCTGGCCTGTGCCTGCTGTCTTTAACATTCATTCAAAACAAAGCAAAAGTCCAAGTGGTTTTCCTGTCATCTTTTCATCCCGGAAATTTAAAGCAATGTGCCAATTGTAACAAAATACATTTTAGAATATTTTTTAAAAATACTGTACTCAGCTTCACAAAATTTTGTGAAATGATGGCAATGGTTCTGGGTTCCATGGCTATTCTTTCTGGATTTCTAGATCTAGCTAAATAATACATATTATAAATTTGTGCAATAATAATAAACTACTAACTCCAGATGGTGTGGTGATGAGGGTAAATGTTTTATTTTAATGTTTTGAGCCACCAACTTGCCTTGATGCAAGATGGGCAACAGACAAATGAAATAAAAACAAAGATTTCTACAACAGTTGTCCTGAATTACATTTTGATTTCTTGTTATGGGTCAATAGTTCTATTCATTCCTTGGGGGATTAGTAGTACTGTACATGTAATCCTTGTTTCACTATTTCCTCATTTAGCAACTATTTGAAGCTAAGACAGTGATAAAAAAAATAACTTGGAGGTCAATCCTCAGGAGAGCTGAAGTAAGATCATAGCACAGTTGTGGTTTCACTTAGCAACCATTTTTCTTAACAAATGAGTTGCGGGTGCTGATTGTGACCACTAAATGGGGACTGCCTACATTGTGTTCCAGCCCTTATCCATAATAACTGAGTTGGTAGGTGTGTTATGGTTTTTGGTACATAGAATTTACTGATGGCTGAATCAGCTTTTATCATACAAGATTTATCATACAAGATTTGAAGGTGGGGAACTTGGCTGGATATCAAATGGATGAAGAACTTGCTGCGATTTTTGTGGTATTACTTGTACCTTATTGCACTTGGGAAATCTATTATTTCATAAAAGTACAGACTCTAGCTTGAGAGAATATGATGATTTAATCCAAACCATCTGGTGTTCTAATGTATTGTTGCTAGAAGTTTGGGAGAGACGGAGTGTAATGGAACATTTTGTAAGATAACTAAACTCTGAAGGCATCCCTTCATCAAAGATACTTCTACAAATTATGCATTTATCTAACATTAATTGAAATGTGTTATCAGTTTGGTTGTTACTCTATCGTACTATTTCTAGTATTAAACTGTTGATGTGTGAAGCTTTCTAGGTGCATATGTCTTTAGTGAAGGAAACTGAGGATAGAAAAGATACTAATTTCATTAGTGTTTTGATTTTAAAAAACCAAGAAAACAACTAGTTGAATGACTAAGTCCTACAAACAAGTTGGAATGAAATTATACGACCTGATCTTCACTTGAACTGAACTGTAGGTATTTGCATAAAATGCAAGTAGTGGGAAAATATACATATACTATGTGCATGATGTTTTCTGAGAATTAGAATAAAAATTGGACAAACATTAAAGTTAAAGAAACCTAGCTTAACAAATGCAATGTTCTATGGACACAGCAGTTTATTTAGAACTAGTTTCATAGCAAGGGTTCAGATTATGAATGAAGGCAAATATACATGTCTCAAGATAATGTTGCAGAATCCAATCTGGGTCGGTCACTGGGACCAGAGGTTTTGTCTTCCAAGCTTTCAGACGTGTGCTGGAGCCCGATGTTGTCATTTGGTAGTTCTAAAAGCACAGAATGTACTTTGTCCTTCAATTCCGCCAAGGAGCCTAGCTCTTTCACCTTGCAAATTGCATCATGGATCATTAACATTGTGATGGTTGTAACTTATTTAAAAGATTTATATAGCCACTCATTTTACGAACCATACAGTCATCTTGCAGCAACAGCTTGAAAACAATAAAAGCTAACATCCGTAATTTTGAGTTGCATTAATGTGCTGCCTCCTTTTTCTTTAAATAAGCAAACAATGCTTTGAATTACTTAGAGAAGTCAATTGATTAAAGCTTCATCAGGAGGAAGAGAGATAATAACATTTAGAACAGCTATTTCAGAAAAAAAAGTGATTTGGAGGTACAATACATTCTTACAAAATTTCTGAGTTATGGAGTAAAAAATGTAGTGTACTGTTTTTCCTTTCTGTTATATTACTGAAACCAAATATTTTGTTGGACTGAATTGGTTGGAGATTTAGGGCTGATGAGAGGAAATACTTTTTTACTTAGCATATAATTAAACTGTGGGGTTTATTTTACTATAAGATATTATGAATTTAAAGGGGATTAATCAGTGGCTGCAAAAGATGTTAGCAATGTAATAGCAATAGCCCTTAGACTTGTGTACCGCTTCATAAGGCTTTTAAAGCCCTCTCTAAGTAGTTTACAGAGTCAGCACATTGCTCCGAACAATCTGGGTCCTCTTTTTACTGACCTTAGAAGGATGGAAGACTGAGCTAAACTTGAGCCAGTCAGGTTTGAACTGCTGGCAGTCAGCAGAATCAGCTTGCAATACTCATTCTAACCATTGTGCTACCATGGCTCTAACTAGACTTCAAGCTATGGGAAGTCCTTGAATTGCAACCATAATGAAACTCATAAATCAGATCACTCATGTCGCTGACTTAATTTTACAAGTGGTGTTAAGCAAACCAATGGTTTGCTATAGGTTGGTTTTGCCAAAATTCAGAAGTAAATGCTAATTTTTGGCAAAACTGTTGCAAAATATGATAATGTAACTGTAGGATGCTGCAAATGGCTATGAATGCGGCCTGGTTGCTGAGCACCTGAATTGCAGTCACATGGTGGGAATCGGACCTTCAAATCTAGGTTGTAAATACTCCCAGGGAGGTCCATTGTAACTCTGAACAGTCGCTAAGCGACTAGTCGTAAGTCAAGCACTGTTGTAGAAAAAGATGTAAGGGAGGAGAGAAAAGGAATTGGAAGTACCTATGTGCTAACTCCTACATGTATTTGCATTTTCCAGCCAACCTCATTAAAATTTCAGTTGCTATCATGAAATACAGATTGAGTACATTAAAGAGCGCAAGGAACATGGTCTCTGGTAGCTTCTAATAAAGTTCTGCTAAACAATAGCAAATATACTTGAGTTTCATTAGCATATAATACAGGGGTGAAATTCAGCAGGTTCTGACAGGTTCTGGAGAACCAATAGTGGAAATTTTAAGTAGTTCAGAGAACCGGCAAATGCCACCTCTGGCTGGCTCCAGAATGGGGTGGGAATGGAGATTTTGCAATATCCTTCCCTGCTACGCCCACCAAGCCACACCCACAGAGCCGGTAGTAAAAAAAAAAAAATTTCACAAACTGATATAATGTCATTTGGACTTTCAACCTTAACCTGAAAAATGCATTGAAAACTGTTTTGACTCCCTTTTAAAGTATACTTTGATCATATCATTTGTGGCTTTAAAAAGTCCTTCTGGTTTTCTTTCAGTGTCCCAACCGTGGAATGATCTACTTCTAAGATCACTAAGCAGCTACCCCCTCTGTTGGTTGGTTTCTGCTATTATCATTTTGTTTCATAAATATGGAAAACGGAGGAAGTGCATCTATCCAATTCTGCAGTCTACTGTTAGCCTGAGCTGGGTGGCTGTTATTTTCCCTATCTGTTCTTGTCATGAGACAAAATGCTTCTTGTGCACTCTCCCCATCCTTATATTAGGTTACAGTGCATTTAAAGAAGGCTAATTTATTTATTTGTATCTCACCTTGTTATATTCAAGGTGATGAGCAGGTCTAAACGCCTTCCTCCTCTTGTCTCACCCACAACATGGGATGGGTTGGGTTGAGAGAGAATGACTGGCCCAAAGTCAGCCAGCTGGCTTTCATGGCCAAAACAGATTTTGAACTCAGTGTCTTCTGAGTTTGCTTTCAAAAATTTGCTTTCAGATTCTCCAGCTTAATTTTTCAAGCATAATTTACAACTAGATAATTATGCTTCATTGCCTGCTCTCTCCTTTCTCCCAGTCACTTGGAAGATAACAGCAGTGGCTTGTTGTCATTGAGTGTCGGAAAGCATATAGATTTCAATAAATTATTATTAACTTTAACAGGAACTTTTTCTGTACCGAAAATGTTTGCAATCAATAATGTTAGCTTAACATCTGAACATACCTCAAAATCTAAAAACTGTAACTACTTCTATTTAGAATTAAAGGCTAAAGTTATTGCCAATCTATCTTTCTCAAACTGGTGGCAGCAATTTTGGGCTGATAGAATTTGGTTTTCCAGTTCCTTACTGGATAGGCAAGTCCTAAAGTGGTCTCTAATCACTCTTCTCTGGATCATGCCCTGCTCTGTTTTGGTGGTCCTCCGGCGCCTCTTGAACCAACAATCCTGATGTAGATCGTAACTTCCTAGTCCATCTCAAAATCATCAACCAACATTGTTCTTTACTAAAACAAGAAATCTTCAAGAGTCAGTGCTGTCTAGTTCCATCTCAAGTGGCCAGCCATTACAAATTCTACAAGTTTTTGTTTCCAAAATTTCTTCTCAATTTTTAGCAGTCTATCTTCCTTTCCCACTTCGGCAAGCCCATGTCTTACTCCGTGAGAAAATTTGCCTATGGGAAGCTAAGCTAAGACACCCCCCCGCCCCAATATGGCACTAGAAGAAAAAGCTTATGCTGTATTTGATTGTCTTGTTTGTGCTTCTGTAACTGTTTCAGAAGGAGGTATGACTACCTGTAGACTGCCCAATTGAAAAGCTTTCCCAAAACAAAGACAGTTGCTAATATGTATTCCAATAGGCAGGGTATTCTGTGCTACACTACAGCATTTTTGGGTGTAAAAATAGAGTTGGGTATGATACATATCCTCCAAGTTAGCCTGCTGTTTGTTGGCAGTAGTAGAGGATGCTGTGTTATTGCTGATGCTGATTGAAGCATTCCATTTAGCCTTTGTATGTGGAAGTATGAGAGAAGCGACAACATCTTGTCCTTCACCTCTAGAAGCAAAGTATCTTAAACCCCATGTAGTCCTTATTTGTAGTGTGTGTCCTTCTGATTCCTTTTGTACTTCCCCCACAGACATTAGTTTTCTGGTTACATTTGTAAGACTACCTTCATGGAATGTTTCTCATATTTATATACCATTAATTTGCTAATCTAAGCAAATATTTTCCTGCAAGTAACTTTGTGATGTCTTAACTCTCTGGGGAAGATTCTAATGCTGGGTAAGGAAAAGAAGAGGACAACAACCAGCAGCTTGTATGATTGTTGTAGAACAGTGTATGAGCTCAATTACATCGCAGATGAGTGTACTGCTAGAAGACCTGAAAGACCAAGTTATGGGTAAATGCAGATTGTCATGGAGAAAACTTTATCTGGTTGTTATGAGTTGACAATTATTTGACGGCATGTAATCAGTTGCAATGAGAGCTAGGTGGGTGTAGTACAGGGGTGTCAAACTCAAGACCCGCAGGCCGGATCCAACCCATAGGGTGCTTAGATCTGGCCACAGGGCCGCCCTGGAAACAGCGAAAGGCTGGCCTGCAGTGCCTCTGCCAGCAAAAATGGAGCTTGGGAGGGCCTTCCCAGACTCCGTTTTCAGCCACAATCGCATCAGGCAGCCCTCTGCCAGTGAAAGTGGAGCTCAGGGGGTCACGTGTGGGGCTGCAAGAGACCATGAGGATGAAACAGAGCTCGGGAGCCCATTTTCGTTGGCGGAGTGCACCTGGGGTGCTCCCAACATGAGTGAAGTTGCCACACCCACACCGGTCCCCCAAGGTCAAACACAACCCTGATGTGGCCCTCAATGAAATCAAGTTTGACCCCTGGTGTAGTAGTTAAGGTCTTGGACTAAAAATCAGGAAACTGAGTTCTTGTTCTATCTTAGATACAAAATCAGCTGATGACTTTGGGCCAGCACCCTCTCTCAGCCTTAAGAAAAGGACAGTGGTAAACCATTTCCAAAAATGTTGCTAACAAAACTTGAGGAACTTGTTCAGGAAGTTATCAGGATTTTTTTTAATTCTTATGTGTCTGCATTCTCTAGCAATAAGGAGATTCATAGTCTGGATTTGCTGTGATGCATCAAACCAAATATTTCTGTTGTTAGCTAATTAGCTTTATTTCCAATTGTGGTTTTCTCACAAACCTTTTATCTGTCACATGACAACCACCGAAGAATAATTATCCTAGGCAATCATGTAATCAGATAATCAAGTAATGAATTAGCAAACATCTAGAAGCAAACAAAGTAATAGCCAAAAGCCAACATGGGTTTGTCAAAAACAGATCATGCCAGACCAATCTTATTGCATTCTTTAATAATGTGACAAAATTAGTGGACCAGAGGAATGCCGTCGATATAGTTTACTTGGACTTCAGTAAGGCATTTGATAAGGTAGCCCAGCGATGGCGAACCTTTTTTGGCTCACATGCCATAAGTGGGGGGGAGCGCAGGAGGGTCGTGTGCGGGCATGCCACACCCATAATGCAATGCGCGACCCCCTCCAGTGCATATGTGCGCACTACAGGCACTCCCCCCATTTTTACATGCTTTTTTCGCCCTCCCCAGGCTCCAGAGGCTTTATAGGAGCCTGGGGAGGGCGAAAACAGCCTTCCCCGCCCCCTTGGAAGCCCTCCGGAGGCTTCAGGGACCTTCAGGAGGCTTCCTTGAAGCCTTCGGAGCAGTCAAAACGACCCTCCGAGCAAACCGGTAGTGACTTCCTGTTTGCTCAGAGGGTCGTTTTGAGCGCTCTGAAGGCTTCAGGGACAGTTCGGAGGCTTCCCTGATGCCGGAGGTCACTTCCGGTTTGCTCGGAGGGTCGTTTTGAGTGCTCCAAAGGCTTCAGGGACCTTCTGGAGCCTGGGGAGGGTGAAAAATGGCTTTAAAAAAGGGTGAACTCAGCTGGCCTTCATGGAGGGAAGTATGCAGTGGAGGACCCCAAGGCTCTGTTTTAGGCCCAGTACTCTTCAACATCTTCAGCAATGTTTTGGATGAGGGAATAAATGGGGAACTCATCAAATTTGCAGATGACACAAAGATGGCAGGAATAGCCAACACTCCAGAAGATAGGCTTAAGATACAGAAGGATCTTGACAAACTTGAACATTGGGCACTATCTAATAAAATAAAATTCAGTGGTGAAAAAAGTAAGTTTCTATATTTAGGCAAGAAAAACAAAATGCACAGGTACAGTATAGGTGGTACCTTGCTCAACAGTAGTAACTGTGAAAGGGATCTTGGAGTCCTAGTGGACAACCATTTAAATATGAGCCAGCAGGGTGCAGCAGCTGCCAAAAAAGCTAACACAGTTCTAGGCTACATAAACAGAGGGATACAATCAAGATCACATGAAGTGTTAATACCACTTTATAATGCCTTGGTAAGGACACACTTGGAATACTGCATTCAGTTTTGGTCGCCACGATGTGGAGACTCTAGAATGAGTGCAGAGAAGAACAACAAAGATGATTAGGGGACTGGAGACTAAAACATATGAAGAACGGTTGCAGGAACTGGATATGTCTAGTTTAATAGAAAGAAGGACTAGGGGAGACATGATAGCAGTGTTTCAATATCTCAGGGGTTGCCATAAAGAAGAGGGAGTCAAGCTATTCTCCAAGGCACCTGAGGGTAGAACAAGAAGCAATAGGTGGAAACTAATTGAGAGAAGCAACTTAAAACTGAAGAGAAACTTCCTGACAGTTAGAACAATTAGTCAGTGGAACAGCTTGCCTCCAGAATTTGTGAATGTCCCAACACTGGAAGTCTTTAAGAAGATGTTGGATAGCCTTTTGTCTGAAACGGTATAGGGTTTCCTGCCTAGGCAGGGGGTGGGACTAGAAGACCTCCAAGGTCCCTTCCAACTCTGCTATTGTATTGTATTGTATTGTGTATAATTTCATATGAATGTTGTGTCACTTTATTAGGACGTATGAGAAATCACTTGATTGTTCCCCTTCTCAGTGATCATTTTACCTTTTCTCAGAAAACAGAAAGAGGTTCCTTCTACTTCTGAAAAATCCACTGTGAAAGAAGAAGAAAATGCAATTCAGTGGAAAATAGAACTTAACAAAGGCCACTTCCAAAAAATGCAATAGAAAGGAAATGGAAACTGGCAGCCATCATTTAACTTTTAATTTGAGAGAAATACAGGAAGATGTGTTCAGCATCCACAGTTGGGACTGGCAACTTGGTTATTAAGCAGAGTCATAAATGCAAAGATAATTCAAAGTTACTTTTTCATTGCTGTCATTACTGCAAATAGCTGTGAAACCAGACAGTTGTTAAATGAGGACTATCTAGCAATAAAGTTAAATTATTTTGATAACCATTTCTTTCTTCCACAAAAGTCAACTTTAGTTTTGTTGAGAGCTGCTAATGACTTCTAACTGAAATTTAGAGGATTGTTGTTATATACTACTTTTCTATTGGTTTTAACAATTTTTCAGTCAGGAACAGGTGGGTGGGATAGCAACAGTGCAAGCCACTAAGTGATGGTATTAAGTTAATGGACTTTGCCTACAATACATTTATTTCATGGCTATAATGTACCGAGAAATTGTTATATATTTTTTCTTCTTTCAGATGTGCCATTATTTCCTATATACATTATGTATGTAGTACATTACGTGTGAAGTAGATTGGCAGTAACCTATGAAGAAATTATATACAGGTAGTCCTCGACGTACAACCCCAATTGAGCCCCAAATTTTCTGTTGCTAAGTGAGACAGTTGCTAGGTGAATTGTGTCCCATTTCTTACGATCTTAAGTTAATAACATAGTTGTTAAGTGAATCTGGAATCCCAATTGACCAAGCTTGTTGGAAGGTCACAAAAGGTGATCATATGATCCTAGGATACTGCAACCATCATAGTTATTAGTTGTGAAATTTTTAACCATGTGACCCCGGGGATGCTGCAACAGTTCTAGGTTGAAAACCTGTCATAATTCACTTTTTTTCAGTGCAGTTGTAACTTTGCACTGTCCCCAAACATTGTTTTAAGTTGAGGGCTACATATAATGAGAAAGGAACTCTGTGGTTTTTTTAAAAAACATCTCTAGAATCTCCTTCAAATCTAGGAGAAAACCTAAGCAGCTTTTAATAGGGGAATATCAGAGTTCTCTTCCTGCAATTTTCATCGCCTAGTGCCGTGATGGCGAACCTCTGGCACGTGTGCCACAGGTGGCATGGGGAGCCATATTGGTGGGCATGTGAGCTCAGCTCTGGCATGCATGCACACCAGCCAGCTGATATTCGGGCCTTCTTGGGTCTCCAGACGTCAGTAAACAGGCTGTTTTCAGCCTCCAGTGGGCCTCCGGGTGTGTGTGTGCCCTCCCCAGGCTCCTAGAAAGGGCCTGGAGCCTTGGGAGGGTGAAAAACGGGTCCACTGTGCCATTGCTTGCCAAAAACAGGAGGAACGCGGGGGTTTCGCGTGCACATGCGCGGGGGGAGGATGCATAGAATTATAGGTGTCGGCATGCACGTGCACAACCCTCCCTGTGCTTCCCCCCTTTTGGCATGTGATGGCTGTCGTAGTGTATATTATGAGAGAAGTTCCAAATATTTCCTGAAAAATGAAGAGGCTATTTTTACTTGAAGAGACAATTACAGCTACTATGGTCTAAATGATGGGCTGATCTCCACAACTGAGATACACTAACAGCATTTATTTCCAAAAGAAGCTGTATTGGTCAGTTACCATTAGATCCAAAATAATGTATATTTTGGCTAAAGAGTGAATGAAAATAAATGTTAAGATATGCACACATTCTAAAACCACCTTGTTCTTTAACTGTTGCAGTTCAAGAATTTACTGGCAGTGAGAGAGGACAATAAGAAGAGGGAAAGAGTGAGAAATAAGTCATTTTATTTATTTATTTAAGAAATGTACATGGTTGCCCAAATTGCTCACAGTAACTTGTGGCAAATTATAAGAATTAGCCAATCTTTTGATCACTTTATGGTCTGAAAAATGGGGAAGGGGGATAGTTTATTTTGTTTATCCTTAGGTATTGACTGAATTCTTATATTGCAGGAAACCATGATTGACTTGATGTACTGATCAAATTTAGACATAAGTCATGCCTTATAAATTACTGTAAATTATTAAAGTACAGGAAATCAACCAACCAATATTGGGGCATTAGTGTAAAGTGAGAATTCTGTCCCTGTGATGATTCTCATATGTATATACATTACCTGTTCAAAGCTGCATCACAGGAAATGATTACTTACTTGTGTCAACTATTTTATAATAATCATGGAGTTAACTAAAGGCTTTCCCTGTCAAATTAGACAGGAATCTTAATTTTATTTTTGTTGAAAGAGTTTTGCGTTGCATATGTTTGCGTGCGAACCACTCCTTAATACCACTAATGTTCACATGTGCCTTGACTAGACAAAAACTTTAATTATTATTATTTTGGGTGCATCTATTGAGGATTATGATTCTAAATAACAGCACAAGTGTTTTTTTTATATTCTCTTACTAGTTTTAAATTAGATGTATTCAGTGTACTTTCACTGATTCTGTTGTTGCCTATGATTGTACTGTATGCTGCTTAAGGCCTTTTGAATGAAAGAATGAAATCTTCATAAAATGGTTATTTTGCTTAGATAAATATGAAAACTTTGAAGTGAAGAATGGATGTTCTTCAGGTCTTACTTGCTCAATAGCAGGTGGCCTTAAGGTATCAGATCTGGAAGGATATCCTTTGGGAAAGAGGTGGATAAACAAAATGAAGAGATTGACTTGTTTTCGTAGCCCAGTTGAGTCTCAAAGAAACCCAGCATTTGGAAATAACACTCTTAATGCATACATAGTAGAAGGAAATCCTGTCCTTTTGTGTTGGAAATGAGGAGAGAGATTGTCTTATTTACATCCTTAGCAGCTGATCTGAAAAGCAGCTGCTTAGACTTCATTAAAATGTGTTTTCCTGCATCTTGACTTGAGTAAATGGCATACAAGGTAGATTTAACATAATTGATTGGGGGCCATATGGAAACAATTTCCTTGATCTTGACTTCACATCACATTTGTCTAAGCAAAAGGTTTTCACACTTATCACCTTACCATTTGCTCTTCTATTCTTCCTCACTTGGGGTTGAAAATAATAATCTGATTGAATGCAGTACTCATCTGCATTCAGTTTAGCCTTGAATACATAATCCATACATCATTTGAACTCAAAATAATTAGGAAGGTATTTATGGATGCAAAGACATTTTCTTGACCACTGAAATGTGTTCATATTTGGTATGAGGCAAAGAATAATCTTAAAAAAAACTTGCATGCAGTCCTTAGGAAGCTCACATGCATAACTTGTTCTATTTTATTTATAAATATAATTTATTTATTTATAATTAATTCAAGGTCTCTCACCTTCCCCCCTTTAAGCATGCTACTAAAGCAGTTATTTTAAAAACCAGAGTCTTCATCTGATGATCTGGACTACAGTATCAAAAATACATAAACTTTTGTATGAGGACAAGAATAGAAGGGATGGGAAAATGTGACTTGATAATAGAATAGAGAAGGGAAAGGCATTGGGAGTAGTTGAATGGTAGCATTTATTATCTGTTTTATAAATGGCAACTACAGCATTATAAATTTCTAAGCCTAGTTTTTGATCACAAAGTACCCCTAACTTCTTCCTTCATTGAATTGTAAGGACCCTATTGCTTGAACTGTGTGTGTGGGTATTATGGTATAGTCAAAAGAAGACAAAAAGAGAAAAAAGAAAGCTTTCAATGGACAAGGAAACAAATTTCGTTTAGCTAAGAGAGTGTAGATTTGGGCAGTTATTCTTAGAGAACTGTTAAATTAACAATAGTCAGTCAACTCTTCAAACGGGAAAAATATTCTTAAGTGAAGACAATTGCTGGCCTTTATCCAAAAATTATGTATAATTTAAAAGAAGCTCCTAAACAAACCAGAATTTTAGAATTGACCTTCATAATGACAGATTCTCATCTGAACAATAGTTTTGCTGGATTTAGTAGTGCTTTATATAGTGCTAGTAAAATAAATTATTTATATTTATATGATACAAATCACAAATGTCTCACCAAATGAATGATCCAAAAATGGACTGTAGTAATGAATTGGAAGTGCCCCCCAAATAGGGTAAGTGTAAAGTGAAAGTGAAATTCAACAAAATTAACTCAAATTGTAGAGAAAGCTAGGAAATAAAAAAGCTGTGCAAACAACTTTGCTGGTAGTGGGCAGATGGTAAAGGGATTTTGAATGAAAATTTCTGATGCTGGGCTTAAAATAAGATACACAGATATGGAAATGGGTAATCCTAAGGTGACCAACCGTCCTCCTTTAGGGAGGACAGTCCTTTTGTAAGTTCTGTCCTCCCTCGAAAAGTGTCCTCCTACATGTCCTCCTTTTTGATATTTGAAGGCTAATCTGCTGCGCGTTATGTGACGTATTTTATTAAACAGTTTTTAATGGTGTTTTTTTTACTTCATCACAAGTACATTGAACAGATATTGAATCTTGTGTTGAATTTTTATCTAAAGAAATGCTAGACATTAAAATAGACGACAATTGTCTCTTTGAAGAAATTAGAAGAGTGAATGTATATTTAAATTCTGAAAAATTAATACAATGGGAAAATCAACATGTTGAAATTGATGGGTGGATATTTTCAGCCATTTCAAAAATGAACATATTCCATGTGAACATTTATTTATACTTGTTCAATTTACGTTGTGCTGCTCTGGAACTAATGCAGCAGTTGAAAGAGGTTTTTTTCAATTGCCAATGATTTTTCGACAAGTGAGAAATCGAGATTGAATGTTGATACTCTAGCTGCAGCACTTGCCATAAAATTCAATATGAAGGATATTTCTTGTTCAGATATTTCCAATATATTGTTAGAAGATGATACATTGACAAAAAATATTAATTCAATAGAAAAGTACTCATTTAAATAATAATTAACAGGCATGTAAGCATAATTACAATATAAAATGTTGCAAATGTTTTTATTATGCATATATCATATTTTAGTGTATTATTGTTGCAATGAATAAAATATTTCTTTTTTACGATATATTTTTTCCAATTTATTTGTCCTCCTTTTCATTGTAAAAAAGTTGGTCACCTTAGCATTTTGGACAATAGAACGTGTTTTGTCCTCCTTTTCACTGTAAAAAAGTTGGTCACCTTAGTAATCCTTTAATTCTAAATTAGGAAAACTTTAGAACTGGCAAATACCACCTCTGGCTGGCCTCAGTGTGGGTGGGAATAGAGATTTTGCAATATCCTTTCCCCCAGGAGGGGAGAGAATGGGGATTTTGCAGTATCCTTCCCCTGCCCCGCCCACCAAGCCACACCCACAGAACTGATAGTAAAAAAAATTGAATTTCACCACTGCATCATATACATTTTTATTACTAGTGGAGCTGCAGAACATTTTGGAAACCTTAGGGCAAAAGAAACTATTAAAGTGTTCGTTTAAGTTCTACCAATTTATGAATTTTTTCAAAGTTATTGATGCCCTTCCTCTTTTGTGCAGAAGCTGCAACTACTAAGCAACAACATATCACCATAATTACCTTATGCAATGCTTCATCAACTATACTGGTTCCTACTGTGTTTCCGGACCCAATAAGTGTTTCCTTACATTTTAGACTGTGTACAGATCTCAGGCTAAGCTGTAATTTGTTTAGCTTTCATTTGCTCAGTGTCACAAATGGTTATTTTTATACAAAACCAATGAAATTGTAATAGAAGATCTTAATTCCCCAAACTACTCAAAATTTCCGCTACCGGTTCTCCAGAACATGTCAGAACCTCCTGAATTTCACCCCCGATATGATGGCAGAATGCGGCAGATGGACAGTATAACAGAATTACAAAGTTGGAAGGGAACTTGGAGGTCCTCTAATCCAACCCCCTGCACAAGCAGGAGACCCTATACCAGTGATGGCAAACATTTTAGACACCAAGTGCCCAAACTGCGTGCACGTGCGCATGCCTGCTGGCTGGTGGGAGGCAGGGCATCCCAACACCAGCTGGGTGGCAGGAGGTAAGATATTTTTCTTTTGTGAGCTTCTGTTTCGTTGTTTGCAGGGAAACAGAAGCTCACGAAAGAAACGCCACGGAGATCTGACCTGGGGCAACAGCGTGCGTGCCAGCAGAGGGCTCTGTGTGCCACCTCTGCCACGGGTGCCATAGATTTGCCATCACAGCCCTATACTGACATACACACAATATAATAATGTTAAACCAGATTTTTTCCCCTTCACATCTATGCATTCATGTGTAAATTATCTTTATAAAGCCATGTAGTAGTCAGGGATTTAAATTTTCAGAACATTTAAATGATTTAGTCAGTCTTAATTCTGTTTTTTCTGTTCCAAGTTGCCGGTTAAGGAATAGAGAGATGATTTCCCCCCTCCCCCCACCAGAACTTCCTAGATTGGTGCTTGTTTTGTGCTAGATCAGCTACTACTTTAACTGATGTTTTTCAGCTATGCAAGCTGTAGTTTGATGCTTGTTTCCCCTCCCCTCCCCCACGGGTATGGTTTAGAATACCCTTGACCTGTAGTCAGACTGGTATTATTAATTTCCTATCTTACTCCTGCAGAATGTGTGGTCTAAGCATACAACGTTCCGATTAGGAAAAGCAAAACAAAGGGAACTGCTATCAAGCTATATCAAGAAACGAGTGTCTTTAGTCTAAGCAGAGTGTTGGGTTAATGTCAAGGACTATAGATGTGTCTGGAGCTTGGGGGGAAGGCTGGATATAGTAGGAGAAGCTTTGACATACCTTAGCAAAGTGAAATGCCTACTTCCAACCCCTTGTTCCAATTTTTAGAGATCTTCCGTCATTAACTCTGGATAGGGTAACATTCCCCTAGGGCAGGCACAGTGAAATCTGGATTCCTGGACTCCCATTATTGTGGGATGAGTTGCAATTGTAATCAGGAAGGGCTTTGCACAAATCCATCAGTTACATCAGTTGTACCCATTCAGAGATCAGAAGGCACTGGTCATGGTTACGCATACCTTTTATCACTTCCTGGTTGGTCTATTGCAATGTGCTCTCCATGGGGTTGCCTTGGAAGAGTGTTCGGAAGCTTCATCTGGTCCAGTATATGATTGTATGATTTTCTGGACACACTATAGTATGCCAATGTAACAGCATTGTTACTTGAGCTGCGCTGACCCTGAATAGGCTTCTGGGTACAATTCCAGGGGTTGGTTGTCACCATGAAAGCCCTACTTGTTGAAGAGTGATTTTACCTGTGAGACTACCTGATTCTTGTGATTTCTGCCTATCCCATCAGATCTGGCAGAATGAGCATGTCGTAGGTCCCCCTCTGAGAAACAATGTCTTCATGCCTTCTCTATTCTGGCATAGAACATTCCTCTCCCCCCCCTTCAGATTGCCCCTCCCTATTGGCCTTCTGGAAGGCCTTGAAAATATGTTAGCCGGTGTGGGTGTGTTTATTAGAGAAATTCCTCTACTTGCTTTTTGTTTAATTTGTTTTTAACATTTTGTTTGCTATCCAGAGTTACCTTGGTTAAGATAAGTGGCTATATACTTTTGTTTAATCAATAAATAAATGATCAGCCAAAGTAAATCAATGTTTGAGATTAGTGTTTTATAAACAGTAATACAATATGCCTACAAGTAAGAGGTCTGAGGCATTCCTGACTCAGGCAGAGAGATTTGCTGCATTAGATAGACTGTTCCAGTTATTTACTTCATAAATTTCTAAGTGTATTGATTGTGTCGATATTTTATCTAAGTATAAATAATGTGTGCACTACATGTGTCCAGTGTGCTTTCTTTGTTTAGAAGGAAAACAGCAATATATAAAAGTGCATCTTATGCACTAAAACGCCCTGCTGCTTGAGAGGTTAGTACCCAAAAATGTAGATTAACATGTCAAATATGTTTTATGCTATTCTAAGAAAGCACTTTTCATCATATAATTGCTTTCCCACAAACCGGATCGTTGTTATTTTGTTCTACAGATACGTTTTGTGTGTTTTATTTGTGCTAAATAAGTGAAAGATATATGTAAAAAGCTTCTTTTTTAAACAAGTAAAAGAGAAAATTTCACACTTTATTCATGTTATTCTGTATCACTATTTTTAAAGTGTGTTTTTAAACTGGAAAATTGTATGCATGAAAGTTCTTTTTTTAAAGAGAACTAATTAATATTCACCTCCTATTAGCTCATATGCTGTTAAAGGCTTGCATCCTTCCCACACCAGAGAAACTGGCTCTTATCCAAAGAATAAAAACCTGTAGGGTGGCATTCAATTCCCAGAGAAATCAATGCTATCATTATTGTAATCCACAGAGAACTGTAGTTGAAGTTTGCTCTTAAGAGTATTTATGTATGTAATGGCTGTTTTTTCCCATTGCTTGGGCTTAATAATGGGCTAAAATATTGTTGCTTGCCCTTAATTTAGTTCCACCAGGGAAGACACAAAAGTTTCAGGCCACAAAATAATATTTGATGACAACTTTCCGAAGGGAGTTTATTCGTGTTCATTTCCATACACAATCTTTGTTAGAAACAAAGTTGACTTTCCGACACTAGCCCATGATTTTAGGTCACTGAACCTTGCAATTATTAGAGATCACTACTCATTCCTTCTGATTATTGAACTCCAGAACACTTACTGTAGCCTGCTTTTACCAGATCTTGGTGGGGGTTGGGGTTACCTGATCTGGATGAAGAAGGAACATGAATAGTTAAATCCCCTTGACCTGAAATGTGGAAGATTTATGTTGTGCCCTTTGGTTTAGTGAATGCTCCCTTGATCTTTATTAGATTTATTTGAGTGACTTACAGATTTATTTATTATTTATTTTGATGAGCCAGCTACCTGTGCTGTAAAGTTCAAACCATATTTGAAGTGATTCACCAAACGTGCCTAGTTTTAATCTGCCTAACTTAATTATTTAGAATATCGCATCTCTTCTGAGGGCTTCCATATGGACTGTGCCAGCATGGCACTTTTCTATCCTGACATTACCCAAATCTCAGGGGAGTGCTTTGGAGGATTTTGTTAGATTTTTGATTCCTTGTGCCTGATTTTCAGGCAACTGGGAGAATGTGAGTTCTAGTCTTGACTTGGACACAAAGCCTGTTGGGTGATCTTGGGCCAGTCACACACTCTCAGCCGCAGAAAGAAGACAAAGGCAATCCCCTTCTGAAAATCTTGCCAAGAAAACTACAGTAATTACAGTGGTTCAAGCAGTCACCTGGAGTCAAGACCAACTCAAAGGCACATAGGTACACAAACAAACAAGTCTAAGAAAGCAGCTCCATTCAAGTGGGAGTCTAAAACAAAACAGACTTCTCTATCATTAACATATTTTTTATCTCTTAGCCCTCCTCCTTCATCCAGATCTCACCTTTTGTTATTAAAATAGATAGTTCTGTTTTGTCTCCTAGAACAGCGGCCTCCAACCTTTTGGGCACCAGGGATTGATTCCATGTTGAGAGTTTTTTCACGGACTGGAGGGGACGTGGTTTCATGTGCTGCCTTCATCCCATGGATGGGGCTTCGCTTCATTGTGCCAGTTTCTGGCATGTTGTGGACTGGTTGGGGAGCCCTGCTCTGAATGGCCAAGACACTGGAAAACAAGAAATTTTGCTTTGTGCCTTTTATTTTAAAGAGGAGTTACCTTTTGAAAGAAATCAGAACATTTTTACAGTCTTGCTAGTCACATATTGTTTTCAACATTGCTGCTGTTTCTTGGAAGAAACCTTACAGTCTGAAGTTTGGACATACTACAAGAACTTGAAGCATCTCCAGGCTCTGCAGAAATTCATACAGACTCAAATCAACGGGCACATTATTCCTATTTAAACTGTTACATCATTTACATCCTTAGCTAGCCAATTAAGCAGTCTGATGCTCTTTCACAAAGTCATGAATATATCATTCCCCATGACCTGCCTCCTGTCTCTATCTTGCATCTGGAAAATATTGTCCTCCCCATCATCTCACTTTCTTCATTGGTCTCTTTCTGTTGGTAATAGTCTGGGATTCTGTTCATTTCTTTGTTTAAAAAAATCTCTGCTAGAGACAGAATGTACAAAAAACCCTAAACAATTGCTATTATTAAAAAGTTGGAATACATATCCTAGAAAGCAGTGGAAAATGATCATGTGCCCATATTCTCCACCAGTTATACCTGCAACGCTTACACAGTCTTTGGATGCCAATATCAGATATGGTCCAGTTAAAAAGAATATTATTCCCTCATTGCAAACAGATAGTAATCACTGGAACAAGTCATACTGGGATGAGTGTGACTCACTTTACCTGAAAGGTGCTCACTAGAGTAGATTCCATGTGCTGACCCATGTTTCTTGTCAGCCTACAAGCAACCAATATGCAAGGCTTAGACTGGAGGTTACGTCACCTGCTGGCTATCTTTTTCAGTATGTGAACAATGATGTGTGAGGATCACAGGTTGCTTTGATTTGGTTGATTCTGTGGGAAAATTTTCACTTCAACATTGCTGATTCATTGTTCAACTCCACATTGATTCTGTTCTCTTTACAGAATCATGGAGTTGGTATGGAACACAGTGCAGTATTCCCTCATGACTTGTACTTACAGTCATTTAACCTATAGACATAGGTATAACAAGATGGTTTTATGTCAGGCTGTTGGATAAGTAAATCAAAATCTTAAATGCTGTCACGCTATTTGACATGAGAAGAAAAACAATGCTAGAATAAAAATAAATCATCTTCAATACCGCTACATAAAGAAGGTCAACTATTTAGGATTTTACTTTACAAAAAATAGTTGCTTACCACATTGGATTAAGAATTATTTACCAAATTGAAAAAGTATAACAGCAGATATTTCTAAATAGAAAAAAAAATCTGAATTTGTTTTGGTTTGTAAGAATCACGTTAGTTAAACTTACATTCTGTCAAGACTCTATTTTCTTCCCTGTATGATTTCCGACATGGATCACAAAATTGATCATACTTTCTTGTTCTTAATCATACTGAAGGGTTAGAGTTCCAGATGGTTTGTACAAATAGCTTTACGTTGAAGTGGAGCCATTAATGTGCTGCCTTCTCTGTGGTGACTCAACTATTTCTGAGTCCATCTGATAGTAGTATTAGCTGTCTCATAATTTACTCTTCTATTGAAGGGCATATAATGTATGACTTTCTTGAATGGACCTTGTAGATACTTCAAAGTGTATTTTAAAATGTGATTTACTTTATGCTGATTGATCTCTGGAGGCTTTTAAGAAGACACTGGACAATCACTTGTCGGGAATGATATAGAATCTCCTGCTTGAGCAGAGGGTTGGACTAGAAGACTTCCAATGTCCCTTCCACCTCGGTTATTCTGTTATCTGCTGAATTTCAGTTGCATTCTGGTTCAAGTATACATTTTAGTTAAGGAGATGCCAATGGGATGCATCATAATGCCTTCTCAGCAGCTCTAACTCAAATGTGAATTTTCTGAGGTTACGCAGCTGCTATCTGCAACTAAGAAAGAACTGCATAAAGAGGTGTCAACAGGCACCTTATGGTGTCAGATCCAAAGTAGTGTGCATCCCTGCTTGAAAGGATCTGGTTGGCTGAGGGAAGTTGATCATCTTGGTTGTGTGCTAATTTGGGGCGATGGGTAGGGGAGGGGAGAATCAAGAAGAACAAGTTTGACACTCAGTTTATGGGGGAGGAGAAGAGATGGGTAAGGAGCAGAATAGAGATTGAGCCATTCAAAGCAAGAGAGATGGTGTTTTGAAAAATCCCTTTCCTAAATTCTAGTAGAAATTCCCATGTGTATAGCATTTTGTTTAATTTGCAGTGATTTTCCTATGTATCTTAGTGTTAAAGGTGGTTTGTATCCCATATTTAATGTTAGATCCTGCATTGAAGACTATGGCCATATGCCAAAAGTGCCATGTCCTTGTGCAAGATATTTTCAGGTCATTTTCAATATCCCAAGAATATTAGATGGATAGATGCCAATTTATGAGAACAATGTTGCCACTCATTTGCACGCATCTCCTGGTAAAGTCTGAATTTGGTGTAATTCCAGACAGCCTCAGGATTTGGATTGGTTTAAAGTAATTAAAACTGTTTTTAACCAAATGATAATTAAACTCTTGATGGGTTTCTATGTATGCTTGCCAGTTTCAGCAGTCATAGGTTGCATGTGCTAATGGGCTATTACAAATCAAAATTGTGAATTACCCATAGTACATTGCTTTTCACTGATGTCAATGCACCTACCTATTCCACAGAACAATTACTGCATATCTATAGATAGATATTGATGTTTATGTTTATGTTGATATAGATACAGATATAGACAGACAGACAGACCTGCATATGGATTAGAGAACAAATGAAAGTATACAATATCATCAAGAGAGTAAAAGAATGGAAATGGAAATTGACTGGTCCATTTCAGGTGGACTAAGGATTAAGGCAGTCATAGAATGGATCCCACTTGATAAAAAGTGTCTACAAAAGAATTCTAAAAGAAGGTGGATGGATGATGTTGCTGATGGTATTGCGGGCCCAATTGGCAAAAAACAATCTTATTGATTGGAAATACGCAGAAGAGGCCTTCATTCTGCAGTGGATAGACAAGGGCTAAAATATGTTTTGTGTACACACACACACACACACACACACACACACACACACACAGGGAGAGAGGGAGAGGGAGAGAGAGACTGGACTTCATTTGAAACATTTATGGAAATGAAAAGGGACAAGGTGCTTTTTCAAAAGGCAACTGGACTTTGATTGTTGTCTGTTTCGCTTCTCATCCAAGAAGCTTCTTCAGTTCTTCAGATGGATGATTGAGAATCTCCATAGAAAAGGGACAAGATTACCTACCTTTTGATTCATCACTGAGTTATGAGAAGGTCTGTATCTTCTTGGCAGAAAACATACTAGTAGAGGATGATAATCCTGAACCTATTAAATGCCAGATGTTCTCTGTAGAACTGGCTCTACTGATAAGACTATATTTCAATTGACATTATATATTATACTTTTCAGTCTGGCTCTCAGTGCTCTAATCCATAATTATCAAATGATAACTATGTGAACTGATTATTATTCAGTTAATTCTTATAAATAACAGCCTATTTAATTCAGCGTTCGCCCTCTTTAATGTGCTCTAGATGTATTTAGACATAGGACACGGTGGCTCACTGGCTAAGATGCTGAGCTTGTCGATCAGAAAGGTCTGCAGTTCGGCAGTTCGAATCCCTAGTGCCGCGTAACAGAGTGAGCTCCCATTACTTGTCCCAGCTTCTGCCAACCAGCAGTCCAAAAGCACATAAAAATGCAAGTAGAAAAATAGGGACTAGCTTTAGTGGGAAGGTAACAGCGTTCCATGTGTCTTCGGCGTTGAGTCATGCTGGCCCATGACCACGGAGACGTCTTCAGACAGCTCTGGCTCTTTGGCTTTGAAACGGAGATGAGCACTGCCCCCTACAGTTGGGAAGAACTAGCACATATGTGCGAGGGGAACCTTTATCTTTAGATGTATACACTTCAAACTAGCATTCTTAGCAGTGGATAGGGAAACCCATATATTTTAAGAATATCCAAGTTAGGAAAAATAGATATTTCATATTCAATGCTCTTCTTAATAGTACTAAAAAATAACTTAAACTTTACTATCTTGTGTCTTTTTGGTCTTCCTTTAGTTCATATTGCTCTAAATTGGAAGCTGCCTGTTATGTTGAGAATGCATCACCTCTAATACATAAGAAACCTAATCATCATATCTGGGTACCAGAATATTGATTTGGGCAGCTTCTCCAATGTTCTTATAAGAATTTGTTGAGGATTTACATTGAAACTTGTGTTATATTCAATTCTCTATGCATTGTTTCTCAGGATTAACTTCAATGTTTTCTCTGGAAATACTTTGGCATCACTAGAACCATTACCCTTTCTACCACCAAAAATCGGGATTGATATTTCTCTGTAGTAGGTCTAAGACACTGCAGTCCTGATGACTGATTGGAGAAACTTTGCAAGTATTCTTTAAAACAGCAGCAAGCCTTTTGGTCTGATTTACAGGCAGTCCTTGACTTACAACAGTTCATTTAGTGACCATTGAAAGTTACAACAGCATTGAAAACTGTGACATGACCATTTTTTACAGTTACGACCTTGGCAGCATCCCCATGATCATGTGATCAAAATTCAGATGCTTGGCAGTTGGTTTATATTTATGACCGTTGCTTTGTTCCAAGGTCATGTGATAACCTTTTGTGACTTTCTGAGAAGCGAAGTCAATGGGGAAGCCAGATTCACTTCACAACTGCAGAACTTTTCGACTGCAGTGATTAACAACTGTGGCAAGAAATTTTGTAAAATGGGGCAAAACTCACTTAACAAATTCTCACTTAACAATAGAAATTTTGGGCTCAGTTATGGTCATATGTTAAGGACTACTTGTACTAGCTTCTGTTTCGAGGAAGTTTCTTTCTACATAGGAATGCTATTTCTAAGAGAAACCAGAAATGATGTGATTTGTTGTAGTGTTAGGCTGCTGCCCATTCAGCTGTAACTTTGCTGTAGATGCCAACCATATCCTTATTTTATCTCTGCAACCTGGTTTTTGAAGATCGGTCATGGTAGTGTGAGCCCTAGAAATATAGCTTGGCTTGTTAAAAAATAAAATTATTCCTAGTCTTCCTTTCCACGTAAAGACCAAAACTGAACTGTTTGCCAACTTTTGCCAGGGCATTTTATGATCATTATTCCAACTACAGTCTGGGTTGGGCAGGTATTTCTGGTTTTATGTCTAATCAGCTGATGGGAGATAAGTGTGGAGCAGGCAGACACTCTGGATCCAAACTGCCTGGCCTGACACCAGAACAAGTCCCATCTTTCCACCTTCAGTTTCACATACAAGACAGGCATCCTTTGCATTTCAAGCACAAGACAGTTGACGACAATTCTTGAATGAGTGCCTGGCTGCATACTTGAAGTCATGGGTATATTGGCTAGATTTTATCTCTCTGTTCTCACTGGGTGTATATCAGGGTAAGAGCAAAGGAGGAGGATCTACTACCCAATTAGCAGCATTCCTGAGGAATGAGTGGGAGGTGCATTGTGTTCAGGGCTGTCTCTTGCTGAACAATCCAAACTTCTCAGCGTAGGTTCTTCTGTTCCTGGATATTTGAGGACACAGATGAATTCATAATTCTTGGCGGCAGCAAATTCTCTGGGCTATCAATGAAGAAAATGGATAAATTTGGAAAGCATGGCAGATATGGATTTGCTAGAACTCGATTTCCTAGACCCCAAATCATCTTGCAGCCAGTCTTATCTTCTGGACACACAGATGTTTGCAAGTATAGTTTGCCTTAACTTGTGTTACTTCCTCTTGAATTTACACCACCACGTAGATGTGGCATAAGGTAGAAGAGCAGTAGTATAAAAAGCTGAAATTCAGGTAAAATGACAAAACAGCAAATTAAAAATGGCAGGAAGCTTACTAGCCATTTGCTAACATTTACTAGTAATGTTGGAAGCTTATTAGTCAACATTAATTGACTTCAGATGGCTATGGGATAGGGGACAAGGAACTATGTGTGAATGTAGAAGATAGAATAAGTAATTTTTAACATGCAAAATATCTTATCAAAGCTTTGAAGCTTATAATTCCAAGAAATCTTCGTTTAATACCAGAACTGAATACAGAAATTATATGTGTCAGTATTGTACTCCATGTATAAGTGGCATGTGATCAATTTGTTAGTTAGCTGCAATATGTCTATTGAATAGTTCCAATTATTTGTGTTTTAGTATAATGTCTTAGTATAAAGGTGTTAGTGGTTTTTTGGTGCTGACCTTACAGTATTATAGTATTGGATCAACTACTTATATGCCATACACAGATGGATTCTTTTTCTTTAGTTTCCCCCTGATGGAGTTGCGCATTGTGTAGGGAACATTAATTGCCATATAGTTTCTTTTCTAGGTTTGTACCTTTTCTTATAACCGTACTTGTTCTATAATTAATACTGCAAAGTCTCTCTTTTTCTTTTGTAAAGATCTTACATTCTTTTTGTGCAAATGAAAAAATGGTATTCATTGTGAAAGAAATGCAGATAAATCAGCCTGTTTTAAGTTGTCCTTGCAGTCTTTTTACTTAAGTCTAGCAATTGTCTTTAGGTTATGAAACCTCTGTTATATATTTGTAGGCATGATTAATAGAGCCTGTGACTACTTGACAGTCTCAAAATGTAATGGAAAATATACCGACACTTCAATTACTCATTCAAGTGATCACTTGTTCAATTAGTGTTATAGCAACCACAACAGGTAAATTGGGTTGTGATTGAGATGTCATCAGTTTGAGCTCTGTAATTTTGGTGCCATTCTTTCCAAAAACAGTGGAGATGGTCATTGATCCAGGTTCTTTTGCAACATTTACTTCATTTCTTATTCTTCAGGCTAAGTGCCTGCTGTGCTGTGATTTCTCTAAGCTCAGAAACTGACTTGGTGACATTCCACAAGATCACCAAACTTTGTGCAGAAACTAATGGTGCATTTTCAGCCATTGTCAGTCTTTTGCAGTTTTAAGAATGTTTAAAGACAAAACTTAAACATTGCCCCTTCTCTCTGTGTATTTGGCCCTGCAGTTAATCCATCTCTAAATCTTATTTCAACTATGGTTGACATATCACTGAATTACAGATTGCTTTTGTGTGCCAAACTCTCATTTCTCAGTGGGTTTTTGGGAAGGGGGAAGAAAGATTACACATATTTTTAGGTATGTTTTAAATTTCCATTTCTTAAGCTTGCAACTTACGATAATTGTTCAGTACATTTTTCTTGGCTTTAGTACATTTTTCTTGGCTTTAGTACATTTTTCTTGGCTTTTGTTCTGGTGGTATTGGTCCATATTTTATTCCTCTACTGTTTGCAACCCCTTTTATTACTTATTGAATTAGAATGATGTGTAATATATCCAAAGACACTAGAGAATAAAAGCCTATTTGCCTGGTGCTGCAAAGAGGACAAATGTTGTATGCTTCACCGGAGGGAGCAAGCATTCCACAGCTGGAGTGTAGTGAACATTGACTCAGAAGACATCTCCTGGAGAACTACTGGACAACCTTAGTGTGAGAAGATAGCCAAAACAGGAACTCTTAAGATGTTAAATCATGTTTTTCTGAATAAACTGCAGTTGACTTGATTTACACAACAGTCTAAGCCAGTGTTGGTGAACCTTTTCGGCACCAAGTGCTGAAATGGGAGTGCATGTGCGCACCAGGGAGCACCAGAAACTGGAAGAGCAGTTCCCCAGTGTGCATGCACCCACCGGAAAGCTGAGTTTCTGGTATGTGCACACGTGCTGGTCATCTGCTCTTTTGGTTTCTGGTGCACGTGTGTGCACAAAGACCATGCACGCTGGAACCCAGAAGAGCAACCGGTGACCGCTGGCATGCCCGGAGACATGGCTCTGTGTGCCACACGCATGCCATAGGTTCACCATCACGGGCCTAAGGTCAAACCAAACTGCTTTATGTAATGTGCAGATCTAGCCTGTATGTGAAGGGGAGTAACACTTACAGAGGAATTTTGAGAGAGGGGAATTTAAAAGAGCCATCAAGACTCAACTTTAAAACTGATGTGTCGATATATTTCAGCCCCATGACCAGGACTCTTAAAACTTGATCTTCTGAATAGAATTTTAACGATAAAGTAGGACAGAATTCTAAAACTTTATCAAGATGCAGATGAACAATGTTTAGAAATGCCAACCTTGTGCTTTCCTTGTTCCTGTTCATAAATTTGATAGGCTAATGCTTCATAGTTGACTGATGTGTAACAATTAGAAGTTCAGAAATTGAATGAGACTTGCACAAAGCATTACCTTTGTGCACACAGGGGAAAACGCAGCTGGGAGTGTTGAGAGCTGCCTGGTGGCATTATTGTTTCAGTTCCCGGTTTATTGCCTAATTGATTTGGATCATTATTGTATAATTTATATTCAGGTCACCACTGAATTGACATCAGTGAATTAAGAGCTCCGCTTTGTTCATCTCTATCTATTGGAAATTAAACCTAGAGAATATCCTGTTTGGCTATCTGCCTGAAATAGGTTATCATTCATAGGTGGAGAACTATGCACAGTTGGTCAGAACGATGGCAATTGTAGAATGCACCTAATCCTCGACCTATGACCACAATGAAGCCCAAAATTTATGTCGCTAAGTGAGACATTTGAAAAGTGAGTTTTGCCCCATTGTACGACTTTTCTTGCCACCGTTGTTAAGTGAATCATTGCAATGGTTAAGTTAGTAACATGGTTGTTAAAAATGAACCTGGTTTCCCCATTGACTTTGATTGTCAGAAGGTTTAAAAGGGGCATCATATGACCCCAGGACACTGCAACCGTCATAAATATGAGTCAGTTGCCAAGAGTCTGAATTTTGATCACATGACCACGGGGATGCTGCAATGGTGGTAAGTGTGAAAAATGGTCATAAGTCATATTTTTCAGTGCCGTTGTAACTTCAAACAATCACTAATTGAACTGTTGTAAGTTGAGGACTACCTGTATGCACATTGGCATGGTTGCTTTTCTAATAGATGCCACGGAAGAATAATCAATAAATTAGGATTCTCCCTCTTTGTTTTTATTCCTTATCTCAGCATAAATTAAGGTCCTTTCCGAACTTGAATCTAACTAGAGTTAGTCTTTGACTTACAACCACAATTGAGCCCAAATATTCTGTTGCTATGCAGAATGGAGTCAATTGGCTCCATTTTATGATTTTTCTTGCCACAGTTGTTAAGTGAAGCACTAAATCATTAAGTGCATCTGACTTCCTCTTTTGACTTTGCTTGTTGGAAGCTGGTTAGGAAGGTTAAAGATGATGATCAAATGATCCTGGGATAGTGCAACTGTCATAAATACATGCCAGTTGCCAAGCATCTGAATTTTGGTTACATGACCAAGGGGATGCTGTAAACGGTTGTAAAGGTGAAAACTGGTCATAAGTCCTTTTCTAAGTGCTGTTGTAAATTGGAAAATGAATGGTTGTAAGTCGAGGGCTACCTCTATGGCATGAAATCCCCTGGCAATGTCTTTATTCTGCTGTGTCCCCTTGGTGTTGCCTTGTCAGGCCTGGAAGCCATCTTTCACATTGGGCCTTCAGGCCTGCCACATTTTCTGCTATGTGAAGGGGGGGGGATTATATGGAGTATGGGAGATATACAGTCTAAATAACATTCCTTTCTCAAGAGAGTCAACGACATTTTGCCCTGTACCTGGAGTGGTGTGACTGGGAGGCATCTCATATGTTTAGCTTAAGAGAAAGAAGGACTAGGGGAGACATGATAGCAGTGTTCCAATATCTCAGAGAAGAGGGAGTCAAACTATTCTCCAAAGCACCTGTGGGTAGAACAAGAAGCAATGGGTGGAAAGTAATCAAGGAGAGAAGCAACTTAGAACTGAGGAGAAATTTCCTGACAGTTAGAACAATTAATCAGTGGAACAGCTTGCCTCCAGAAGTTGTGAATGCCCCAACACCGGAAGTCTTTAAGAAGATGTTGGATAGCTATTTGTCTGAAACGGTATAGGGTTTCCTGCCTAGGCAGGGGGTTGGACTAGAAGACCTCCAAGGTCCCTTCCAACTCTACTATTGTATTGTATTGTATTGTATCTCCAGTTGGGACGGTGCCTGATTGGACCATATGATGGATGTGTGGGTGCTGGGCAGGGACTTGAACTTTCACTTGGATGGGGAAAACCTGGAAGCTTTCAAATTTGGGTTTTCCCAGATGTGCTAATATGACATCTCTTAATAAAATGGAACTTTGAGGAAACTCAAGCCTCAGACTCTTCTTTTGTTGGGGATGTTACTTGGAACCCTGACAGCCTTCATCTTCAAAGATATCCCCTTTTCTTAACTAAACTGGAGCTGAAGTGTTTTTCTCTTAAGCCAGCGATGGCGAACCTTTTTTTAGTCGTGTGCCATAAGTGTACGTGCCACACCCATAATGCAATGCACGACCCCCAGTGCGCATGCGCGCACTACAGGTGCAACCCCCCATTTTTACATGCTTTTTTTGCCCCTCCCCAGGCTTTATAGGAACCTGGGGAGGGTGAAAACAGCCTCCCCCACCCTTCCCCCACCCTTCCCCCGGAGGCGTCTGGGGGGTGAGGGAGGCTGTTTTTGCCCTCCCCAGGCTCCTTTAAAGCGTCTGGAGCCTGGGGAGGGCGAATAATGGCTTTAAAAAAGGGTGAACTCAGCTGGCCAGCGCGTGCATGCGCGCTGGCCAGCTGACAGGGCAGCGCCTAGCGTGCCCTGACAAATGGCTCCGCGTGCCACCTGTGGCACGTGTGCCATAGGTTCGCCATCACTGTCTTAAGCTGACATAAACTACAAGCAATTTTGAAACATTTCCAATCCCTTTTGTCAATAACTCAGTCAGGGGACCCTGGTGGGGGAGTGGGGAGATGAATCAGGCACTATAGGAGTATTTTAGGCTGTTGTAGGTGTGCCTTATCCCCTCAGCACACTTTCATCATCATTCTTCTTACCCTCCCACCAAAAAATGAGCATTTTGAAGAAGGTTAAATATTCACTCTTCAGAGACTGCAGGCCTAGCCGTCTTTCAAAAGTTGCTATTTTCTGAAAACTGCTCAGTAGTTTATTATCATGGGATTGGATTGGACTGGATTGCATGTCCAAATTTTACACCTCAAATTCACTGGGCAACTCCTCAGCAAAGGTGCGGAGGTGCTGCGCCCTTTCCTTTCCCATGAATAGTAAAACAGGAGAATGTGGTTTGAGCCACCTGTCAAATCTGCACCCTTCCCGAACACTGTCCTTGCATCACAGCTTATGATTGGTGGGTGGGTGGTTTTCCACTGGCTGGCAAATGGGAAAGCAGCAGAGCCAGGGTTTAACTAATCTCTTAGCTAAACACACCTTGCTAATCTGGAAGCAGAGGCCACCATTCTGCGATAAAGCAAAATATTGTAAAATAGAGATTTTCCTCTGATAGTATTCTTCTGACTCAGGGAGTGGAGTGAAGAGCATTTTATCATCCCAGTGGACGGGATCAACGGCTCTGCATGAAGTCAAGTTGCAATGACAGGCCTGTTACTCCAGACTGGGTCAGTGCTGGATTCTAATTCTACCAAGTCACATGTCAAAAGTGTAATTCATAAAGTATTTGTATGGTATTGCGAATAGCAGAATGAGAAGTTTTTAAAACAAGGACGTGAGATTTCATAATTCTGAAAGCATGGTAGTGCAAACATGCTGGTGAATGAAAAGGTCTGCATTTGTTGGAACTGCGTTTGGGGTCAGGGGAAGAGCAGGGAAGTCTGTAAAATATCACAGAGAGGTCTTTAGCACTGCAGGCACCATAGAACAGATGTTAATGCTTTGCACTGATAAATGTCATTATTTCAAGTAGAGATTCAGCCTTTTTGAATCATCTACTTTTGAATAAAGTAGAAATTGCATGGAGGTTTAGCCACGCAAAAAAAATCTTTCTCAGCAGCTCTAGAGATTTTTACTAGCTTATGGATGTCAACCTATATTTTTAAATAATAAAAATGGGACTACCATAAAAGCCAAGCACCATTGGATGTCATTTAAAGAGATTCGTGCTATTTAATGGTTATCCCATTTTCTTGTCATCCAGATCAGAGGTGGTATTCAGCAGGTTCTGATCAGTTCTGGAGAAACGGTAGCGGAAACTTTGAGTAGGAGAACCAGTAAATACCACCTCTGATTGGCTCTGTCCCCATCTATTCTCTGCCTCCCGACTCCCAGCTGATCGGGATGAAATGGGGATGTTGCATTAACTTTCTCCTATCATGTCCACCAAGCCATGCCACGCCCCACCAAGCCACGCCCACAGAACTGGTAGTAAAAAAATTGAATCCCACTACTGATCCAGATGTGGTTTGTTTTAAAAGCTGATTGAACACAAAAATGCTGTCAGAATTAATTAAATCATGCCAAGCATTTAATCCCAGCCTCTGAATCAGGAGAGCTCTTCCCAATGGCACATTGCTGGCTATCCTCTATTTTGCTTTATTCTCAACTTCACACAATCTGCAAATCTGGTGGTAGGTTGTTTAAATATCCCATCCATTCATCAGGACCCAAGAAGGGAAATGTAGGAATATAAAGCTGCGTCATTACCTTGCTGAAAGTTTGACTCAGAATTCTCTTCCTCCAGTTCATACTTATGCAAGACTTATAGTATTGCTTAGTTTAACCATTGGTACTTTATAGCCTGCCTCCATGTCCCACTTTTCACCCTATTCCTTTTCTCTCTCTCTATGATGGACAGGAATGCCTTTAAAAACCACCTATATGTAAACTAATCTCTGGGAGCCATTTTTGCTGAAAAATAAGATTATAAACATCAGACTAATCTTCTGAAACTGTTCTGTAATTGTCATTCTCCTGTGCGCTGCTTGGAGAGTCCAAGCATGGGTTAAATTCAGTCTATTTGCCCAAGGACTGAGTTGATTCTTTTATCCATGCCTCCTCTCCTCATTGAAGGCCAGTTCAAAAACTCAGTCCAGCCCAGTTCAGACGTGTTTTTGTGGAGTTCCTCAGTTTTTGGGCAAATAAACTGAACTCTCCAGAATTAGTTAGAATTTTTGTTATTTTTGTCTGTTAAATAGGGCAGCGTTTAGCAAGATCACAATTTGACAGCTGAGGGAGTCCGGAGGAATCGCTGGTAGAACAGCGCGGTGCGTGGGCGTTTGTCCGGCGGCGGCTGGTGAACACGGGGGGACAGCAGGACGCTTCCTCACCCCCCAGCTGTGTTTAACTTGAAAGACCGATCGGAGACCTCGGCGGAGGACCAGAGAGCCGTTTGACAGCTCCCACGTACACCAGAAAGGCGTGGTGGTCATTTTAAATGTGTTTTTGGCGCGCTTTTTTCTGGCGGCCGTTTCTAGCTTCGCGCCTTCTCCCTCAGCGGGTAGATGCTGCAGGAATGGATTGGCCTTAGTTGGGATGCTGGCAAGGTCCTTCCACTCCAACGATGATCTCATCAGCGGCCTGGGAGAGGTTTGACCCCTATTGAACACATCTGAGAGGCACACAGTCATTATCCAGCACTCGCACCTATTACTGGCCTGCAGGTCCCGGTCTACTGATTCCTGAATCAAGGCAGCTCTCGTACGTATTACTGGCCTACAGCTCCTGGTCTGCTGATTCCTGAGTAAAGGCTAGCAGATGGCTGAGAAGTCCAAAAGAGCACCTGAGGACACCATGGACACGGTGAAACGCAGTAGGCTAGTTCCACCGGTGGTGGAGCAGGTGAAGGGTTCCAAGGGGAAGGAAATACCAAACCCCAGAGGTGGCAATTCCTGGTCTAAGGCCGAGGCCCGCAGACACAAGGCCCTTGAAAAAACCTTCAAGAGGGCCAGGAAATTGTCCATCTCCTCTGGGCAGCCATCCAGGGACCCCAGCCCTTCAACCCAGCCCCAAGAGGTTTTTCCTCAGGGATCCCCAGGGCAGTGTAATTCCCCACAGGGCCCGAGGTAGTATTTCCAGGCCTCTTCTCCTGCAGCCTCCCTGGGTTACCCAGAGTCCTCCTCTATCCAGGAGGAAATTTGTCCTTTTGGCTGTGATCAGCCTGAAGAGGAGCCTTTCCCCTCTGGACATCCCACCATGGGAGAATTGGAGTCACCAGGCAACCCAGTGGATGCCAATCTCCCAGCCCATATTAAGAGGGCAATCGAGCAGGCTATTGAAAGGGGCATAGAGGCTGGCATCCGTAAGAAGCTCCAGGCCTCAAAAAACTCTCAAGCCAAACCTAGCAAGGGGTCTGTCCCAAAGGGTCAGTCTGTTGATCCTCCATCTTCAGGCACCTCTATAGTCACCGAGGCCTCAGTCCTGGAGGATGATAATGTTGATGAGCAGGAATTTTCTGAGGATGAGACTCCTCCTCCTGAAAAACCTGCGTTTACGGGCCTTTTTCGCCTGTCCATTTTCAAGTCCACACTGCACAAGGCAAAGGCCTCGACTCAATTGGGCGTAACCAACCAGGGGTCCGCTTCCACTTCGGACTCTCAGGACCCGAAGGAGGGTCTCTTTGATGAGACTCCCCCCTGCAGGACCTAGTTCCAGCTCCCACCATGTTCCTTAATGTAATCCAACGGCAGTGGGCACAGCCAGGCTCCCTGACTAACTCTAGCGGAGTTGATAAGACTCTCTATTTGGTAGAGAGTAAATTGGATGATTTATTACAGCTGCCACTAGTGGACACCCCCATCATTTCTCTCACATCCAATTCGGTTCTGCCAGCCGACCTCCTTGAGGGGCTCAAAGCTGAAGATAAAAAGGCAGAGAAGGCATGTCATAAAACTCACCACGCGGCCTCTTGGTCTATTAGGGCCTCATCCTCGGCCTCCTTCTTCACCAGAGCCTTGCTTCTGTGGCTCAGACAGCTGAGAGCACACACCCCATCATCGGGATCTAGGTGGAGGCATGACCTTAACAAAATAATTGCAGCTGTGGAGTATTCGGCTGATGCTTCCCTCAATGCTGCCAAATTTGCCTCCCTTGCCCTGGCTTCTAACGTCACCTCCCGCCGCCTGCTGTGGCTTCAGCATTGGCAGGCAGACATGAAGGCAAAATGGAAATTGGCATCCGCCCCCTTTAAAGGGGGCCAACTATTTGGGGAGCCCTTGGAGAAGTTTCTAACTGAAACCAAAGATAAGAGGAAGGTGCTTCCCACCACCTCTAAGAAGCCTGAAAAGAAGGGAAATTCCTTTTTTCGTAGGCAGCCCTTTCGGGGGTCGGGTTTTTCAAACCCGGGCACTTCCTATCAAAGACCGTACCCCCAGGGTAATGACAGGGGTCAGGACAGATCCACCTTCAGGGACAGGGGGCGCCAACAACAACAACAGCCCTTCTGTCGCTCCTTTCGTGGCGATTCCAACAACCGCTCCTACTGCAGGTCCAAGTGACCGCCAACAGGAGGCTCCCATAGGCGGGCGTCTCCAATTCTACGCCTCCCGTTGGAAACAGATCTCCACGGACGTCTGGGTCCTCAACACCATGAAGCAGGGCCTTACCCTGGAGTTCCTATCCTTCCCTCCCAGGATGTTTGTCAGGTGTCCCGTCCCATCCTCTCCCCTCAAAAAGGAATGCATGCAGGCCGAGATCCATCATCTCGTGCAGATAAATGCGATAGAGTCAGTCCCTGTAGAGCAGGAAAGAAAGGGATTCTATTCTATTCCTGGTCCCCAAAAGCTCCGGGGGGGTGGAGGGCCATTCTGGACCTCAAAGCTCTAAACCGACATCTCGCCTACAAGTGTTTCAAGATGCAATCCCTGCAGACCATCCTGGGTTGCATCAGACGAGGGGACAGGCTGACCTTGATAGACCTGAAGGAGGCGTACCTGCACATCCCCATACGCAGGTCTTACAGAAGGTTCCTAAGGTTTTTCTACGATGGCAGGCATTACCAATACAGGGCCCTTCCGTTTGGCCTGTTGTCGGCGCTGAGGACCTTCACGAAGATCTTGGTGGTGGCGGCACATCTACGCTCTCATCCAATACGACTTCTCTGCTACCTGGACGACATTTTGATTCAATCAACGTCGTCCGAACAGGCCATCAGAGATGTCCAGCTCACAATCTCCACGCTACAACAGCACGGGTTTTCAGTAAACCGAGAAAAGAGCCAACTGCAGCCGTCCACCAGCATTCTGCATCTCGGTGCCCTCATCGACTCAGAATGTTGCAGAGTCTTCCTCTCGCCGGATCGCCTGCGCCACCTCACAACCCGTGCCCGGAAGGCAAGAGTCAGACAGTGGAGTTCCATCGTCTCCCTGTCCCAGCTGCTGGGTCTCATGATCTCCTGCATCAACATAGTGCCCTGGGCTCGCCTACACGCTTGCGAACTCCAGTGGCTTCTTCTCCCTATCCAAAGGGCAAAGGACAGCAACTCCCCCAGGCGGATCAAACTTCCCCTGAAGGTAAAGTGGTCTCTTCGTTGGTGGGAGTCCCCAGCGATGACGAAGGGTTGCCTCTTCAGGGAACCAGAACGACTGGTGATCACCACTGACGCGAGTCTCCAGGGATGGGGTGCGCACTTTCAAGAGCAAGTGACGCAAGGGAGGTGGTCGCAAAGAGAGACGACACAGAGCATCAACCTATTGGAGCTGCGTGTGGCCCGGCTGGCGCTACGCCACTTCCAGAAGGACATTGTGGGCCGGCACGTGTTGCTCCTCACAGACAATATAGCAACAAAGGCCCACATCAACCACCAAGGGGGCACCAAATCCAGAACCCTCATGGCGGAAGCAGAATCTCTAGGGAGTTGGGTGGAGCGTCATCTGGCCTCAATCAAGTCAGACCACATCTCCGGAGTGGACAATGTGCGAGTGGACTGGCTGAGCCGGACGACCAACGACAACACGGAGTGGAGTCTCCACCCGGGCCCATTCCATCAAATCACCCTCCGGTTCGGTCTTCCGGTGATCGATCTCTTCGCCAGCCCAGCGAACGCTCAGCTCCCAAGATTCTTTTCAAGGTACAGCACACCACAAGCAGAGGGAATCGATGCCCTTCACTGCCATTGGCCGAGAGGACTCTTGTACGCCTTCCCTCCGCTCCCCCTCATACCTCAGGTGTCCAGAAGATCCAGGATGAAGGAGCAGAAGTACTTCTCATAGCTCCGCATTGGCCCAGGAGATCCTGGTATGCGGACCTAGTCAGTCTCTCTGTCCGCAGACCCTGGAAGATACAGCTGGACCTTCTATCCCTAAGCCAGGGGGCCATAGTTCACCCGGATTCCGGCTGGCTCCAGTTAGCCGTCTGGTCCTTGGGGGGGGGGGACCTCTTGAGAAAGGACAAATTCTCTGACAAAGTCATCTCTACCATCCAGGCATCGCGACACCCCTCTACTACGCGCATCTATGACGCAACTTGGGTTGCCTTTGACTCCTGGTGCTGCTCTCAAGGCATGATTGCAGCTTCTGCTACCATTCCACAAATCCTTGACTTTCTGCAACAAGGTCTGGACAACGGCTTGGCACTCAACACTCTTCGTCGCCAAGTAGCTGCCTTGTCCACCATCTTGACTAGTCACTCCACAGTCTCCTTGTCGCAGCATCCTCAGGTGAAAAGCTTCCTAAAGGGAGCTTCCAACTTGCAGCCACCTGTTATTCACAGATTCCCCACGTGGGATCTTCCACTCGTCCTCAGAGCACTGACCAAGACCCCGTTTGAGCCTATCAAGTCCATCAGTCTCTGTCATCTGACCTTGAAGGTTGTCTTCCTCATCGCCTTCACATCGACTAGGAGGGTGTCGGAGCTGGCAGCACTCTCGGTCCATGAGGACTTGTGCATTATTCATATGGACCGTGTTGCCCTCAGATTTGATCTGACCTTTCTGCCAAAAGTGAACTCACTGTTTCACAGGTCTCAGGAGGTGGTGCTCCGTAACTTCTGCCCTCACCCTCAGCATCCTGGAGAGCACACCTGGCACAAGCTAGGTGTGAGGCGTACTCTCCGCAGGTACATCAAGCGGACTGCGACCTTTCGTCGTTCAGAAGCACTCTTCATTTCTTTTCAGCCAGGCTCGATGGGACGGAAGGTCTCTCCTTCCACTATTTCTCAATGGTTGAAGGCTTGCATTAAGCTGGCCTACATGCAACAGGGCAAAGCGGTACCTCCTAGGGTGACAGCTCTAGGAATGGCAGCAGAATGGTAATTATAATGTTGATTTGGGAAGTTCTCCCTTCCCAGAATCTTATTCTGTGAATCAAAATTGGCTGTTTTTTCCAGCTGCTTAATTTACTTAGCCACACTGCATTCTTGCACTGCTGGGGTGACCTAATATCAGTTGATCTGGCCCTCATAGGTTTTAAGTGATTACTTACTATAATCCATTATTCAAATGACAATGCTTGAGGCAAAGACTTGGAAGCAAATGAAAGAGGGACTCGGTTTCCAATTATGTTATTCCTTCACACACACACACACACACATATGTATGTTTTATTTTATTTTATTTTAAATCCCTTTCATCTGCCATCTCCCTGCCAAGTAATTATAAGACCTTGAGAGGCTAACTGGAGGCTAGCCAATAATCTGCCCATATATAATGCTGGGGTGGAAAAGAAGTGCATTGAAAGAAATTCACGGGAAAGTTAATATAAATATTATATATATATAAACTTTCCCGTGAATTTCTTTCAATGCACTTCTTTTCCACCCCAGCATTGTGATTTGTTACACAGGTGTGCTTTGTTCAGGCACCTCTGTATCCTGGATTGTAGGTCTGAGAAAATCACTGCATAAGAGGCCTGAGAATCATCAGTTCAGTGAAGAAGCTTATTCAGAGGGCTTTTCCTGAATTCTGCTGTTCGCTCCAGAAGTAATTAGTTAAGATTTTTCTAACTTCATGTCCTCCAAATGTGTTAGGATTACAGTTTACATAGTGTTTTTTGATGATTTTAGGATTGCAAAAAGTTTTCTTTTAAGTTTGTAAAGTTCTTTGTCTTTACAGACCCACTCTGAATCCTTGATGTTCTTCTGAGTGTTCTGAAGGATTTTCTCTTCTAGGTCTAGAGGAGAAGAGAGCAATGTTGTCCTTGGTAGTTACGTCAAAGCTTGGGCTTATTTTAAGCTCCTGATAGAGACAGAAGATAGGTTGATTAAAGTGTTGTACAGATATCTGCTGGAATATAGACTTGAGGAAGAACATGTCAAGGAAACTATGGTTGCCTGGGCAAATTTTTTGGGTTACAATGTGGAATTGGCTAAATGGGAAAGACGCTTAATCGGAAATTAACAATGGCCATGGCTTATAAGGAAAATCTGTACCAGATGTTCTACAGATGGCATCTTCCCCCAACACGGCGCTCCAAAAAGTTTAAAAATTTGGCCCCAAATGTTCGAAGTGCAAAAAAACACCAGACACCTTTTTCCATATGTGGTGGAGATGCAATGAGGCAAAAAGATATTGGGAAATGATACAATCATGGTTGGAACAAATGGTGGGAGATCAAATTCTGTCCAAACCAGAAATTTTCCTCCTAGACATAATACCGGAGGGATATAAGAAAGATGTGCTCCATCGAATTATCCATATATTAACTGCGGCGTGAATAACCTATGCACAGCATTGGAAAAAGAAAAGTATCCCATCAGAGTTAGACATAATTAGGAAAATTTTGGCCTGTGCCGAAGCAGATAGGCTCACCCTAGAATTAAAAAATAAAGGGGAGTTGGAATATTATGAAGTTTGGAATAGATATTATTATTGGTATAAGACAAGGTGACAAGACTGGAACAAATTGTTAATAATGTGATTGGATAGAAGGATAGATAATGTATTAAATAGCTAATGGATGAGATTATATGTATACACTGTGATTGTATGGCCATAATGGCTTCGCTGTGCTGCACTATTTTGAATGTAAAAACCACACACACACACACACACACACACACACACTGTCTTGACATATATATATATATATATATATATATATATATATATATATATATATATATACACACACACACACACACACACACACACACACACACATATATGTTTTCGTAGATTTTCACGGGTGTAGGTATACTGGTTTTGTTGTATTCGGGTCTTTTCCCTGGCTTAAATTTAGAGCTTCTCCACCTCTTGGGCATTTTTAATTGTTAATTTTCATTTTTAAATTTTAACTGTCATTGGGATTTTAATTGTTTCAAAGTACTGTAATTTATTTATTTATTTTCTACCTCCTCCATATTATATTGTTGTGATTGTTGCTATTGTATGTCGCCCCGAGTCCCTGGGGGGAGAGGGGGCGACTAAGAAGTCAAATTAAATAAATAAATAAATAAATACACGGGAAAAGACCCATATATATATATATAAAGCTTGGGCTTATTTTCAGGCTTTAGTCTACATTGATTCATTTATCATTCGTTTTAGCATTGTCTATCCACTGCAGGATGGAGGCCTCTTCCACATGTTTCCAATCAATACGGGTGTGTTGGCATGTGGAAGGAATAGATCATAATCTGTCATGCTGGTCCAGTGCGGGTTGGCAGATGTGATCAGTGTTAGTCTGGAGTATTCATCATGGCCTCTTTGCCTTGGGAGACCCTTCTGGGCATATACGTGTCCGACAACATAGCCCACGATTTCATTTACCCACCCAAGCCCCTTTACCTCATCAAGGCCCTGATCATAGAAGGAGTTGCAGTCAAATGAGAAAAATAAGGATGTTGCAGAACCTTATCTTTCCTGGAAGTAGTTGACAGTTGACTTGCTGATGCAGTAAGCGCTGATATTATACGCAATATTTATTTGTATAATAATTGGGTGTTTTCTCTCCCCTTCTCTCTTAGCACTAGAAATTGCCCTTGCAAAATGAATCACTTTTCCCGGAAGAGCTCCTCAGAAATTCCACAGTTGGAAAACAGGCAGCCCCAGACAGACTCATCAAATAACTTAGCAATGGATACCTTTTGGCTAGAAGTAGAGAGCATCAAAGAAAGCACTGAATCTGAGTCTGATGAGGGCAGCCTTACAGAAGCCAAGCATTTAGAAGGTAAGAAGTGGCTGTAGCTTACTAGAGATCGACTTGAACATATGTTTTATAAACAGTAGCTTACTGGGCACAGCAGTTGTGGCAAATGGTAAGCTCTTTCAAGTAATCTTTGTTTTGTTCTTGAGATAAAAGCTATTGTGAAATGTGAGACAATTGCAGCCAAGGCAAATCAATTATCTAGGGAGATAGTGGTATTCCTTTTTTATTTGTCTTGAAGTAGAAGCCGAAGAGAATTTTCTCGATGATGTTTCAACTTGGATACTTTTCTTAAGCAAGGGGTTGAACTCAGCAGTCTAAATGATGGCTTCTGACTTGATGATTATAAATGCTAATATGTTTTGCATGATTAAAAAAAAACTTTAGGGGAAGAAGTTTAAACATGTTTATTATTGTGGAACAGGGAGCAGCAAAACTGTTCCAGTTCTTTGACCTCACCATAGTTCTGTCATCACTAAAGTTTTGACTGGATGAAACCTCTCCATGCTTGTTATTGCTCTGGGTTGAAAGTTTCTATTATGAAAACCTGTCTCCCAAGGGGAGAATCAAGGTTTGGAGATTCGAACAAAGTTGGGAGCAAGTTCAAACTTTCTTCTCCTCTTGCCAGGATCAGAGTTTTTGGCATACATTTCTGTTTATTTTCTAATTACATGTAAAGGTTTGATTGTCTTCATGCTTACTTGGTCGTGAAACAGGAACCAACTCCCCCAAGTACAATTGTTTCTAAATTCATAGTTTGACTTTCTGCAGCACTGTTGAAAAATAAAAAACTTTCAGAAGGAAAGAAACTTCCCACAAGTTTATTACAAGTAACAACTGTTCAACTATCTCTTCACCTTCTCTTAGTTAACAAATACATAACTCTTCACCCCATAATTCAACTCTTAATTTTAGGTAAATCTAATAAATAACAAGTTTTCCAATCTAGGTGTCAGCAAAAAGTCTGAGCAGAGTTCTGAAATAAACAAATTTGTTAACTAATATAAAACAAAATATAAAACTCATCATTCCATCTTGACTCTTAACTAGAAGCAAATTCAGTATACAATGTCTTTTCCAGTCCAGATATCAGCAAGTCTCTAGAAAGTGCCTGCAAGTTAACAACTTAACCCATTTTAAACCTGATCAAATATATTTCTTCTTTTTATATAAAACAATCTTTTTATCCATTAATAACAAGCTTCTTTTGTAAGTTTAGCAAGAAAAAAAAAAGATTACTCTGTTTTTTCTTCAGATCGTATAAATCTTTACTCTTGTAGTGAGCATTGTCTTTTAATTTTGAGAAATTCGTTCACTGTTTCCAGTCATAAATTCTTGTTCACATTGCTTTTCATAATAATTTCAATTTTTTTTTTCTGCCACAATAATTTCTGGGGCAAGGTGCTCATGAAAACATGCAGAGTATAGCTGACAAAGTTGATTTAAAGTCCAGTGCCATTCCTCAGCGATAACTCTGAATACCAGTAAAAGTTGCTTATCTGGTTATGTCTCCAATATCAAAAAGTATTTTTCCACAAAAATGCATGTATTCTTTAAAATTAATGTCAACATGTGAATATTCTGAGCCCTTAATTTATTTAATAATTTATTTAGTCAAAACTTTGTCTTCCTTTTTGTTGTTTATTTTGAACCAGCTGATAACCCAGTGTTGCCTGTGTATTTTTTTATAGGGGGAAAATGTCCCGACCAAACGTAATTTCTAATGTTGGATTTTCCCCCTTACCAGAGGGAGCCCCCTTGTGGAGTACTGTGAAGCAATTACCATGGCAATTCCACTGCACTGCACAGTAGAAGCCATTTTGCAGCAGTACAGTAGAAGCCATTTTAAGGCACAACAGGCTGTATCTTAATAGAACACACACCCCGAGGGATTTTAGGGGTGTCTTACCCCCCCCCCCCCAGTGTTTATTTCCAGAGTGTAAGTCATCTGTGTACCAAGTTTAGTTGAAATTGCTCAAGGCATTCCAGAGTTATGCTGGAACATACACACACACAGCCTTTTTTATATAGATAGATTTGTAAATTTTTAAAGATATAGCTTCATTTTCTTACACTAAAGACTGAATACAATCATAGAGCAAGAATGGTAAATTCCCCCGTTTCCTGATTTTTCTCAAAGACAGCTGCATTGCAATTTTCTTGTGAGGAGCAAACATAAATGAGTGCAATGTGGGCAATCTTATTTCCTTTCTCCAGAGAGGGTTGGAAATATCGTTATATTTTCCTGGTTTCTAAGTCCTAGTTTCCTAATGAGAAGAGATGAAAGAGATGAATGCACTCTGTCAAGTAATGGGCCTATTCTTGGAAATGAAGAACACCTTCTGAACAGCTACAAGAAAATACGAAAAGTGTGTCACAGTTTGTGATTCATTAAGATTGAAGATAACTTTCACCTAAGCCTGATATAGGAGCCTGGTGCCATAGTGGTTAGGATGCAGTACTGCAGGCTAATTCTGCAGGCTTATTCTTTTGACTGCCAGTAGTTCGATTCTTACTGGCTCAAGGTTGATTTTGCCTTCCATCCTTCAGAGGTGGGTAAAATGAGGACAAAGATTGTTGGGGGCAATATGCTGAGTCTGTGAACTACTTAGAGAGAGGGCTGTAAAAGCACTTTGAAACGGTATATAAGTCTAATGTTATACAAACACACTTTTGATTTTTTTTGGGGGGGGGGAATGCCATGTCCCCATGATGTCTTCTTTATTTTGCTCTTAGTTTATAAGTCTTTCTTTTTTATGATAGCATCCAAGGGAGGAAATGTGTAACATCTATTAAGCTTCATCACTCATTATCTTGGAAAGAAGTCAGAATTGGCAGTACTTGGAACAGAGGCAAGAGAGATAGGACAGAGGTCAACTGCAAATGTCACATGTGGTTTTCTTCCAACTCTAAAAAGGGGTGGAGAACATTTCAGCTCAGCAGGGGAAGTCTCCTAAGAAGAGTTGGGCTTTAAATAGATGTCAGATTTTGCTTCCCTAAATATGCTGAATATCCGGTTAGAGGTAATGAAAAATAAAATCAAAAAGTGCAGAAAAAAACCCCTTGTATTACTCATGTGGGGGGGGTCAAAATGAAACCAATGAATAAAAAACAGGTTTTCACAGCTCTTTGTGTGTTATCTATAAAGGAAGATGAAAGACAGAAAAAAATAATGTTGTAAACGAGGCACTTCCGAAATCAAGTGTATTGTGGAGTTCCTGGTGCTCTCTTGAGTTTCGTTGTTTGTTTGCAGACATTTCATAACCTGAAATGACAACATCATCTGCACATGAGTGCATCATCCCAATGTGTGTTGTTTGGAACAAATATTGCATTAATTCATTAGCCTTAATGTATAGTAGCTCACTAAGAGTTTTTTTTAGGATTAAAAGTGTTACAAATACATAAAGAAAGGATTTGAAAGAAGAATACTGAACTGAGCTTTGGAGAAACAAGATCTTGCAAAGATGGTCAAATGTGTAAAGAATATGATCAAAATGTTTGTAAAAAGTAACTTTATCCAGGTTTTTTTTTAAAAAAAAAATCAGTTTTCCAATAAGAGATAGATTACCTCTCAAGTCAATCTGCTTTCAGAATACAAAGCTAAAGAAACAGAGGAAAAGGGCTGAGTGTAGAATATAAGAAATGTGTACATGCTACTCCTGTCTTCGTTTGTTTTGCATGGATGTCCATTTTGAGATCCTCGTAAACCAGAAGGTGTTTAATATCTGACGAGGATTTGACTCAAGGAAATAAGATGGGTATTTAAATAGGGCTGGGAGTTTCACAAGCAAGCCCATTGGGCCCTTTCAGCCCTATCATTCAGGGAAAATAATAGGAGCTTCTTAAGCAGGGGTATCCAAACTTGGGAACTTTAAGACTTGTGGACTTCAACTCCCAGAATTCCCCAGCCAGCATGGCTGGCTGGGGAATTCTGGGAGTTGAAGTCCACAAGTCTTAAAGTTCCCAAGTTTGGACACCCCTGTTCTTAAGGTATCCTTGGTTAAAGGCACGTTTGTTTAGTTTTTACAATTGTATTTTGTCTGAATTATTCTGTGACTGAAGTCTCATGGAACGTTTAGACTAGGCCCGTGATGGTGAACCTATGGCATGCGTGCCACCTGTGGAGCCCTCTCTCCGTGCACGTGAGCCGTTGCCCAGCTCAGCTCCACTGCGCATGCGTGTGCGCCTCTGCATTGCATTGTGGGTAGGGGCACACAGTTTCAGCACATGAGGTCAAAAAGGTTAGCCATCACTGGACTAGGCGCTAGGTTGTTTGTAGTTGAGGGTGCCGTGACAATCTAGCCATTCAGGTTGCATGAGGCATTAACCAATAATAATAACATTTTATGCAATGACAGCAATTGTGTTTTATAGACCCCGATTTAGGCTTTTATAATGTTGTGTGAATCCATCCTTTGAATAGAAAGCGCTATGCTGTTTGTTGACCTTGCTTTTTTCATTCTTCTTTGCCTCTCAGAGGGGGAAGCCGAAGCTGAATGGCTGCAGGATGCCGGACTCTCTGACCTAATGAAGGACCATGAAGAGAATAGCAACATTGTCCTGCTGTCCACTTTGACCAAGACTCAGGCCGCAGCTGTGCAGCGAAGGTTAGATACTTACACCCGCTCCCGACGGAAGAAAAATAAGCAGCCCATCCGTGATGTCAGAGACATTTTTGGAGTAGTTGAGTCTGGGGTACGTACGTTCCTTTATATTGTTATTTTGCACCGTTCCCTTCCCTATTTCTAGTTCCAACAATTTAGAATTATTGAATAATTCTAAAATTCAAAAAGAAAGCCAGCACTGTATCCTTTTTTAAAATGTATCAAACTTTGCAACCTTATCACTTAGATATTTTTTAGAGAATGGGTGATTTAAGTGTAACATGGAATAATTGTTTTCATAAAAATATGGGCTAATCGTGAGTGGTCAAAACCAGAGGTGGGATGCTCCCGATTTTACTTCCGGTTTGCTTCGTGCGCGCGCAGCTCAATGTGCATTGTTCTTTGTGCATATGCAGAAAAATTTACAGTGAACTGCGCATTCGTGCGCACTACTAAACAATATGCCGGCAGCAGCAACCGGGGAACCAGTTCAGGGACGTGTCCAGCCTGGGCCACTGCCGGTTTTGCAACCCAGGCCAAAATACCACTTCCAGTTTGGCCGAACTGGGAGCAACCCACTTCTGGTCCAAACCATCAAAATGCTTCTTCTTGATTAAACACGGAGGATATTTTCCTTCTTAGCAATTTCAGTAATTTTCTCATCATTGTACCCCAGGCAAACGGTCCAGAGAAACCATGCAAGCCTCTAGTCTATGCTTGATCGAACCCAAAATTTCCGTTGTTAAGCAAGACAGTTGTTAAATGAATTGTCCCCATTTTACGACCTTTTGCCATGGTTGCTAAGTGAATCCTTGCAGTTGTTAAGTGAATCATGTGGTCGTTAAGCGAATCTAGCTTCCCCATTGACTTTGCTTGTCAGAAGCTCCCTAAGAAAGTTGCAAATGACAATCCTAGGATCCCGTACACTTCAACCAATGCTGGGTTTGAACTGGTGGTGGTTTGACGGCCTGGGTCTCTGGAACCACCCAGGCCTGCCACACCCCAAACCGGTTCTCCGGGTGGCGCCATAGGTGCCGGCATCTTGTTTTTTTGCTTCTGCACATGCGCAGGGCAATTTTTATTGCACTGGGCATGCATGCGCATCAAGCATGCGTGCGGCGTGGCCACAAGCGAACCGGCAGTAGTGATTGCCAGAACTCACCCCTGACTTCAACCATTGTAAATACATGCCGTTGCCAAACATCCAAGGTTTGGTCATGTGACTACGGGGATGCTGCAGTGCTCATAAGTCTGAAAATTGGTCATAGGCCCCTTTTTTTTCAGTGCCTTTGTAACTTTGTGAACAGTCATTAAACGAATGGTTGTAGTTCGAGGAGTACTTGTACTGAGTAATTGTTATTGTAAAGAAATTGTAGCACTCAAGGGTTGGACCTCTAGAATTTTTTGAAGCTCCAGTACATATAGTCACATCAACATCACAGCGGAGAAAGCTCAGCCGTCTCCTTTGCAATGCAGTCTTATAACTTTCTCATCTCCCCACAAAGTTTTAAATTATAAAAAAAAAATGAGGAACTGAAGTAGATAAAAGCAGCTAGGCGGGAACACACAGCCCTCTAGTTAATTGTTGCAGTAACATTTTTGCAGAGAAATCCCATCTTGCTTAGAATAGAGTGAATGCGTAGAGTAGATGTGGCTGGGATTCTTAAGAGGAAATTTTATATGTTTGTTGTGTTTACAAGGCAAAAATTATTGAAAATAAAATTATTGGGTGAACTAAATGATTTCATTTAAAAAAAGACACAAGCAGCACATATTGAAATCCTTCAAAGACAACTGGATTTTCAAATGGAAAGGGCATCGTTAAACTTTGGGGCTTGTATGTTAACATAAAACTTTCAGTACTTGTACTGAGTAATTGTTATGGTGTCATGGTTAGGAAGGTGGTAGGATTTCACCAATATCCGTTAACCTTGTTGCGCACTAAACCAAAGCCATGATGGTATCCCAAATCTGTTGGTCTCATTTAAAGGGGGGAAAAAATCTGACTCAGAGTGACCCTCTTAGAGCCTAATATTCAGGTAGTCCTCCACTTACAACAGTTCATGTAGTGACTGTTAAAAGTTGCAACGGCTCTGAAAAAACTGACTTATGACCGTTTTCCACACTTATGATTGTTGTAGCATCCCCATGGACATGGGATCATAATTCAGATGCTTGGCTACTGATTCACATTTAGGACGGCTGCGGTATCCTGGGGTCATGTGATCAGCTTTTGCAACCTTCTGACAAGCAAAATCAATGGGGAAGCCAGATTCACTTCACCACCAGGATACTAACTTAACGAATACAACAATTCAGTTAACAACTGTGGCAAGAAATGTCATAAAATAAGCCAAACTCACTTAACAAATGCCTCACTTAGCAACCTACATTTTGGGCTCAATTGTGGCCGTAACTCGAGGACTGCCTGTATTTGCTTTCTGACCTTTGACTATATTAACCTGACAACAAGAGTTTAATATGAACTGGATTTTAGCTGTGAATCTTAATTCTTATTACCGGCACCGCAATAATTGAAAACCCTGAAATATAAATATAAATATATATATATATATATATATATATATATATATATATATATATATATATATATATATATATATATATATATATATATATATATATATATATATATATATATATAATCTTAATAAGAATTAAGATTCACAGCTAAAATCCAGTTCATATTAAACTCTTGTTGTCAGGTTAATATAGTCAAAGGTCAGAAAGCAAATACAGGCAGTCCTCGAGTATATATATATATATACATACATACATACATACATACATACATACATACATACATACATACATACATACATACATACTGTTGGAGCAATTAATCAGTGGTACAACTTGCCTCCAGAAGTTGTGAATGCTCCAACATTGGAAGTTTTTAAGAAGATGTTGGATAACCATTTGTCTGAAGTGGTGTAGGGTTTCCTGCCTAAGCAGGGGGTTGGACTAGAAGACCTCCAAGGTCCTTTCCAACTCTGTTATTCTGTTATGTACTAGAATGATATTTTTAATAATTGAAGTAAGGGGCATCACTCCATGGTATCTAGATAAAAAGAGTTTTCAAGTGTGCATTTTTCCCTATCATGCTCTTTGAAATGATGAAAGATTTACTCAAATTTTACTTGATCACATTACATCCATGCCATATGATTATTTTGCCAGAAATAGAGGTGGCTGGCCATTGCTCCATTCTAGAATATCTTTTTCATCTCTCTGGTGTAGCCTATAGCCCCAATATGTTCTGGTAGTTATCCTTTCAAGAATAATCAGGTTTAATCCAGGTAAGCTTTTTGAAATCCGCTAAGGTTGGCTACACACTGCCATCTGCTGGGCTTCAGAATCATATCAAGATCCATTTTGTTCATAATATTTAATGAACTTCCTTAGAAATGATTAATTATTGGTTGACAATCAATTTTTGATTTTGACGGGCCATCTCTATTATGTTGTACTAACAAAGTTGCATTTTAATTTCGAATTTAGCTTAATGTAATATGTGAATCAGTCTTTGCAAACTGGGGGTTTTACACATATTTGAGGTTTTTTTTTAAAAAAAAACTAAAAATACAATTATTGTTAAGTATCGCATTTTGAAAACATGTTCATGTTTTTATGTTCAATGTTGGGATAGCCTGCAATCGAAACAATAAACCTACTACTTATTTAGGTTACACATAAAATAGCTTACTGATGTGCTAGAATGCATGCCTTAAACAAGCCATGGTTTAAGTGTGATATGTGAATTAACTGGCTTTTCTTGCATTCTCTGCCTAGGAGACTGAACCAGTGATGGAGGCTGAAATGGATCGATCTCACCGCAGGTCTGCTTCATCTAACAACCTTCAGAAATGTAAGGAACATTATTGCAATGCTACGAATAGAAACTAGGAACATACTCTTTAGAACAGGGGGTGTCAAACTCAAGGCGAAGGATTGCCTCTGCCAGCAAAAACGGAGCCTGATAATTTTATCAGCTTTCATCTTAATATAGTTAATTTGGGAGAATTTCAGATACAGGAGCCATGGTGGTTACAATGCAGTATTGCAGGCAAATTCTGCTGACTGCCAGCAGTTTGGTGGTTCAGTTCTCACTGGCGTAAGGCTGGTTCAGCCTTCCATCCTTCTGAGGTGGGTAAAATGAGGACCCAGATTGTTGAGAGCAATATGTTGACTCTGTAAAACCCATATAGAGAGGGCTGAAAAGCCCTGTGAATCGGTATATAAGTCTTACGTGCTATTGCTATTGCTATATTTTAGTCCCCATGACACTTTTTAAGTTGATTTAAATGTCCCTGTTGTGAAGAATAATGGGTTTTTAAATGTTTACCCAAACAAAAACCACTGTTATCTATACTTTTTGGATAATTTATCTAGGTTTGGGGAGTACCTTCTTTAGCCATCTCCAGGGCAAAAATACCTCCCTAAATTCTTCCCCACAAGAGTGGTCTTTAACAAATCACCACATGTTCTGTACCTTGCTGTGAAAACAGAAATTCTAGGTTTTAGCATGTGATTATACACTGAATATAGTTTTGTAGCTCTCTAACCAGTAGCAATAACAGTAGCACTTAGACTTATATACTGGTTCACAGTGCTTTTACAGCCCTCTCTAAGTGGTTTACAGAGTCAGCATATTGCCCCCAACAATCTGGGTCGTCATTTTACCCACCTCGGAAGGATGGAAGGCTGAGTCAACTTTGAGGCTGGTGAGAGAATTGAACTGCCAAACTGTAGTCAGCAATCAACAGAAGCAACTTGCAGTACTGCATTCTAACCACTGCACCACCATGGCTCATTAGTATGCTGTGATACTGTGTTTGCAAGAAATTGTTGGACTTCTAGAATTTTTTGAAGCTGCCAGTACATATAGTCACATCAACATCACAGTGGAGAAAGCTTAGCCGTCTCCTTTGCAATGCAGTCTTATAACTTTCTCACCTCCCCACAAAGTAATAGTACTTTTTAAATTATAAAAAATATATATGAGGAACTGAAGTAGATAAAAGCAGCTAGGCGGGAACACACAGCCCTCTAGTTAATTGTTGCAGTAACATTTTTGCAGAGAAATCTCATCTTGCTTAGAATAGAGTGAATGCGTAGAGTAGATGTGGCTGGAATTCTTAAGAGGAAATTTTATATGTTTGTTGTGTTTACAAGGCAAAAATTATTGAAAATAAAATTATTGGGTGAACAAAATGATTTCATTTAAAAAATACTGATCGACACAAGCAGCACATATTGAAATCCTTCAAAGACAACTGGATTTTCAAATGGAAAGGGCATCATTAAACTTTTGGGCTTGTATGTTAACATAAAACTTTTATTTAATCCATTTATTCTGGATATAAAACCTAGTGCCAGGCTTGGAAGCCATCTTTTGCATTGGGCCTTCAGGCATGCCACATTTAATGCTGTGGGAAAATGGGAGGGGGGATTATATGGAGTATGGGAGACATATAGTCATCATAACATTCCTTTCTCAGAGAGTCAAGGGCATTTTGCCTTGCACCTGGAGTGGTGTGACTGGAAGGAATCTCCAGTTGGGACGGTGCCTGATTGGACCATATGATGGACATGTGGGTGCTGGGCAGGGACTTTCATTTGGGTGGGGAAAACCTGGAAGCGTTCAGATTCGGGTTTTTCCCAGATGAGCCAATATGACATCTGAACTTTGAGGAAACTCAAGCCTGGGAATTTTCTTTCGTTGGGGGTGTTACTTGGCACCTTGACACCTAGATTATTTACATTTGCTTGCTACTTGGTTTTAGGACCCTGGAACCATTTATTTTGAAAATCAATCTGTATTTCTATAGACTGATTTTAGTCAGTAGATAGAAGCATACATTTCTATTTTGTTTATTACGTTCTTTTCTTCATTCAAAACTCATTTATTTTTAGATCCAGTGGGGATTCCAGACTTTCAGTCTCCACTGAGAGATTCTGTGAGAGAAGAATTATTCAGCACTGAAGTTGCCTACTCAGAGCAGGCTGCAATCCTGCTCAAAGGATCATTCCCAAGGGAAACCAGGAGAATAAAGGAAGAGAGTTGCTTGTCTGTAAGGCTTCCAATGTTTTTAAGCCAGGGTTGACCATACAGTGGGCTGGGTTTACTCCCATTTGTCAGAAATGCCAGAAATGATTAGGGAAATGGAGGCTAAAACATGTGAAGAACGGTTACAGGAACTGGGCATGGCTAGTCTAGTGAAGAGAAGGACCAGGGGAGACATGATAGCAGTGTTCCAATATTTGAGGGGCTGCCATAGAGAGGAGGGAGAGTCAAGCTATTTTCCAAAGCACCTGAAGGCAAGACAAGAAACAATGGATGGAATTGATCAAGAAGAGATTCAACCTAGAAATAAGGAGGAACTTTCTGACAGTGAGAACAATCAACCAATGGAACAGAAGTTGCCTTCGGAAGTTGTGGGAGCTTCATCACTTGAGACTTTCAAGAAGAGATTGGGCTACCATCTGTCAGAAATGGTATAGGGTCTCCTGCTTGGGTGGGGGGTGGGACTAGATGACCTACAATGTCCCTTCCATCTCTGTTAATCTGTTAAACTCTGAAATTTGATGGCTGAATGGCAACATGTCATCTTTAGGATTTCAGGACTTTCATTTTTTTAGGATTAGGAGACTATTAATGAATGGTAGTAGCTTAACTTTCTGAGGGTGTCTGCCCCCATTCTCACTCACAAAACATCTTCAGAACATCAGCAGAAATATCTGGAAAATACTGTATCTGCTCCCTATTTTTGGGAAGAATTTTATTACACGAATGCTCCTGCAACCTTCTGGAAAAAGCTGAGTTGCAATCAAATTTTACCCATCCTTTTTCTAAGTTTTTAATCTATTCATTACTTTGAAGAAAGAATTTTCTCAGAATTACTAAGTGGAGCCTGATATGTCAGACTAATTTCTTATTTTTTGATTCTTTAATTTAGAAGTTTAAGATCCCCAAGGGGAGGCTAGGAGTAACCAGAACAGAAGATCTGTCTCTTCAGGACATGAAGAAAATTCCTACTCTAGCACTTATTGAACTAACTGCACTCTGTGATATTGTTGGCTTAGAGCTGAAGAGGAACAAAGCAGTTAAACGAAAGTCATCAGGTAATTTTTCATCCATTCCCCTCTTTTTTTCTATGGTACCTATAATGTGTGTTTCTTGAAATTGATGGGGCAGGAGGAAAAGTACAATTGCTGAATGACAAATGAGAAAGCTTATTTGATAGTTGCTTGCCACTGGGGGTTTGGGGAAGGGGTCCCCAACCCCCAGGCCATGGACTGGTCTGTGGCCCACCAGGAACCCAGTCCATTCAGGTGAGCAAAGCCCCATCCATACATATGTGGGATGCAGATAGAATCCACTCCTCCCTCCGACTGTGGAAAAACCACTCTACACGGAATTGGTCCCTGGAACCAAAAGGTTGAAGGTTCTGGTTTGGAAGATTCAGAGTCTCTGCAAATTTGGTACATGTAATTTCTGTTTGAATTGTCACTACGATATCTTTGGAGACTAAATCACATAATAGGGGTTTTTTTTTGGCGGGGGGGGGGGGGAGGGACAGAGCCTTATTAAAAAAAAATGGGAACATAGTTTTTTAGGATGATTTGCTCTCTGAGATGGGCAATTGTGGTTCGGGTAACTAGATGAGGAGAGAAAAGGTAATCTTACCTTCTCTGTGTTCTGCAAGCCCAAATGCAGTCTATCTGTTCCTCAGTACATTCAGAATACCTGTTCAGCTTTTCTGTCCAACTCCTCAACCTTTGTACTATGAGATTCCTGGCACCTGAGGTGGAGGTTTTTGTACAAGAAATGTGCTTTCAACAAGTCTCCACACTGCATCCTCCGCATGCTTCAGTATTCACTAGCCAGTTCAGTAATAAGGGAAGGTACCCTGTTCTCCAATAACCTTCCAGCAGCTATGACCCTGCTGCTTATACCATTGCTGTGGTATTGCTGGCATAGTTTGGCCATTATTGCTACCACATCAGGGAGCCAGCTGAATTGGAGTCTAGTGTCTATCAGCCTTCATGGGGTATTGCAGCACTTGTTTAGATCTTAAATCTTTTCTCTTTCTCCTTCTTGAATATATCATTGTGAAAAGTTCACAATATTTTCATAATATTGCTTGCCCATACAAACTTGTCTCGAATCAGAAATGTAGCCCATCTATCTTCTTTTAATAACCCCATAATCCCTTGTGGGGTGTTGTCTGGGCAACTGAATGGAGCTGAGTGTTTACTTGCCAGATGCCCTTCCTGTCGCCAATGCGGAGTTATATTCAGCAGATATATTCTCATCGTGCCCAGAGAGAGAAATATCTGCTTCTACCTAGGATCGAACTCACATTCTGATTGTGAGACGAGAGCTCCAGCTCTAGGCCACCACACTACAAGTATAGCCCATGCATGGTGGCTGTTTTTTGGTTTATTCCCACCAGCCTTCTTCGCAGCTGATGTTAAACTCAAGGCTATTTTCTCTCCTGTTTCATGGTGGTTCAAGTAAAGTCCATCAAGGAAACAGGTAAATGGCAGGCAGAGCTAAAGAACCACAAGAGAAAGCTGAATTGGTGGACATCCTAATCTTGCTTTTTTAAGTACAGTTGTTTTTCCCTATGGTCTTCTAAGCTGTCTGTCAACTCGCAAAGCAATCATGGTCTGCTCTTGAGTTGCCATGGGCAGGGGGGACGGACTGATGGAGCAGTTCAGCGGCCACTCAGAAGCACATTCCATGCATACCATTCTCCCTTTTGGATCTCAGATTACCAGAGTATTTTTTCAGCCCCCGAAAGTGCCTTGTTGGACAATGTGATTAATGACACACTCTGGGAAGAGTGGGGAAACAAGGTCACAGTTGAACCGTAAATCACGTGCGGCAGAGTTGACTTTACTCGGGAACAGTGCTGACATGTTGCTCCTAATAAATAACTGGGTTTCTTTTGAAATTTGTCTTGAGGCTCATGAGTTAATTAGGGCATACTTCGGAACCCTGACACTGTCTTTATTTCTTCAAGTTTTTGTTTTGTTTGAGAGATGAAATAGTTTTAAATATAAGTTGCTTTTATTGCAGACCACAAACTTTTTGGAGTTCCACTTGGCACTTTGCTGGAAAATGATCAAAAACGTCTTTCAAACACCCGGGTTCCACTGATACTACAAGCAGTAAGTTTTATATCTCTTGTTGTTATCAGTTCTGTGTTTTGAATTTGGCTGCAATATTGTTGCTTTCTCATGATGATTTTACCTTTTGCTTCACAGTTGCTTTCATGTTTGGAAAAGAAAGGGCTGGATACAGAAGGAATCCTAAGAGTTTCAGGGTCACAGTCTCGCATTAAGGTACATTGCTGTGGTTTTTAATTCAGTTTCTTCTGGAATTCTTTGGAAATTTATTGGACAATCCTCAGCATTTGGACCACGTTTTTTTTTTGGGTGGGGGGGAAAGATCCATTTGATCTGCAGTATCATCCCCTGTGATATATAGAAGTATATCATAGGTGATATCTAAATAAAAGTAAATAGAATGCAGACTACAGTCTATCTGTGGGTTACTACTGTGTTTCCCCCAAAATAAGTCGGGGTCTTATTTTCTTTTGACCCCCCGAAATAAGCGCTTGGCCTTATTTTCGGGAGGTCTTATTATTTTTGAGGTGCAGGAGCGGCAAGCATGGTCATCTGATGGCCGCTGCTGTGTTGCAATATTTTTGGGGAGGGCTTATTTTTTTGGGAAGGACTTATTTTAACACATGCGCTTAAAAAACAGATTGGGCTTATTATCTGGGGAGGTCATATTTTTGGAGAAACAGGGTGGACAGTTTTCAATAGACTATCGGACAATTCCTGGTGGCTGGATTGTTCTTTGGAATACCTCTGCTAAGTGTTTAGGAAGGCTTTTTTATAAAATTGATGAATCGGTAGCCTTAGTATTTTAAGGCCTATGGAAGACGGGAAAAATATGATGCACAAGAATCTTGGTAGAGTTGCTTATGCCTTCAACTGTTCAACTGACTAAGGAATTCTATCCAAATATGCAAGTGGGAGTCCCCCAGAATAAAAACCTCAATGAGAAAAATAGAAGCTCTTACGTTCATGAAAACATTGTATATTCTGATCACTTAACAAGCATTAGTTAAGTTTTAGCTCTCTGTGAGTCTTCAGGTATAGTCTTAGATATCTGGCACATCATGCAGAATTTTTAGAAGAATATAGCTGCTTCTGCTTCCCATCACAGTTGGAATCTTCTATAAGATGCAAAGGTTTCAGGAAGATGTTAAGAGGTTTCTCAGGTGTTACGTTGTCTTAGAAAGTAAAATTATTATTCAGTGTTATTATCTGTTTACAACAAAGTGAAGTCTGAACTTCACAGTACCTCATTCACTTGTTATTTATGCCTAACTGTATTTGGCTTGATAATAGCTTATCAAAGCTGGTCATTTGACTTATAAACCATAGTTAACTTTCACATATAAGCAAAACCACTTCAAATGTTAGATAAAACAAGCCACAACGTAATGCAATATTGTAGTCAATCGGTGAATATGCTTACAGTTGTTATTTCATGTTGGATAAAAAAGGAGTTCTGGGAGCTTGTACCTTAGCCATCTAACCAGAAAGTGGCAGCAGCAAGCAGGAAGAATGCCACTTTTGCTAAATTCAGAGGCATTAAAAACCCCCAATCTGTTCAATTATTGCTGCAGTAAATCATTGTGATGTATTCAATGTGGACTGGAATACTAATCAGCTTTCCATGTCTTAGCAAGAGCTATTCAGTTTGTAAGGTGCAGTACTGTATTTTGTTGCTGGGAAAATGCAATGTTATTGTTTTTCCTCACATCCAAAAGTTGATCCATCCATCGTTTGTTTCTGCAGCTGCATTTTAAGACAGACATATTCTGTTAATTAATGCAGATCACATTTCTTTCCCCTTCCTCCAGGGGCTTGTTTTAACCAAATACTCCAAAGCCTTTTTAACATCAAGGCATATCTTTTCTTTTTCCCTTTTGTCATTTTCTTCTCCTTGCATTAGTGTTTGGAACAAAAACTAGAAAATGAGTTTTACTCTGGCTTCTTCCGGTGGGATGAGGTGCATCAAAATGACGTCTCCGGCCTGCTGAAGAGATTTATTCGAGAGTTACCCACACCTCTTCTGACAGCAGAATACTTGCCTGCCTTTGCAGCTGTGCAGAGTAAGTGCTAGGCCAAATAGAAGATTTCGTAGCTTTCAGCGCTCATGTTTTTCTTGCTTTGCATGGGGTGTGTGTTTGGCATTACGCTGTAATGGATGTGTTGCTGGACATGTTCTGTAGCTGTCTGTGTCTATTTTCTTGCTCGGTCATAAGGATAAGTTCTATATAAGCTAGAAGTAGGTGTGTCATCAGCTACCTCCTAAATTTCTTGCTCCATTTGGATTTTATTGTATACTTATAATAATCTTATTTGAAATAAAAATGGAAAAGGATGATGATATGTGTCAAAACAAAACAGTGACATTGAGCATCATAATTTCCAAGAATTGGAACCTCAGAGTTCCTTATGAGCTTGCAGAAGGAAATTTAAAAAAATTATGTGTGCCTATAGCCCATAGCTGAATTCAGAAGTGGTTCATCTAACCTTCAGAAAGAAAGCTAGGATGATAAAGGTGATCCTGGATGGAGTGATAAAGAAAATGGCGGAGCCATAAGCCCATCAGTTTGACTCTTATATATAAATGGGTAAGGTAAAGGTAAAAGCTTCCCCTCGCACATATGTGCTAGTAGTTCCCGACTCTAGGGGGCGGTGCTCATCTCCGTTTCAAAGCCAAAGAGCCAGCGCTGTCCGAAGATGTCTCCATGGTCATGTGGCCGGCATGACTAAAGGCCAAAGGCGCACGGAACGCTGTTACCTTCCCATCTACTTTCATTTTTGCACGCTTTTGAACCGCTAGGTTGGCAGAAGCTGGGACAAGTAACGGGAGCTCACTCCGTTACACGGGGCTAGGGATTCAAGCCGCTTAACTGCCAATCTTTATGATCAACAAGCTCAGCTTTTTAGCCACTGAGCCACCCTCTTATAAATGAGTATTTTGTGCCTATCCACACCCACCGCGGTAAAGCCATTTTGTGAATAGAAACCTTCCCCTGTTCTCTGAGAGCCACAAAACCCCAGGTGTGTCTTTCTTGCCCCACTTGCTCTAAGCGTTATGCTTGTTCTTACACTTAATTTCCTACAGCTGTCTGGAAGAAGATGCAGCTCACTTGACATTTTTTTTCAGATGATGCAATTGAAATAGTCATAGAAAATGCTGTTCACACTTTTGAATAACTGCAGCGGTTCCTATGATTGTAACAGTTTTCCATCACTTAGGTTTCTTATACGGGTCATGTTGAATGCTTTGCATACGAGATGCGTAAAGTGGAGCAATGGACCGTTCAGAATCAGGGTCTTAGAGGTTTAATTCTCAAAAGAAATGCAATTGTTCTCTCCACACTGCAGATATCCCGGATTTGAAACGGAGGCTGCAGGCTCTCAATCTGCTCATACTGATTTTACCAGAACCTAACCGAAACACCCTGAAGGTAAGCAGGCAAATGCTACCCAGGGAGCTATGACTTGAACCATTTCCAGTGGCAATAAATCACTGAATAAAAGCTATAGCTTGGTAAATACAGCACATTGGTTTTTTTGGCATAAATTTCCCAATTTTCTCCAGCTGTGTAGAATCTTAAGTTTGCAATGTTAGGCCTGTGCAAAACACTTGGAAATTACTTAAATAGGCTGATCAGGAATTACCTGGTCTTTAGACATGTCTGGCTTTTTTCAGCCTTGGTAGTTTGCATATGTGTGGACTTCAATTCCCAGAATTCCCCAGCCGGCCAGTTTATTGTTGAGATTCCTATAATAGCATTGAATGGAAGGGGTCCTTTTTAAAAGAAATGGGCAATGAATAGTACTTCAGATATTGTGGGAATGCCACTCTCATCATCCATACCTTTGCATACTGGCTGGCATGTTGAGACTTGATGGATTCAGCAATTGCAAGAGCCCATTGTTCATAATTGCTTTAAAAATTCCACAAATTTGCATACAGGTGGTTGTTGCTTTTTGTACAATTGTACTTGTTTCATCACTTCTTATTCTTTATGACGGAGCAGGCATCATTTTGCCATAATGGTGAAAGCTTGTTACTATCTGCTAGACTCCATGGCCCATCAAATGTAGATTTTAAAAAAGTATACAGGAGTTTGTGGCATTGCAGAGAAAAATAACCCTAGCCTTTAAGAACATTTATTTCTAAAAATGGGCTTATTAACAACAAAATAAAATTTCTGGATAGCTTCCAAACAGTGCTTTGGTAGTGTGTTTATCTGTCAGGAAATAGCATATACTTTGAAATTCTGAGTTAGCAGAAATTCCTAACACTTCTACATAACTGCTAAAGGTAGCAGTTATGTAGAAGTGTTAGGAATTTCTGCTAACTCATATAAGTTAAAGACTGCAATGCCCAAACATCAAAGTATTTTTGATGTGCAAAGTAATTCATCATATCCTTTTAGAAGGATCATAACACTGAACAACTAAGTCGGCTTAATTTGCAGATTTGGGCAGCAGATAGGTGTCAGTAAGGTAAAGGTAAAGGTTCCCCTTGCACATATGTGCTAGTCATTCCCGACTCTAGGGGGCGGTGCTCATCTCCGTTTCAAAGCTGAAGAGCCAGCGCTGTCTGAAGACGTCTCCGTGGTCATGTGGCCGGCATGACTAAATGCCAAAGGCGCACGGAATACAGTTACCTTCCCACCAAAGTTGGTTCCTATTTTTCTGCTTGCATTTTTATATGCTTTCGAACTGCTAGGTTGACAGAAGCTGGGACAAGTAACAGGAGCTCACTCCGTTATGCAGCACTAAGGATTTGAACTGTCGAACTGCCGACCTTTCTGATTGACAAGCTCAGGATCTTAGTCCTTAATATTCAGTCAAATGGTATGATATTAAATGGTTCTCTTCTCTCCTCTCTCAGGCGCTGCTGGAATTCCTTAGTCTGGTAGTTACCAAAGAAAGAAAAAACAAGATGAGCCTTTGGAATGTTTCCACAGTGATTGCTCCAAACCTCTTCATGCACAAGAGTTTGCCAAGCAAGATCCCAGAAGGAAAAGAGAAGCAGCTGGCAGAAGGAGCAGCAGATATTGTTCGAATGATGATCCATTATCAAGCTTTGCTCTGGACTGTAAGTTAGGGGAAATTTTATTTCCCAAATCAATTTTAAATTATCATTAGCAAAACCTAATGTAATATTTTTCTGCAAAGAGAAAAGTATTGATTAAAAGGATCCTTTTAGCATCCTTTCACTTTATATTTCAGGCTGACAGTATTTACCAATTCCATCATTGAGATTCAAAATCATTCTTCATGGATAAATAACTCTGATCAAAGAACTATTATTTTCAAGCAACCAGAAAATTTCCAATGTCAAATGGCTGATACAATATTTGGACTTGTAAGGGTGATGGTGGGTGTAATTAAATGTATTAAATAAACAACAACCCACACATTGGTTGTTTGTTTCTCCCATCTTCAGGAGATAATTCAGAATGATTTCGTGGAGATTTCTGATGTGAATGAACTGTATCACTGAAAGTTTTCACACCTGTCATTGTTCATCTTTGCTTTAGGTTCCATCTTTCTTGGTAACTCAAATAAGAAAACTGAATGAGAACAGCAGCTGGAAGTATCAGTTCTATGACAGGAGGATCAAGAATCTGTTAAGAAAGATTCATGCAGACAAGGAAAAGACAGAAAAGAACAACGTTGAGGTGAGTGAGCTTCTCTGTTCAGCCATTTTGTATCACTAAGACGGGGTGTCAAACTAGATGTCATTGAGGGCCGTATCAGGGTTGTGTTTGACCTTGGGGATGGCCAGGGTGGGCATGGCCAGTTCAACATCACTCATGTTGCGAGCGCCTGTTGGTGGCCGAAGCGCTCTCCCAGTGAAAATGGAACGCGGCCCTCTCAAGCTCCATTTTCACTGGCAGAGGGTTGCAGGAAGCTGTCGCAGCCGAAAATGAAGCCTGGGAGGGCTGTGCATGGCCCTCCCGAGCTCCCGTTTTTGTTCGCAGAGGCTCCGTGGTCCGGTCCTTCACTGTTTTCAGGATGGCCCCATGGGCCAGATCTAAACATCTCGCAGACTGGATCTGGCCTGCAGACCTTGAATTTGACACCCTGCATTAGGACATCCTAAATGGGACTAAAGCTATCTATCCACCTTAATAATTTTGGTAAATGAAAATGACAAGGAGAATCTACTCATATTGATATGTGTAGGGATTAGCATTCAGTTGTAAGCAGGGATAATTTGGAGGACAGCGTGGGAACTGGAAGTGGTAGAAATGAAGTGCATCTGTTCTAACTCCATGCATGTAGTCCTCAGTTTATGACCATTGCTTAATAACAGTTTGAATTAATTGTGGCCTCTGAAAAAGTCAGTTAATGACCTAAATTTGAATTTGCAACCAACCCCACGTAATTGCAAATCAGTTGCTAGGCAACCGGTTCACATTTATGACTAGTTGCACTGTCCTGCGGTTAAGTGATGACAATTTGTGATGTTTGTTGCTGATTTCCCGCAAGAAAAAACGCCATTGGTTATTATGGGTTTGCACTTAACAATTGTGTGACTTGATTTAAAAACCCCGGTAAAATGGTCATAAACTCAGGTCTGATCACATGGTGACTCAAGGTATGACTGCAATGATTGACAATGGAAATTCTAATCCTAGATATGGTTGCAAATCAAGTATCTAGAGACTGATTTAATAGTCCATTCAAGGCATATACACAAATGAAATGATGGCCTGCAGAAGTGCTTCTCCTAGATGTTACCAGCATGCATAACTTGTCATCTGAAGTGACTTTTTAGTGGCTTTGGGCTGTACATTCAGTTTTGATGTGCAAAAGAACATCCAAATCCTGCAAAGTTGTTTCTCTCACATGATTCTTGCATGATTAAAAAGAAATAGGGCTGTTTTTTGTTGTTTTTTTGGTGACAAACGCCTTCAAGAAAAGTAAGGTCTCTCTCTCATGTAAACACAAGGGGGCGATCATGTTTTATCAGTTGTAGGCACTCATATGCTCCTCTTACAAGTGAAAGAAGTGGTTTTAATTATTCCTTTATGGCCGTCGTACCCTTTGCTTCTTACTGCCTGGAGGTCTACACAGAGCAGATATTAGGAGGCTAGAGTAACGTCACACCTTGATTTACCTCCACATTTGTTACAGACATTTTAGATTTATTTTTAATTTGATTTTTTTCTTCATATCTCTCTTTATTGCTGCCCCTTTCTTTCAGCCTTGCAAAATAGTCAAAATCCAGGCTTCCTTGTTCTTAAAAGACTCGCTGGAAGTTCATTTAACGCACGGAACAAAAGTAGCTGATGTTCTGAGACAGTTCCAGAAGAACCTTGGGCAGAATGGCTGGAATATTGTCAGCACAGTCAACATCATCAAATGGTAATAACTTCCCTTTTTCTCCCTTTTACCCTAAGCCTAGCAGAGCTATGGCTTGGTTTTACCTGTATGTTAAGCAGGTGGAATTTGAAAATGTGAGTTGAACACATTTTAAAGGAAACATATCTTATGTCTGTGTTTTCAGTTAGCTAGAGCAGTCAGCTCAATCACAGTAGGCAAAGAATTTCAGTGAATGCTCGATTAATTGATTTTTCATTACCTCAAGCCTAATGGAAAGTTTTAAGACTTTCCAAATACATTTCTGGGGAATGTCTATCAAGCTACTAAGTGTATCTGTACATTACAATACTTAAAAATAATTAATTACAAGGTAAAGACTTCTTTATGAATAATGAAGTCGTGTACTTTACTACCATGAAAATTAGAACACTCCTACATAGCGACTGGCAACAGAAATTCCTCTTCGCCTTATAATTTATTTTTTATAATATAAAAAAAAATCCTAAAGTTAAAAGAATCCGAATTAATGCAAGTGTGGTTCTGCAGAGTAATATCTGGTGTAATGAAACCATCTCTTGACTATGAGACACAGCAGAGATGTAAGAAGATACTGATATTCGGTGTCCATGGCAACCAGACTGATTCCACCTTGAATGAAGAGATTCCAACAAATACCCTAGACTGTCACTTTGAAAGACACTTTTCTATTTTTAAAATTGCCCTCCCATGCAAATATAGTCAAACTGAAGGGATTTGGGTCTGTTCCAGAAGAAGGAGGTAGGAGACGTGAAATATTTGCTTAGTCCTGGGAAAGTAGAAAGTGTGAAAAAGTGACTTTATTTTGTTTCCCTTAAAAACAGGTAATGAAAGTTTGGGATAGGATTTAAATATTCTCTTATATGCCCTACAACACTAAAGTAGCATTCTTGAAATCGCTGCTATGTCTGTTTCTTGACTTGGGCCTACTTCAAATGGTTGATATCGGCCATTTCCATCCAAAACTAAGAGTGAGCAAAATAAATATAAGCCACACCTTTGCTAAAGATATATTTACATTTAATATGGCATGCTTAATGTGCTGATAATAAAATGCTACACATTTTAGTTGGGAAGCTTTGTCAGAGCAAGATGAATGGAGAAAATTTGGTCTGTTGTTGAATGCTCTGAAATTTGAAGATTTATCCACAAATCCATAACCACGTACTTTTCTTGGGAACAAATACTAAAGTGGTATGCTATTGCTATCTTATGGTTGTGGAAGAGAGGGGCAGGTTGGATTTCCCTGGTCCTTTATTCATGTAGCCCTACCCTGTTTCCCTTTTTGAGAGGGGCCTAGGTCAGCATGGTACTTAGATTGAAAGAAATTTCACATTATCAGATTGTTACTCTGAAGAGGTATTTTTTGGTAGGATGAGAAAGGCTTAATTTTACTTCCAACTCTGATTTCCTTCTTCTCTCTCCCCCATTCAGTGCAATGTAATTTTAAAACAAAAAACCAGGCGTCCGATGGAAATAAGTATTTTGTCATGTGAAAGCTGCTCTTAGAGCAACAATATCCAGTCTCTAGCTACATGATGGCAAACCTGTGGCATGTGGAGCCATTTCTGAGGGCATGCAAGGTGTTGCCCTGTCAGCTCCAATGCGTATGCGCGTGCTGGCCAGCTGATTTTTTGGCCATATTTTGCCCTCTGGAGGGTTCAGGGAAACCTCCTGAAGCTTCTGGAGAGCAAAAAACCGCCCAACGTGCAAACTGGAATTCTGTTCCCAAACTTCCGGATTGCACGTTGGGCGGTTTTTCACCTTCCCCAGGCTCCTAGAAAGCCTGGAGCCAGGGGAGGGCAAAAAATGGATCTACCGGGCCCACCAGAAGTCTGGCCTCTTGGGGGGCGGGGGAGGCTGTTTTCACCCTCCCAGGTGTTATGTATCATAGTTTTCCCTCTGGTCCATTTCGCTAGGGGGCACTGTGCTCGGCGCTGATTGGTTAACTGTTTGACAGCCGGCATATATAAAGGGCTGTCAAATAAGGCTCAGCTATTGCCAGTTAGCTGAGACGCGCAAAATGTGAAGTGCCGTGTTTGGCAACCTGTTAGCAATAAACTGTTAGCATTTGTTAAGTCCTGGTTCGCCTCCCTTTGTCCACCCGTGTTCTCCCAGCTAGAACACCAGGCTCCAAGAAAGTTGTGCGCACATGTGTGGGGCAGCGGGGTATGTGTGTGTCATACGCGCATATGCAGGAAGCACGGCACGGAGGGCATTAAATTATGAGGGTGAGCGTGCAAGCACGCGCGATAGTGCAGACGTGCGTGCTTTTGGCACCCGAGGCGAAAAAGGTTGTAATTTGTTTAGTTGTAATTTGTAATCTTGATATTGGCTGGGATTCTTATAAAACCTTTTGGGCCAAACCCCAACCTGAATAATGCTGTCAATTCTATTCTGGTGCTGCGTTATAGAGACCCGAGTCTTCAAATTATGGTAATCGAAAGCTAGCTAAAAATATAATTATTAGTTACAGCTTAGCAATCATGACTCAAATATATGGCTGACTTAGAAAATCTTCTTCTGATAAAATTTGTATTTGTTTGCAAGAGGTTCCCTGTGCATAGGAAGTAGTTGCCTTGTCTTCTTCAGTAAATAAAATATATGCCTGTAGAGTGGAAAAAGGAAGGATGTGACACAATAGATTTAAGGCATTAGCACTTAATGCTCTATTAATGGCAAACCTTTTCCACCAGGAGCAGTGCAGTTTGCCTTTAACATGTTCAAGTATCTCTTGAACTCGCTGTTGAGCTAAGTTGAAATGTTGTCAATAGGTATTGATTTTTTTCAGCCTTTTTTATTTTCTTGAGAAGGTTGCCTTTTGCTAGGAGTTAAGAGAAGGAAGGAATGTCTTCACTAGACTATTGTTCTCTTGAGAGGTTTTCTCTGGCGTGTGCCCTACGGATGTGTTGTACACGACTTTCATAATCTCCACCTACCATGGTCAAATTATAGAATTAAATTAATTAAATTGATACTATGTCTTGAGCTGTAGAATCTTAAGGTAAAGGTTCCTCTCGCACATATGGGCTAGTCGTTCACCACTCTAGGGGGTGGTGAATGATGGGCGGTGCTCATCTCCATTTCAAAGCTGAAGAGCCAGTGCTGTCGGAAGATATCTCCATGGTCATTTGGCCAGCAGAACTAAGGTGCACAGAATGCTGTTTACCTTCCCACCAAGGTGGTCCCTATTTTTCTACTTGCTATTTACATGCTTTTGAATTGCCAGTTGGCAGAAGCTGGGACAACTAATGGGAGCTCACTCCATTACATGGCACTAGGGATTCGAACTGCCGAACTGCCATCCTTTCTGATCAACAAGCTCAGCGTCTTAGCCACTGAGCCACCGTGTTCCTGTAGAATCTTATGCAGAGATAAAATATAAAATGTAGACTCTATAATACTGCTTTTTCTTGCTGCTATTCCATCCCTGTGGTAATAGTATAGCCTTTTCGGGGTCAGCTACATGCTATTCACATGTGACTGATTATGTGCTATTAAGTAGGTGACCTGGTGACCACATAACCTTTCTCCACGATGTTCTATCCCCAACTTGGCCCTTCACGTCTTCCAATAGTATATCCATTGCTGCTGTAATTGAGTCATCTGTCTTGCTGCTATCCGTCCTCTTCTCTTTTCTTCCGCTTTCCCTCTTCTCCAGAGAGTTTATTGGACATATTAATCCAATATGTCCAATGTTTGATAATTTGGGTCTCATCACTTGTGCCTCAAGAGAGAACTCTTGAGTTCATTTGTTCAGTGATCCATTTCTTCATTTTAGAGGTGGGCAATGGGAGATACTCTTTCTACATTCACATGTACCTTGGATTAATTTTTATCACATATAGGTTTATTATCAGTCTCTCTAACTAATTTTATTATAAAATTATTGTTGCTTTAAGAGAAAGTTTTAATCGAGCTTTAAAAAAAGATATATGTTAAATAGTTTCTAAACTTTGTTTAACCTTTTGAAAATCAGATTTATCCAACCTTAGATCTAGATTAATAAAAATAATTTGTTTGCTGACCATTGAAAATCATTCTTTGTTTTGCAGTAATGGTTCAGTGGATTCGATGAACTTCCTACTATATGAAGTTGGCGGCAACATAAGTACGTGTGCTTTGCACTAATTCTTGTTCAAGGGGAATATGGGCTACTAGTTTCAAGGGGGTAACTTTTGGCAATGGAGAATAAACACTAAAATAGGCCTGGCAGCAAGTAAGAATTGACAGCTTTACCATTGCCAAGTAACAAAGCAGCATGGAAGTTGCTGAGAATTGTTCAGGTTGGGCATTTGGAGGAAATCCTTTAATTAAATGTGAGCCTGGTCCCTATAACCCAGGGGTGTCCAAACTTGGGAACTTTAAGACTTGTGGACTTCAACTCCCAGAATTCCCCAGCCAGCCATGCTGGCTGGGGAATTCTGGGAGTTGAAGTCCACAAGTCTTAAAGTTCCCAAGTTTGGACACCCCTGCTATAACCTGACAAAAGCATAATCCTGATTTAGCATTATGTGTGAAATATGAAAGATTCACATAAGATAGTGTTGTTGGTAAAAGTTGTTTCACATCTGATTTTGAAAGCGTGAAAAGAGAATTGCTGCAAGGGCAGAATCAAAATGCTTCCCAGAGACATTCTTGGTAAAATGCATGTTTCCAGCTACTACCAGTCCATTTATAGCGTAACGCTCAGCAAACTCTTTGGTTCTGTCATGAGCCTAATTCAACTCTATATTTTTGTCCTTTCTCTGGAAGCCTTTTCTTCATAGGGTCTTTCATCTTTCTAATCTTTACTTGTAGCCAGGGGTGAAATATACTTACCTTCACTACCGGTTCGCAAATGTGAGTGCATGTGTTTGCTCCGCTGATACACTCCAGCACACATTCGCAGAACGTCAAAAATGACTGTGATGATGTGCGGGTGGGCGGAGCCTGTTACCGAGTGCGCCTGCAAAGGTAAGTAGAACAGCGAAGGTGGTGGAAAATACACTGTGCCACGCGATTTAGATGAGCTAGAAAGCAGGAAATCCTACTTTCTAGCTAATATAAATTGCACGTCACAGCTGATCCTCGGAAATACTGGTTCGGGTGAACCAGTAGCTTTTTTTTTTAACCTCTGGTTTGGGCCAACCGGTAGCATTTCACTCCTGTTTGTAGTCCAGGAATAATGTTTCATGAAAATTGTTTATGAAATCGTTTGAAACCAATGACTAAAGCATAAAATAAACTCTAGTGAAGGGTTTATGGCTCATTTTTTAGAACTAAACAAACTGTTTTCCCCTTCTAACAGATGAACATTGCCTGGATCCAGATACATATCTTTTAGACCTGTACCATGTGAACCCTCATGCAGAATGGATTATAAGGCAAACCCCACCTTTTCCAAGGACACCTTAGGGAGACTGCTTAGTAAAAAAAAAAAGCAAAAACACAACGGAACCAAGAATTTGTATTAAGTTGTTTAAACAAAGCTGGAACCCAGCATGCCATATGTTCATGAAGATAACAGTTGAAATGGAGCAGTAGCTCTACATTTGGGAAATTAGCAATTCCTTTTCAATGTTCATTTGAGATGACAGCCAATAGAAGGTGACAAATGTTGAATGATAAGATGGCTTATATCAAAGGAAAGCTGGTAAGAATAAAGAAGGATGGAAAGAAAGCGTTTGGAAAAACTCGTGCAGATAATCGGATTTTAAGGTTTGTTCACACAGGAGCGTATCTCAATATGTAATAGCTGGTTATCAATGTTGACTTTTATAAAGTGAACCTGAATATTTGAATTAAGGCTTCTTGTATAACCGTGTAATTTTTTAAAAAAATATTCCTGTTGGTTTATTTCTGGAGAGTTTTAATTGATAACCAGCTGCTTAGAATATAGAAGGAAAATTGATTATTATAGTGGGAGTTCTACCTTAAGAATACTTCTGTCCAAGGACAGGATGATCATACTATGCACAAGTAATAACTGTAAGTAATGAATTTTTCTATAATGACTTTCAACATTGCAGTTACACATAGATGTTGTGTTTGTATAAGTTCAGTTTTACAATGACGTGTTATTTTTTCAAAAAGTATGTTCTAAGAACATCTTCCTACTAGGTTACAATGAACCATCTCAGTATTATTGTTTATATAAATTTTTCTCATATTCAAATTGGAATTCATATTGCTGTCTGTTTATAATATATTTTCTTCTGCAAAAACCCCTAATTAGAAATTTCTTAAACTTCTTTTTCCAAGACAGTCTATCTGAGCCATATAATAATTTAATATTGATGTCGTTCTGTTTCTTTGATATACTTTTTTAAAAAATTCGCTTATGGAGGTGTTGCATTTATCCAGGTTGTCCTCAAGAAAGTCATGCTACTTCACTTGGATGTAAATGTCCATATGATACCAACTTTTTCAAAACCACATTCCAAAGCAAACCCATGTATTAGTAACAAAATTCTTGTGTGGAAAGTGTGTGGAAATGATACTGTTAAAAGTGGCAATTTTATGTAACTTCTCCCCCTTCTCAATGTTTAAACACCTGGTACCTTTAGATGGGTTGGACTCAGCTTCCCATAGACTGACTTGGGAATTGTATATACATGGAAGGAATAAAGTAGTTATGATTACTTCCATTTATCACTGCAGTTTCCTCCTTCTAAATCAGAGGTGTCAAACTCAAGGCCCGCAGGCCGAATCTGGCCCATGGGGTGCTTAAATCTGGCCCACAGGGCCAGCCTGGAAATATCAAAGGACTGGCACGTGTTTCCTCTACCAGCCAAAATGGGTCTCACGAGGCCCCTGTGTGTCCTGTTTTTGGTGGCCCCAGCCTCCAGCAGTACTCTGCCGGCCACAAATAGGCCGCACAGAGGTCCCGTGTGGCCTGTTTTCAGCCTCCCCAGCCTCCAGCAGCACTCTGCTGGCCAAAAAAACCTGCCGGCCCATGCAAAAGAGCTACAATGCTGAACTGGCCCTCAAAGAAATCCAGTTTGACACCCCTGTTCTAGATAGTGATAGTTCCTGCCTTTTCCCAAGAACATTCTGATAGCATACATTGGACAGATCAGATAAGCTTAAGCACATTAAAGCCTAAACAGACTAATTGTCAACTAAGTCCCTTGAATATAGGGACAAATTATTTTGGATACATCAGATGAAATAGATTCATGCCAATACAACAAATGATGCAGCTTGTAGAGCATGCAGGTAGTCAAATGGGGAAAAAAAGTTTTGATCCATCATGAGAAACACTGCGTGAGATACCAAAAGCGAATAGTAGTGGATAAAACGTGTTTACTTTGATATTCATAAAAATCTCAGTGCTATAACGATGAGGACATACTTTTTAAAACAAATATTGCTAAAATAGATTCCTGATATAATAATGATGCTATGAGTATTATAGAGGACACATCTGTAATATGTAAGGGAAAACACCATCCTTAATTCTGTCCTTAACTTGATTTTTTTAAAGAACATTTTGGTATGTTTTGTGACAGTTGTTAAAGCAGTGAAGCATAAACTCTGCATGTTTTAAAAATGGTTTTTATTAATATTTTAATGCTGTTTAAAACAGTTATACAATAAATAACTAAACACATTTCCAAAATGTTTCATCCTGTTTCTTGCTGCATTTTATTTGTTTCTTTATTTACTTCATCGTAAAGAAATAAGGTGTAAATTTATTTATCAAATTTATTTGCTACCTATTTCCTGGTTCTGGGTGAGTTTACAATGATTTTGTCTATGCAACATGCTCAGCTGAAACACAGGAATAAAAAAGTACATGACAGCTTAGCATAATGAGTGACTACAACCATGTCTACTATGATATAGATTTCTTTTAAGCATGAAGTTACCTTGACATGTTAGTTTTCCAGAATTTTGCTTGAAGTTTTGGATATAAAGAACTGCTTATTTATTTTATTTTTTAAATGTATATGCCACCCATCTCTCTGATAGGTGATTCTGGGCGGCTTACAGAACTTAAAAAGATAAATAGAAAAACAATTGAAATAAAGCACACAACCAGACAGAATATTTAACTCTATTGGATTCTAGATTCTACTCAGCTTTTTGCTTTACTGCTATTCTATCTATATGATTTGAGCACTTTAAACAATTGTTAACCTCACCTTTTCATTTCTTATTATCTCTCTTTAAGATCTAGCAAGTTTACCTATGGGAACCAAGCCTCATCTGAGTACATCTGTATTAAGATACTCTTTCATACTTTATTTGTAATTCTTAGAGTAGACAAAAGTGGGTTTAATCTGTTTCTTTTGACCAGGTGGCTTATCCTCTAATTGCAAGACACTTTGTAGAAGAGATAGGCAGGGATTCATTATAAATATATCATGCTGTGTCTGAAAAGGAACAAATACATTAAATCTCCCTTCAATTTAAGTTAGAAATTCTCTGTATTTTTCTACAGGAAAATTGGAAATATATTTCTTCTTTTAAAGAAAAAATGAAAACAGTGGTGATTTCTTTCTGAGTTAGGTCCAAAACTCAGAAACAAGAATTCGTCATAGTAATTGTCCAAAACACATCATCATAAAGCATTAAGATCTTTAAGAAATGTCTTCACAAGTTAGTTGCTAATTAGCGTGACGATTGAAGGAAAACACCTTACAAAATTCTGTGATTTTGTCCCAACCTTATTTTAATAAGGAGAAAATAGTGGTAAGCAGGGCTGGAAGGAGACCTGGACTATAAGTAAAATTAGAATATTGAGATTAAGATATTAAGATTCCAGAAAGAGTATGGAATATGGAGAAGAGCAACAAAGATGATTAGGGGACTAGAGACTAAACTGTACAATGAATGGTCCGGAAACTAGATTATCATGTCACAACTAGTCTAATGAAGAGAAGGACTAGTTGTGACATGATAACAGTCTTTCCATTTTTGAGGGGCTGTCACAGGCAGAATGGGTTTAACTATTCTGCAAAGCAGCTGAGGGCAAGAAGTAACATGGAAACTTAAGAAAGAGAGAGCCAACCTAGAATAAAAGGAGAAATTTCCTATCAGTGAGAAAAATTAATCAGTGGAACATCTTGCCTCTAAAAACAGGGCTGTCAAACTCCCGGCCCACGGGCAGGATGCATCACGCACCTGCCACGCCCACATCCGGTTTAGCGATGGGGTGGGGGAAATCCTGATATGTCACATGATGCCACCATGGCGACGTGAGTTTTGACACCCCTGCTTTAGAAGATGTGGATGCTCCATGGAGGTGACAGCCATTTGTCCAGAATGGGATGGGGTCTCTAGCTTGAGCAGGGGGTTGGTTCAGAAGACCTCTAAGGTCCAATACTTCCAATTCTCTGATTCATTATTCTGTATTTCTATCTACACTATTTATGGTGTCTATGAAGAATTTGTATTATCAGGAAAAAGCTATCCATGCTTATTTCTTTTAAGTTGTTTCAAATTGTTGCACATTTAAGAAACTGAGAACATTACATCTATGCAAGAAAATGACCAAACTCAGAGAGTACCATGGATCCAACTTTACATCTATGATCTAGTTTGAGAGCAATTCTATTTTTTTTAGCCTGAAAATTTGGATTATAATTATTTAATCACCTCTGTTGGTTGCTGTTGTTTCAGAATAATTCCCTTTGATTTGAAATAGTTTTGGAATTGCATGTAGTGCTTAGAGGGAGTATTTATAGTATGTGTGTGTATGTTCATGGCATATTCCATTTTTTAAAGTGAAGTTGGTTGCTGGGAGGAAAGGAAATAGGCAACAAGGGCCAAAATAAATGAGAAAGATGAAGGGAGAATAGTGGAAAATGTGCTCCTTTCAGGTGCAGGCCTATGCAAATACTATAATTAACTTTAAGTGTGTATTTCCTGCTGCCTTCATTACAGCCTTTTATGTACAGATGAAAATTGAGGTGGCAGTTCTCATCTATGCTGATGACACTGGTAAGCTACCCTTTGGACACAAGAGTAAAATTGGGTATTATTTATAACAAACCAACAGAGCTGGTTGATGAGTTAGATTCCAGTTTACAAGAGACAATTAAGAATATTACATTGTTTTCTGTCTTCTTTTTTTAAACCAAAAAGCAGAGAGAAAAGCATGGGGCTTCCTTAATAGCCCTTGTGACTCTACTTCATGTCCTTAGAGCACATTTGTTGTGTGTTGCATTTATTATGATCCACTTGTTATTATCCATAATTATTTTGCTTGGGGGAGGTCTCTTACTCAACAGCGAAATTTGCAACTTGATGATGAACTCTCAGCTGCCTGTATTTAAGGTAAAATTACTGCAATTAAGGAAGTGATCAATCCCTGAATCTGTCTGACTGACTTTGGACAGAACAAAAGGACAAAATTAGAACAGCTTTAGTACCATCAAGGCAGGGAAGAGGGCTGCAAATTTTAGGAGCAACAAAAGTAGCCTGCATCTGAAGCTTCTCTATAGCAATTAGAATGACAAAACTGTACCTAACCCAAGTTGGGTTTATTCTTTCTACAATCAGACAACATTGGACCTATTCTCAGAAATGTAAAGAGTAGAATTAAAGAATAATCTATAAAAACAAATATAGCCGAAAATGTATGGAACATATCTGTAATATATTCCCCAGTGTTGGTGTGTTCAACAGCCTTGCTAGATGCAGTTAAGAGTTGAAATTATGCGTGGGGGGGGGTGTCATTGTTGATGCATACTGACATGAATGGGTTTTTTTCAAAATGATTGTGGAGGCAAAGGAATCTCTTGATTAAATGGAAGATTTTATTGCAAAGAAATACATGTTAAAAGGACATGTATAGTTGCTGATTCATAAAAACAGATTTAATTTTGAATGATAATCACAAATAGTTTCAAAGTCCCACTGCATCAAAAGATGACTTGGAAAGATATACCAGCATATCAAGATAATGCAATAATCTAATTTTTCCCATTTTCATATGCAAGTTGTTAACAAGTTTTTGAATGTGCATTAACTTTCATGGATAAAATGTGAAGATATGAGTCATCCTACTTCATGCAGCTATTAAACAAGTTAAATGTAAGAAGAGAAGTCTGGCTATTTCAGTAAGCCCTTGAGGGTTGATACACTATCATCCTATGTTCCTCCTTTGCTGTAATTATTGCCATGATTTCCCTAGATGTAATGGAAGTGAAAATTATTATTTTGTTTTGACACCATTTGTTTTAATTTTTCAATTGTATTGTATTTCAACTGTATTCAACTGTACTTCACTTAGAGCAGTGCTTCTCAATTATTTTCTGTCATGCCCCCCCTAGGAAGAAGAAAATATTTCGCGCCCCCCCACCCCCGCGCGACTGTAAATAGTATCATTTGTCTATAACAATTATTGTTCCAAATCCAATTACAACTGCAATGATATGATATAATCCTTTCCTTGTCCTATCAACAGGATCAAACAAAAATACAGTCCAAATGTTTCCTATAAATAGGACATGTTATGAACTTTAATAGTGAAAAAAAATCTTTCAAAGTTCGAACCCTTTTAGATAAAGGATAACACCCACCAGATACAAGGAACTTTGAGATTTTCAAAAGACTTTTTAAAATGCTATTTCTGTTCCTTGGGATACCGTGTTTCCCCGAAAATACCCCAGGGGCTTATATTTTTTTGACCCACGAAATATGGCCTTGGGCAGCAATGCAGCAGCCATGAGGTGACCAAGCTTATGAGCAACCGCCCGGCAACCCCCCTTTCCAGCCGGGTACAGCACCGCTGACCGACCTAGCAGTACCTGGAAGGCACCAAGCAACGCGAGCACCTGTTCGCCGCCCTCCACCTCCCGCGGCTCGGTGCCTTCAGAATGCCCCTAGGTGAGTGAATGGGGCTCTGCATGGCTGGAGAGGGAAGTTGACAGAAAGAATGAAGAGACTTTTAAATGAATTTATACTCATAGACCACGTTCAACAGTTTGCTTTTCCTCTCCCCGCTCGTGCGAAGGGCATCTGCGCTGCTGGCGCCGTCCGCTGCTTGGGTTTTTTTTTCAAAGCACGGAGGATTGATGCCGCTCTGGAAGTACGCTCTATGGTTGTACAATCTGCAGCCCACAACCATAGAGCGTACTTCCAGAGCGGCATCCATCCTCCGTGCTTTGAAAAAAAACCCCAAGCGGTGGACGGCGCCAGCAGCGCAGATGCCCTTCGCGCGAGCGGGGAGAGGAAAAGCAAACTGTTGAATGTGGTGGCGGGACCCCGCCTGTTGCTCCTGGCTCCTCGTTTGCACCCAGATGGAAAGGGAGCCTTCGCGCCCCCCTTTATGGAGCCTTGCGCCCCCCCTGGGGGGCACGCCCCACTATTTGAGAAACACTGACTTAGAGTCATATGTGATTGGAGCACTCTCAATGCTTAAGGAAATAAATGAAATTGTGATATGGAGGGCCTTAGTTGCATATTCACACAATCATTTATATCTACAAACATTTCAGTTCTGTAAATCCATTCAGATTGGGTTCAACAAAGTATTGGGGGCTGATAAGGCTGTCATAAAGAAAAGTAATTTTAACAGTTCTTTCGCTATGCCGAGTACTTAGAAATCACTCTCACAATAAATAAATCTTCCAGGTTGACAGGAATGGGGTGCAGGTGAGTTTGGGCTTGAAAAGGAGTCTGCCTTTGTCTATGGCAGGGCTCGGCAACCTTAAACACTCAAAGAGCCACAAGGGTCCTAACCGGAAGCCCCCCCCCGTTCAATTCTGGAGCCAACTGAGACTTTGTGGTGGAGGTTTTCCCACCATAGAGTCTCCTCCTAGCGCGGTATCCTTTTTCCTCTACCTATCCTAACCGAAAGTCCTATCAGTTGTGGAGCTGACCAGAAAACCTACTTCCTCCCCCAACTGGGCACTCCTCTCAAAATTGAGGTGCCAAATGGTGACAGGGAGCTGCAGAAGAGGGATGAAGAGCCACATGCGGCTCCAGAGCCGCAGATTGCTGACCCCTGGTCTGTGGTGAAGCCCTGCAAATCAAGATAGATTGGTCTTCCCAAATCTGCTAATTTTTCAGTACTGTGCCTGGTTACAATTCTAACCATTTCCAACATATCTTCTCTTTTCCTCCCAGCTACGGCCTCTTCTTGATAGCTTGTATATTTAATTATTTTTAAATTGGCTTAATAAAAGTATTGCCTAAAATGGATTGTGAAATGTATAAAGTAAATGTTCTTTCAGATAACTTTATAGCCTTTTTAAAGGATGCACGTATGCTGCTAAATTCATTGAAAGACTCCAGATGTCATTCCTCCAGGTTTGGCTTCTGTTGGTAGACTCAACGGATCTTTATATTATATTTACTAGTTTTCAACATATCTTACTACTGTTAAAAATACAAATGTTGCCTACATTTACAGGTATCCTTGACTTACGATGATAATTGGGACTAGAATTTCTGTTATTAAACAAGGCAGGTGAGTTGCACCTGATTTTAAGACCTTTTGCCATGTTAAGCAAATCACTGCAGTTAAGTGAATCCTGTGGTTGTTAAGAAAATCTGGCTTTTCTGTTGACTTTGCACATCAGAAGCCGGCTGAGGAGGTCTCAAATGGAGATCATATGACCCTGAGACCCTGAACCCATCATAAATAAGATGCCGGAATGCATATTTTGATTATATGACCATGGAGATGCTACAACGATTATAAGTATGAGGACCAGTCAAAAGTCACTTTTTCAGTGCTCTTCTAACTTTAAATGGTCCTTAATGAATGGTTGTAAATTATCTGTAGCTTTGCTTTGGCTATAGAAGGCAGCTAAATGCTTGCAATTGGCATATATTGGATGAATGATACCATTTTTTTCCTGGTGTGTTGGCCATTTTATGATTTGCTTGTTTATAAATATCTTTTGAAATATATTGGTGGAATATTTCTCTCCACTCTCATGCCATATGACTAAACACAGGAATGTTCTGGAAGTTTTATAACTCTGTTTACAACAGAATCCCTTACTCCACCAGACTCGAATGTTTGTGTTTGGACAACCTGCCTTCGGTCTGACCTAAGCATAGTATACAAAATTGTCTGCTACAATGTCCTACTTTTCAATGACAACTTCAGCTTCAACTTCAATAATACGTGGGCAAACAAATAGATACAAACACAAGCTGAGTTGCTCCAAACTGGATTGCTGAAAATACGACTTCAGCAACAGAGTGATCAACCCCTGGAATGCTCTACCTGACTCCATTGTTACATCCTCAAACTTTCACAGTTTCAATGTTAAACTGTCTACCATGGACTTCACCCCATTCCTAAGAGTAAAGGGGGTATGCATAAGTGCATCATCATGTCTACCGTCCCTGTCCTACTGTCCCCATTTATATTTGTACTCATTTCCTTTGTTCATGTCCATGTTAATATATATACTTGTTTATACGTATACTTGTTATCTTGTACATGCACAAGATAAAACTAAATGAATAAAATAAAATAAATAGCCCAATTAACTTTTCTGTCTCACTGCAGTGCTGTTTCATGAATATTTGCCTGAATATTTAATTCTTTATAGGCTGTGTATTCTAATTTAGGTAAATTTAAACACTGATTAAAATCCACAATGTTATGAATTTTCTTGTTCAGATAAAATTTCTCTTTTATGTGAGAGTTTTCAATAACAGTTGTTTTTTTTTACCTCAGAATATTTCCCTTCTTCCCAAAAACACACATGCACAATCTTCTGTCTTCCATTTTCAAATGTATCCATACTGAAACTATTTTTATATTATACACTTGCTTTTGCAGATATCACTATTAACAACCAGCACCGTGTACCAAATCAGATTGATTATTTTCCCTTGAAACATAGCATAGCACACAAGAATATGTCATCCAAGAAATATATATATCACTGACCTATCACTGTTGGAAAATGTAACTCAAAATAAATGAGTTCAAATGCCACTGATTCCAGAGTTGTTATTAAAACAGTTTGGCAGTGAGGAAATTGCTTTTCATAAGCATCCTGAGTAGCCTTTCTGACTTTTTATGACTACTGCAAAGAGAAACATACTTAAATCTAAAAATTCATAAACTGCATCAATAATGAGACAGGAAAATTTATCATTTCTAGATATGAATATAATGAAAAAGAACAACAAAAGAAAAACCCTCATTTGTCAGACAGTTGGAATATGGCATACATTTTGACATGATGAGCGATCTGATTTGGACTCTTACTTACTCAAGTTAAAAGTAGCAAGTGTGTATGTAATGTAGAATACAATAAAGTCAGGATCCAATCTGACTCAGTTGCTGGAACCAGAATGTTTATTCTTCCAAACTTTTGGACTCATGCTGGAGCCCATCTTCAGGGAATGCAGCAATCTAAGCCTCAGAGCTCACTCTAACAGTCTTGCTAAAAAGTAACATTGTACTGCTAACTGGGGCATACAAAACCTTTGCCAGACCAATTCTCTAATACAACTCGTCTGCCTGGAATCCACACTGCATATCAGACATTAATACAATTGAATGAGTCCAGAGGTACTTCACGAGAAGAGTACTCCATTCCTCTGCTCATAATAGTATCCCTTATCCACCAGACAAGAAATTTTGGGCTTGGACAACCTGGAACTATGCCACCTATGGTCTGACCTAAGCATAGTACACAAAATTGTCTGCTACAACGTCCTACCTGTCAATGATTACTTCAGCTTATACCTCAATAATACTCAGGCAAGCAATTGATACAAACTCAAGGTAAACTGCTCCCAATTAGATTGCAGAAAATATGACTTCAGGAACAAAGTGGTCACTGCCTGGAATGCTTTACCTGACTCGGTTGTTACATCCTCAAACTCCTACAGCTTTACCTTAAACTGTCTACCATGGACCTCACCCAATTCCTAAGAAAAGGGGCGTGCATAAGCCCACCAGCATGCCTTCCATCCCTGTCCTACTGTCTCCATTTATTTGTACTCATTTACAAATTAATGGGAACAACATGGATCACTTTGGCTTTATTTACTGCCAACTGTATTAATAATAGTAAAAAATTGTTAACTAATTCCAATCCAGCTACTCCATTCCTGCTGAAATATGATGTGAAGTTCATCATTTAGTTTTTAATTTCACTCAAAAATTAATTTCAAGCAGAAAATATCAGGAATGTTAGGAGTCTTGAAGGTAGAGAAATTTATAAGCATGGGTCCCATGGGACTAAGGTTTATTTTCATGGTGGAACAGTCTCATAGCCATGGATGTTGGCCTGAAATATTTATTTATTTATTTATTTTATTTCATTCAATTTATAAGTCGCTCCCTCTCCACGAAGGGACTCGGGGTGGCGTACAATTAAATATATAAACATATGGCATGGAGGAGGTATATACATAAAACATTTTTACAATTCATAAATAAAATAGCCATAAAGTTAAAAAACAGTACAATAAAATTAAAACAATTAAAATACCCAAAATTTACCATTTAAAATTGCCAGGGGGATTAGAGAATATAGTTCCCTAATAGAGAATATTGATGTATACTATTCATTGAACGATCTATAATGTTTAAACTTCACAGTTCAATGCTACATAATTTAACCATTCACAATAGTGTATAGAGTGGGTTTTTTTAAAAAAATAATGAGACTATAGAAGTTTTAAATAATTCTGTCCAAAGGATACAATAACCAACACACCACAAGGAATTAAGAACTGTTGCTTTTATGTTATACATCTGGTTTCCAAAGGTACCAAATGTAATGGATTAAATTGAGTGGATAAATTTATGTGCTTCAATTTCTGTTAACTCTAGACTGCCATCATGGACTAAATCATGACGTTTGTAACAGTCTGAACGATGTAATTCATTAAATGTATTTACAAAGATGGGAGCTGTTCAGATCCTGGGGAGATGTCCAATCCACAGCTCAGTAAAGGCTTTCCCAGCTATAATATTTTTGTCTCATGCCATGCAGCCTCTATTTATACTTCCTGTTAAAGGAAACCTATTTCCTTCTGCAGTAGTGTAAAAAGCAGTTAGCTACTGATGGGAAGATTTGTAATGTCCACCTGCTAATTCTAGTTTTACCATCTAGATCAAATTTTGCCTACCAAAGTCAGATGTAAATGGTGATGCAGACAGGCAAAGGCGATAGCATTTGATAGTGAACATAATTGAACAGCTTGCCTTCAGAAGTTGTGGGTGCTCCATCACTGGAGATTTTTAAGAAGAGACTGGAGAGTTATTTGTATGAAATGGTATAAGGTCTCCTGCTTGAGCACAAGATCTCCAAGGTCCCTTCCAGCTCTAGTCTGATTCTGATTCTAATTTAAGACAGTTCTTTCATAGATGAACAAGAAGATAAAAGATCTGAACCCTCCTGCCAAATATACAGAATTTACTATTGCCTAACATGAAAAAGCTTTAAATCAGGGTTAAGTATTCCACTATGTCATGATTGGTTTGTTTGGTTTGGCTTAGTACTGTATAAACCCAGCCATTATAGGTTGTAAACCATAGTTGGTTTAGTGTGCAATGTAAAGCCAGCCAACTGTGCTCAGGCAAGCTGCAGCTTAATGTGATACGTGAACCAGATCTTTTAAGTCTTATTTCCATATTTAAAAGTTGGATGTAGAATTACCTTTTGCTGGATTGTCTGTTAATCACAAATAAATGGGATTTGTGCACAACTACTTAAAAGGCCACCCTCAACAATATTTAGAGTACTATGGAACAAAGACTCTATTAGCCTGTTTAAGCTAGAAATGCAGCCAGAATGCCAGAGAGAAATTGCTTGTCTATAAAGAGGATGCTACCATTGGCATCAGAAAGGAACCTGTCAATAAACATGCAAATATGGAGATTAAAAAACAGTAACAAATACTCCAAAAGAGATCAGGAGATTCCTAACTGAAATTCAGAATGTGTCAATATCCATTACAGAACTGGACTGGTGTAATAACAGAATTCTTGGCATGGTTTTTTTTTTTTTAAATGTAAAATCTACCAGTGCATCTAGGAATAAATTATTGTGTGGCGGCTAAATTGAAGAAAATTATGAGTATTTTTCTCCCCATCCCTCCCAGAAATCTAGACATGTAGACCAATTTGAGTTGCTAGGCAACTGAGCCTGCACATGGCTGATAATACTCAAGGCATTATTTGCCCGCCTGACTGCACTGAGTCAGAACAAAGGCCAGCTAACAAAGCTTTCAAATACTGTTGGTTCTTCCCGTTGATGGTTCACCACAGGTTTTCCCTGCATATTAGTGACAGTTACACATCCCCTACAAAGACAAAATGCCTCACAGGTTTGAAAAAGCAAAAATCCAATGAAAACTAGATGACAAAGTAGATCATGTATGGCCAGTGAAAATGTCTGACAGAAATTCAGTCATTCACTTTCCAACATGGAGGAACACTAGAAATAGAGGTAAGACACAAATTATGGTAACGTATGTATATATATATATGTGTGTGTGTACACACACACACACACACACACACACACACAGATCCCCTGTCACCAATCTGAATTTATTTAGAGGGATTTTTTGACCCAATACACCTTTGCTGCAAATACTGAAGCCAGGGGGTTCCCTGACATCAGAACATAATAGCAATAGAATAAACAAATTGTGTTAATGAAACTTTGCGGAATAGGTTTGATTTAGATTCAATTATTTATGCTGTCTGATAATTCATGTGGTGGTATTTTTTTAGTTTAGCATGAAATATGATATCATCTGTCAGGGTTTAGGTTTAGGTAGATTAGGCTTATTCAGCAATTCCTGGTTAAAGAACATGGCATAGTATTATGTTTGAATAAGTATTATGTGTGAATACAGATTTAATGTTTGGGGACTATAAATAACTGCTTACTTGTTTATTTAAGGACCATTCAACTCATCATCAACTCTAGGTGGCATGCAAATTAAAAAATGACAACATAGTACAATGCACTAAAATAGAATACTAAATAAGATCAACAACAACATTTTATAAGTGGGAGAGCTAATGTAGGCTATCAATATTCAAGACCCATTTCATAGTGGACACACACATGGACACACACTGACCAAGTCTATGGCCTGAGGAAAAAGTTAGGTGATCAAAGCTTATTTGAAGTGAAGAAGAATTGGAGCAGAACCAATGCTATTGTAGCACACATTCTGAGACAGAAGGACCACCTCTTGCTTTCTATAAACTGTCATTACTTGAGAGATAACATCCAGAGCATGCCAACCCAGTCAGATATTTTAGGGCAGGGCAAAACCATGGGACAACAACATTTTTTAAAAAATAGCTGGGCCTTTCCAAGTAGAACTTTGCAGATAACAACCAATGCCTTCAGCTGTACTGGGAAGAGATGTTAGGTAGCTATGCCAACTTACAACTATAACATATGTATCTGCTTATGTTGCTGCATTTTGGACCAGCTGAAGCTTCTGCATATCCTTCAAGGACAATCAAGTTGTCTGTCTGTGAGGTTAGCAGCCTTCCCTGTCTAATAATCTGTGTTGGACAGTTTCCAGAATTCCTAGCCTACATAAGCTAGGAATTCTGAGGGTTGTAGCTCCTGAACAGTTGGAGAACTGTTCCACCAGGCTGGAAATGGCCACAATATAAATTGATAGCATTCATCATAGCATTCTTCGAAAGCATTCGAAAAACGGCCAATTTACACTTTACAAATTATTTGCAAGTAAAGCACACATAATCATAACAGTCATATAAAGATTTCGTTAGATACTAGCTTCAGCTATAATGGTTTCCACCAAGGTCCTCTGTTCCGGCGGGAACAGATGTTTAATCTCATTGGTCGAAAGGTCTGATAGCTCCCTATAAAAGGGCTGCTGTCAGACTCAACCTTCTCTGGATTGTACACAGTTGCTACTGAGTTAATAAAGAGCTGTTGTTACCGTTAGCCTGTGTGTGCCTTCCATTACCCAATCTAACAGATTTAAAATATTTAGTGGCCTTTTCCTAAGACTATATCATACTTGCTCTGCACAGTAAAATTCAACTTAAATTGGAATAAGGTTTTTTATTTTTTTGCTAAATTAGTTTTCATTAGCCTAGGCCCATGATGGTGAACCTATGGCATGCACGCCAGAGGTGGCATGCAGAGCCCTCTCTATGCGCACACACGCCATTGCCATCTGCTTTTCTGGTTTCCGGCGCATGAATGCACACTACCCAGCTGGTCTTTGTGTGCACCAGAGTACCGTAAACCCAAAGACCAACTGGCCAGCACCCATGCATGTACCGGAAACCCAAATAGCAGGTGACTGGCATGCGCACCAGCCACCTGGTCTTCTGGTTTCTGGCACTCCAGCACATGCCAAGACCAGCTGGTTGGCATGCATGCGCATGCTGGAAATCCGAAGACAAGGTGGCCGGTGCTCATGCACAGGCATTCCGGTTTGCGCATCAAACCAATGCCGAAAAGGTTTGCCACTGGCCTAGCCCCTAGGGCATCAAATTGTGGAAGCTAATTTAACTGAGAGTTACAGCTCTGAAGACAATACATTTCTATGAGCAAGATAAAATGATAGCCATTATGCCAAGATTTACATAACAGTAATATAACTTGTATCTTCTTTTGTCAACAAGTTAAATAGCATGGAAACAAAAATTTCAGCAATTATTTCAAAAATATGTCCTGGAAACCTTTCCTACTATTAAGTATGATTAGGCCTCCATGTAAAATACAGAAAATACATGACATACAGAGATATCAAAATGAAATTGATAACTGAGATATCAAGATGAAATCTCTAAATCCCTTCCGCAATTCCAAGCAGTAAAGACTTGTTCTGTATTGGGATCAGTTAGAGGACAGAAGAAAAAGACTAAATATGTAATTGGATGAATCTAGATATGAAATTTCATGTTGCTTATATATTAGTAGCTGAAGTGTTGTGTGACATCATTTTTCTTTTCTTTTTTTATAATAGTGAAATCACGTTATAATTTGGAATTCATAAAGTCTAGGTTCATATTAGATTTAATGAGATCATCTGAAGTTTGCATACAATTGTCACAAGCCACTCTACTGGAGAGCTGGGGTTGAGATTTCCATACTACTGCCTACCTCTCTGCAATTTCTCAGAGGAACTGTGTTTCTAAAAAAAATCGTATCAAGAAAACTGCAATAATTAATCTAGACAGTCACTAGGAGTCAACATTGATTTGAATTCACGTGTATGCATACACACAAAGAGATGCAAGTACAGACTGGATTGGCCAAAACTATATCTTCTCTACATCTGTTATTTACGTATAATTTCAAATGGACATTCAAACTGCTCTTCTTAAAACAAAATGTATTTAACAGTTGACATATTAGCAAATTAAGTCCAAATTTCAGAAGTAACTTTTTTGTACAATATTGTACAGTAATGAAATGTCTGCAAGAAAACACGCACAGAAACCACCAAGGACTCCTCATTTCAACCATGAGCTACAAATATTCTCCACTATTGGTAACTTTGTTAGTCTGTGACCATAATAAAGATTGGTTGAAATTTCATAAGTAACTGCAAGAAACCAATCATTAAAAAAAAACCTTCCCATCTTTCCAATAAATAATAAGTGAACAGAAAACAAGTAGTTTAAATGCTGCTAAAAAGCAAATAGAGAGAGGAAAATTTCTCCATTTGTGAAAGGAAGATCCATAAATATGAGGATATGAATGAAAAGACCCTATGCCTCATGCTCATCAACCTACATGACCTGAAGTGTGGGTCAGTGATCAGGACTATCTGCGGGGCTTGTTTAAATGGCATTTTCGTGTTATCGTAGAGACAGGAGCGAGACTGGGTATGCCCCGTCCATTAACCAATTGGACTCTAAAGCGACTACCAGGGCAGAAGAGCGCAGGCAGAAGGCCCTTGAGAAAGAATATCAGAGGGCCCAAAAACGAAAACATATTCTAACTGTCCAGCCCTCCCTCCCTCCCTCCCTCCAAGGATTACCAAGTGACATCCCCAACTCCACCTGTCTTGCCTCCCATGGGCCCTGACCCCCCCTGGCTTATTCAGAAGGGGAATTGTCTTCTTCGGAGTCCTAGTCTTCGATGGAACCTGACAACAGAGGCAATTTCTTTGATGTCCCTCTCAATAGGGAGCGCACCTTTGAACAGGTTTCCCTCCCGGTTACACATGGCTCTGGGGCCCCCCACACCATGTACACTTCTCCTGCTGATATGGCAACCATCATTGCTGAAACCATTGAACAGATCATGGCTGCTGGCCTACAACAGCAACCCCAACCTGCTCCATCACATGGCCATAAGCATAAATCTTCTGCTGCGGCTCAGCAACCTGATCCCTCTGCCTCTACTTCTCAGGCCTCAATTGGCAGGGAGCAAGATAACCTGCGGGACTCAGACCTGTCTGATGACAAGGTGGTCACCCCAGATACCCCTGCCTTTACCAGATTATTCAAAACTGATCATTTCAAGTCCCTTCTTCTTAAGGCCATTAAAGCTGCTAACTTACCATCTTCAGCTTCAGTTTCTACTTCACAGGATAAACCGGCAGAACTGGCTCCAACTGAGGGTCCCAGTACCCCATTCACCAAACCCACGGTGGAAAAAATAGGTGATCCCTGTTCCCAGAATATTCCTGAACCTCATCCAGAAGCAGTGGGAGTCTCCAGGCACAGGCCCATAGCCAACCAACCTTGACAAATGTCTCTACAACATTGCACCAGACCTCACCAAGTTCTTTGAGACTCCGCCAGTGGACGCACCGGTTGCAGCCCTGTCTTCACCTACTGTGGTCTCTGGAGCCCCTGAGGAGGTTCTCAAGCCTGAGGAGAAAATGTCAGATCAAACCTTAGTCAAAAACTATCAGGCTGGGGCCTGGACTGTTAGGGCCTCTATGGCTACTTCCTTTTTCTCCAGGGTGCTCTTGGTTTGGATTGAACAGCTTAAGGAGCGCATCACTCTTACTGACACCAGATCACATAGGGATCTCAACAAGATCAGGGCAGTGGTTGAATTTGCGGCTGATTCTTCCCTTAATGCTGCTAGATTCACTTCTAAAGCCATGGCCTCTTCGGTCACGGCCAGGCGTCTGCTTTGGCTCAAGCCATGGCAGGTGGATATCTGTACCAAGTGGCGCCTAGCAGCCTCCCCATTCAGTGATACCCAATTATTTGGTAATCCCTTAGACCCGTATCTCACGGAATCTAAAGACAAGTGCAAGGTCCTTTCATCCATCTACAAGAAACAGGACAGTCAGCCCGCTCCCTTCTATAGGAGGTCACCCTTTCGACCGGTGGACAGGGGACCTTCCTTCCCCCATCCACAACGCCAATCCTACACTCCCAGACAAGGATCTCACCAGGACAGGTCCAGTAGAAACACACAGCATTTCTCCTCCAAGAAATCTTACCGTGGAGGAGGCAACCACCATTTTCCACATAGGAAATGACTATCTGGACTCTCTTCTGATCGGAGGCCGCCTGGCGTTCTTTGCCCACCACTGGGAGTAGACTACAGCAGACAATTGAGTACTCAAAACTGTCAAATTTGGTCTCATGCTAGAATTCCTCTCCATCCCCCAGGAACATTTCGTGCCATGCCTGGTCTCTCGGTGTCCTCGCAAGAGGGCACTGATGGAACAGGCCATTCAGTACCTGTTGGAGATCCGGGTTATCCAACTGGTTCCTCCCCATCAGGAAGGGCAGGGTTTTTATTCCCACTTGTTTGTGGTATCGAAGAATTCCGGGGGATGGAAAGCAATTTGAGATCTAAAAACATTGAACCGCCACATTGTCTATCGGCGGTTCAAAATGTATTCTCTGCACACCATCCTCCAGGTGGTCAGGAAAGGCAACTTCCTCACGTCGGTAGACTTGACTGAAGCTTACCTTCATATCCCCATCTTCATAGACCACCGAAAATATCTCCACTTCTCCTATGGGGGGAGGCACTTCCAGTACCAAGCTCTTCCGTTCGGTCTATCCTCTGCCCCCAGGGTATTCACAAAGGTACTTGCAGCACTAGCCACCCACATCAGATCATCCCAGTTCGGATTCTCTGTTACCCGGACGACATCCTCTTGTTGTCCAGGTCTCCGGTTCAGGCAGAAAGAGATCTTGCCCTCACCATTAACACTTTGTGGAATCACTGGTTTGGGGTGAATCTCAAAAAGAGTCACCTCGTTCCCAGCACTCGCCTTCTCCACTTCAGGGTCTTGATAGACACCATGGCGGAGAGGGTGTTCCTATCCAACAACCACATTCTCAGTCTGACGGAACTTGTCAGGAAGGTCCTACGTCTACACAAGGCATCCCTTCTTCTTCTCTCCCAAGTCTTGGGCAAGATGGTATCCTGCTTCAGGATTGTCCCGTTGGGCAGGTTTCACAGCAGGAGCCTTCAATGGTTCATGCTTCCACATCAAAAGGCTGACTGGAGCAGCTCTCCTCTCAGGGTCCCCCTTCCCAGACAGGTATTATACTCTCTCAAATGGTGGCAGTCCCCAGTGATTTTGCAAGGGACCTTGTTCAGAGAGCCGTGCCTTCTCACACTTACGACGGATGCAAGTCTGACAGGATGGGGGGCATACATGCAGGATCTAGTGGTTCAGGGTCAGTGGTCCCTTGAAGAGAGCCAAAATAGCATAAATTGGCTAGAATTGCGGGTGGTTCACCTCGCCCTCAGACACTTCCAGCACAGAGTTCAGGCCCGTCACATATTAGTCCTCATGGACAATACCACGACCAAGGCACACATAAACAGACAGGGGGTAATTCGTTCCTGGTCCCTGATGCAGGAATCCAACCTGTTGTGCCAGTGGGCAGAATCTTACCTGTCATGTCTCAGGGCAGAACACATCTCAGGGGTTTCCAACATCCTAGCAGACTGGCTGAGCTGGACAACGATAGATCAGGCAGACTGGACCATCCACCCAAGCCTCTTCCATCAACTGACACTACGGTTCGGCTCCCAGTCCTAGACCTGTTTGCGACGGTAGACAACAACCAGGTACCCAGGTATTACTTGAGTTTCATGGACCCCATGGCAGAAGGAGTAGATGCTCTCAGATGCCAATGACCCAGGGGTCTCCTGTAAGCATTTCCTCCCCTTCCCTTCATTCAGAAGGTAATTCAAAAAATGCTGGAGCAGGAGGCAGAACTGTTGCTGCTAGCGCCGAATTGGCCACGCCGGCCTTGGTATGCCGACCTAGTGACTGTCAATCTCCACCCCATGGCACATCCCACGATCTCTCCTCTATCTACACCAAGGGTCAGTTTGTCATCCTGACCCCCAGTGGCTGCAATTAACTGCATAGTGATTGAGCGGCAATCCTTAACAGCCGATAACATCTCCCTCGACATCATTGCTACCATTCAGGTATCACGCAGAAGCTCTACTAAACGCATTTATGATGCCATGTGGCGGACCTTTGCTCTGTGGTGTTCCAACCAGACAGTTGACCCACTTAGGGCATCCATTCCACAGATATTGGACTTCCTGCAGAGGGCGCTTGATCAGGGAGTTACCCCTAACACGCTATGCTGACAGGTGACTGCTCTGGCCTCTGTTCTGGACGAACTGGCATCCGAACATCTGCCTTCTCACCCCTTGATCTGGAGATTTCTCCATGGAGGGTGCAACCTGCATCCCCCTGCCATACATAGATATCTGACTTGAGACTTGCCTCGTGTCCTAGAGGCTTTCACTTCCGCGCCCTTTGAACCTATGAGATCCACGTCTTTGAAACTGTTGTCCTTTAATACGCTGTTTTTGGTGGCTGTAACCTCAGCCAGACGTATTTCTGATTTGGCTGCTCTTTCAGTCAGGCATGACTTGTGCATGTTTCATCCAGACCAAGTTGTCTTAAGACTGGACTCGACATTCATACCGAAGGTCAATAGCTGTTTCCACCAAGGTCAGGAGTTGACCTTACCTGATTTCTGTCCATCTCCCTGTCACGAGAGGGAGCTCAAGTGGCACATTCTTGACATACCTCGTGCCCTCAAGATCTACATCGACCGCACCGCCTCATTCTGCCACGCGGAAGCTCTCTATCATCTCCTTTTGCCAGGCCTCCTTGGGTACCAAGGCTTCATTGTCTAGTCTGGGGCACTGGATAAGAGCCTGTATTAAACTGTCTTATGAACTTCAATCCATACAGGTTCCTGCAAACATTACAGCTCACTCTACACACAGTGCTGCAATATCTGTGGCTTGGTCCACTCAAGCCACCTTGGAAGAAGTCTGCTGGGCGGCTACCTGGGCGTCTCCTACAGTCTTCATACATCATTACATGTTGGACAAGTTCGCGTCGGCTGACACGGCTTTTGGGCGCAGGGTGCTATAACAAGTGCTTCTGCCCTAACGGACCTTTTTTACAATTTTCCACCCTAGTGGACAACCCAGTCTTTAGTATGTACCAGTCTGGCTTCTGTCTCTAAGATAACAGGAAAATGGGCGTTGGTTCTTACCTGATGCACTCGTTTTCTGGTAGAGTAGGGACAGCAGCCAGCCCGGCCCTGGTATGGATCACACGAGGGAATTCCTTGTGCGGAGGAGAGAGACTATGGACTTTCACCTTTTGCTCACAATTCTCACTTGAGTCTACAGTTTTCCTTCATCTGAAACTGGGGAGGAGCCACAAGGGCCCGATGACATCATAAGTGTAGACTCAGTCCGATTGGTTAATGGACAGAGCATACCCAATCTGGCTGCTGTCTCTACTCTACCAGAAAATGAGCGTATCAGGTAAGAACCAACGTCCATTTTCTCTGCTATTGCATTTTCATGAGTTAGCAGACTTAAAGCACAGACCCCAAAGCCAAAAAATACAATCAGATAGATGTGAAATGGAGCTGAAATATATTTATGCTGGGCTGGTTATTTGATACCTTCAGTATGTCCAATAGGTGATACCAATAGTTGGCATCAACTATTGGATCAATAGTTGATCCAAGAAGATCAGAAGATTAGATGCGTTTCAGGTTCCTTCTATGAAACAATGTCATCTATTGGGGATACAGAAAGCATATTTTTTCATTATAGTGCCTTCCTTTGGAATAATATTCCCCTTGAGAGACTCATATGATTTCTATCAAAAACTCCTTGAAAATCTGGTTGTTCTCCCAGGTCATGGAGGAAAGAGGATACTGGCGCCTTGTTAACTGATTTTGTGTATATATTTTTTCTAGAAGTACTGTACATGGTTCTTTTTCTCTAAATTATAGTTCATATTTTTAAAATGTAGGCTGCCCAGAGTCATCAGAGGTCAGGCAGTTTCTACATTTAACTAAATGACTAATGCATTTGAACTAAGTTACCTTTCTTCTGTTCACATGTTGTTCTTATTCCCAAACTTGTATTAATCAGCAAAGTAAAATGCTCAGTTTCAAAACATCTTTAAACACCTTAATAAACCAAGAAGCTTTCCAAGAAAATCAGGTTGACTAAATCTTTTTACTTTTTAAAAGAAAGATTCTTCTAGATGTAGTATGCCAGATTGTGAAGTATAAACTTAAATTTTATAATCCACGTGCTTTCAGAATTGACATGCATAGTTAATTTAAACTAAATCGTTGATGAGGTTTCCCCTAGGCTAGTAGTAATAAAATAAAATAAGAGAAATATGAGTATGATTGAATACAGGATATAGAAGACTACACTGATAAATGAATATGTTTCAAGGGTACATATCATACTGGCTGACTTTGCATCATATTTAAGTCACACACACAAAATCCAATCAATCATCAGGCCCAAGGAGAGATGGCAGTTTTGAAACAAAATTATCCTATATTTGAAGTCTGACCACAAGATATATACAAATCAAGACATGCAAATAACCAGTTAAAAGCAGCAAAAATTGGAAATGAATGAAACTGCAGCATGCAGTAACTCAGAATAGTGCTTGTGGATGATATCCTGATATACTCTTAGAATTTATTCTTTCAGGAGGAAAGTTGAATGCAAAAATAACTTACTTCTTGTATCCTTTACCTTAATTTGATCCTTTCTAAATCAGGGATGAACAATGGTAGCCCTTTAGATGCTTTTGAATTTGAGTTCCAGTGGGAATGATATTGGTAAATAATGGTAGAAATAATTGTCAAAATTGGGGAATTATTCATTGCCCACTCCTGTTTTAAATAAATAACTTTACTTTCTATCCTTCTTTGCCAAACTGATCTCGGTTCTGTTTTTATCTTTCTAGAAGACTGCATATCTCACTTTAGATGGTTACAAGTTTCACTTAGTAGGTGGATTTCACTCACAAAGGAAGGATGAATATTTTTTTTCGCTTGAGCAAGCTTTGGGAAAATAATTTGTGGAACTTTTGCACTTGACTTGTATTTAGTTAGGATCAATAATTTTATATCCCACATTTTCACTGTATTGTTAACAGCTCTAAAGCAGATATTGTTGATCAAAAAATATCAGATTTCCAAATCTGAACACTCCACATAAGACCATAGTCTTAGGCAGGTATCAGTCTATATCAATATATTCATAAACTGGTGATACCTGGGTTTTTAAAGAACTTAATTCCATGAACCATTGTATATGATCACTTTGGCACATGTTGAATTCCACAGTATACATACTAGTACGTCATCAACAAATGCCCTTAAGTGACAAGTTTCTTTTTAAAAGTTGACTCCCATGATTCGCTCATCTTTTTTTATGTCTCTATTCAGTACCTCAAGAACTGAAATGAATAAGGGTGGAGATAGTGGGCATCTTGACCATTTGAATCTCACATATTTTAGTTAATTCTTAACAATTATTTGAGCTTTCTATGAAATGTACATTGATCTTAAAACATTTCATAGCATTCCCAAGGTTCATAACTCCAGAACTTTAAACAATAAAATCCAATTCAAATTATCAAAGTCCATCTCTCTCACCATTAACATAGATATTTGTCTCTGTAGAAGCTTAATTTGGTGGCTAAGAGATGTCTTCTCAGGGGATTTTTAAAAAAACCTCTTTTTCCTTTTTATATCTCATCCAAAATCACTTGTATTTTCTCTTGCCTTTTCTATTTAATTCACTATTGCATTGTATCATGTTACAAAAGCTTTCTTTGAATTCCAAACGATTCTTACTTCTGTTCCTTTATTAAGATTATTCTCAAAAAACATTCTGTGTTCTTTTTGCTATTCTCCTCTACCGTTTCCTTCTACAATATCTCATTCGGTCTCCATCTTCACTTAAAAGTTAAAGATACTGTGTTGTGATCTGTGAAAGTCTTTGGTAATGTGTCCACTTTATGAATATTAGTAGCTAAAGTCCTGGAGATCTAAATCATGCCTATTCTTGAAAAACATCTATGTCTTTCAGAAAAATAAGTATATTATTTTGAGTCACCACTTTTATATCTCCATTCATCAACAAGCTTCAAATTGTCCATCAAGTCAAAGAAAACCTTCGGTAGTTTGTCTTGTGTCTTTTTGTGGAATATTTACTTTTTCCTGCCAGTTGGAATATCTTTCTTAAATTGTAAATTAACTTATCTCCAAGGTATTTATGAAAGTGAGGCATTTTCAAATCAATATTTCACAAAGGCTGCAAGCAAGTTTGAATAGGATGATCATTCCTTGGCTCCCAACTTGCTCAACCCATGATCAACTGCAATAAACTCAATTCCTGCGGAGTCCTCACAAGGACCAGCTCTCTAGAGCACAAGTGGCTGATCTCTCATTACTCTGCTTCAGGGAGAATGTCATCAGTTACGATTTGCCTCATGGCTGCTGAGCTTCACCACAGTGCTCTCCCTGCTTGCACAAATGCTCACAGAGAATCTCACCTACCTGGAAGGCAGAATAGGTTTAATATAATACATGAAAGGCTAAAATTCATGTCTGAATTAGAGTCATGAAGATAGTTGTGCGTATGTATACGAATCGATAGATTTGGGGAGCATGCCACAGTCTAGTGAATGGCAATAATGGAAATCCATAATACTATGTTTTGGGGAAAGGTGGGCAAAATTCTGAATGAATGCAATCCAGAAGTGGTGAATCATTGCAAGTTATATCTAGTGAAAATACTACATCAGTTAGATTGTGCTCTTTGGTAGAAGCATCTGAATTTTGTTCATGTAAGCATGGGGTTGCTGCCACAGTCATAGGTGTGAAAATGGCCATAAGTCACTTTTTCAGTGCTATTGTAATGTTGAACGATCACTAAGGGTTAACAATGTCCAATTATTACTTTTGTCATAATTTCCATCAGCAAGAAGAAAAGGTTAGGCAAAACCTAATAATTAATTTGCAGGATATGATTTTTCTGAATCCAACTAGCAGGTTGGGTTTTTCAAAGTTAGACTGCTGAACGCTTTAGACCAGCAATAATGCTGAAGACTACATTTTCATTTTGTATCAGTGTAAGTGAGAACAAATTGAAATGGCAGGATTAATGCCCAAAGACTTTTTGAGTTTAGAAATATTTACATATTTTTTACGAAATATACTTTTCCCATCAATGAAAAAAAAACTTATTTATTGTACAATGACATTTTATCCTGTTTACCATATTATTTGATTTACACCTTGAACTTACTAAACTATAATGTATTAAGTTTGGTTTTGGCTTAATATGTTCTGTGAACATCATTTGTAAACCAGAGCTTGTTATTTAGCAAGTTGGGTGAAAGCATCTAGTTCTGATTAATTAGCATGAGGACGAGGTTGTTGTCTACTGATTGGATGGCTAACTGAAAAAAACTGTTACCAAAGCCGAGAGCAAATGATATGAAGATGCAATTGGAACAGAATTTCTGCAGAAGAGTATTGGGAAAGAGTCTCAACTCCATTGGAGACTCTAGAAGGGAGAATCCTGTTACTACATTAACAAAGCTGCTTTTTTGCCAATCCGTGGTGGTCAAACTGTCCCTCTGCCCCTTGCTGCAGCAATCTTGCAGCCATTTGGACACTGTACTACTGAACAATACATATTGCTGTGCTAAAACAGGCTAATGATGGGAAGAACAATGGACAATTTCAAATCTTGCTTTGTGAAGGAAAAGAAAATGTCAACACATAGCTGCAAATGAAAGTAATCATGTTTCAAAGACTGCTTCTGAAAGAGAACAAAGAAACATAGCAATTCCGTGATTCTGTTCTAATGTAGTCTAATGTTTTGGTTAAGAGCTCAGGTTGTTATTTTCATTACCAGTCCTGAGCTTCCAATTTTATTTTCATTATTGGATCTGAGGTTCCGTCTATTAATGTGCAACACTATTATTATTATTTTTTTACAAAAGATTTACACTGTCCAGGCAAGATCAATGCTGAAAAGAGCAAGGGAAAATTGTTTATTACAAGGAAAATTACAGCTTTGTGAATAATGGCAAAGGAGATGCAGCTGGGGGCTCAAATGGAACCTCCATTATGCTTGTGATTAGGGATAATATGTGAGGGAAAGGGAATTGCAGAAAAGCAGATTAGCTTTTATTAGGGACTAATAAACTCCAGATATTTTTCATGTATTTTCCACCGACTTAATTTTAGGAACAGTGTTACTGTATAAACAGGAAGCAGCTCACATTGTAAGACAGGAAGAACTTTGCTTTTTGAAGTGTGGGGTTTTGTGTGATGATAGCTTAGTTGGTAAACTATGGTTAAAAATCTTGGCATGCTATTTTAGTGTGCAAATCAGACCACTTTTTCAGACCAAGCTACGTTATCGTTAAGAGGGTTGTCACACAGGTTAAAGCTATAATTTGAGCACAGTCTCAAAAAGGAGGAGTTTGAATGTAGAACTAATGACAGGTCAGGGAGATCTCCCTCTTTTCTGCTTTAAATGTAGCTCTGTCCCCTCCTTTAAAAAGAAGAAGAAGAAGAAGAAGAAGAAGAAGAAGAAGAAGAAGAAGAAGAAGAAGAAGAAGAAGAAGAAGAAGAAGAAGAAGAAGAAGAAGAAGAAGAAGAAGAAGCAGCATTGGAAATATTGCCTGTTTCACCCTCTCAGATGCCAAATGCCCTGCTTGGGGAATTGCTGCTATCAGCAGCCAACAGAAGCACTGATTCTGGCTTATCTTCTTGTGGCCCAGAAAGGTCACTGTTGGTTGTTAATCAGCTCAGTATCTGGAGGCTCTTTGAGAAAGGTTAACAATGGTTTTGTTCATGTCACAGGCTTGTTTTAGAAAGAGCCTAGCTATAACTCTAATAGATAAGAGACCCTGCAAAATCTGTCTTAACTACTGTGTTTAAAAAAGGACTACTGCCAGCTTGCAAAGTTGTTCTCTCACTGCTTGAATTTATAGGGGAAGATGTAAGGTGGCTCTTAAAAACTTCCAAAAGTTTTCTGATTCGTTCCAGGATTACCTACGTCTGACACTACTTCTCCCTCTCTGATACATCCTTCCTCTGTGAGCCACCATCTGATTTACATGACGGTATTAAATATTAAATAATGGGACATGGTGGCTCAGTGGCTAAGATGCTGAGCTTGTCTGAAAGGTCGGCAGTTCGGTGGTTCGAATCCCTAGTGCTGCATAATGGAGTGAGCTCCCATTACTTGTCCCAGCTTCTGCCAACCTAGCAGTTTGAAAGCACGTAAAAATGCAAGTAGAAAAATAGGGACAACCTTTAGTGGGATGGTAACAGCGTTCCGTGTGCCTTCAGCATTTAGTCATACTGGCCAAATGACCACGGAGATGTCTTTGGACAGCGCTGGCTCTTCGGCTTAGAAACGGAGATGAGCACCACCCCCTAGAGTTGGGAATGACTAGCACATATGTACGAGGGGAACCTTTACCTTTTTATTAAATAATGAAATACATAGAACTTCAAAGGAAATAATATTTAATCATCTAAAAGGTGAAAGGTGAAGGTTTTCCTGTCTAGTCATGATCGAATCTAGGGCACGATGCTCATCTCCATTTCCTGGCCAAAGGAGTCAGAGTTGTCCAAAGACATTTTATGTAGACATGGGGCCAACATGGTTACATGCCATAATGATCAATAGCTATGAGATTGTGAACGTTTCAGATGCAAAATATCTGAAAGGTGCAGTGATACTTATTGATACTTATTCCATTTCTCTTTGCTCCTCTTTTTCCCCTGCATAAACTAAAATGAACCAAACATTTTATCATATTGGGATTTGGAAGATGTATTTTTTCTGCTTTCTGCTTTGTCAATATCTTTGATTAAGGGGGCATGATGATCCAGTGGTTTAACCACTCAGTGCTTAAATACACTGAGCTTCTCTACTGTAAAGCTGACAACCCAGGTTTAAGACTCAAAGCACCATGAGATGGGGTGAATTCCCTTTACTCACCCCAACTCCTGCCAAACTAGCAGTTCGAAAGCATGCAAATGTGAGTAGATAAATAAGTACCACTTCAGTGGGAAAGAAACTACATCCCATGCACTCAGCATATAGTCATGCTGGCCGCATGACCATCTTTGGACAACGCTGGCTCCCTCTGTTAAGAAACAGAGTTGAGCATTGCCTCCTAGAGTCAAACACGACTGGACGGGAGAAATCTTTACCTTTATACCTTTGACTGCTACAATTTCTGTGTAAGTAACTCTGTGCACATCACTGAAAGATATAAAGCTATTATGTCAAAGCAAATTTGTGCTTTATCCCTTTCTTAATGGTTTTTATTATTTTGTTTACCCTAGTATTAGTTCCAGTGAACACTATGCTTACATTGAGGATAAACCCATGATCATTTCCCAAGGCATTCACAGCCAATTGATACCCCAAAATGGTGTTTATGATGATGATTTTCTAAATTTCTCATGCTATACAGAGTTTTTTTGTTGTGTTGAATCTCAGTTCTTAACACACTTTTTTTTATGTTTCTGGATTCTAATTGATTGAATAACAAAAAGTTGTATTTTTCATATTGGTGTACATAGAGGTATCTGCAAATACTGCTATGTGGTTGGTAGACATTCTACGTTGTTTAACACTGTACTTAAAAAAAATCAGTTTAGATTCACAGCCATGAACTGTAACGCAACTCTTAATTCTTCAACTCTACTGTGTTGTTCTTAAGTTTAATACAATCAGTTTCTGATTTTCCAATCCAATGATATTGCTAATAGTTTTTGTAAATTTACTTAATATTCCCCTCCACTCCAACTTGTGATCTTGTAGATATTACTGACATATAACTCACATCCCAGATAAACTATTAATTTAATTAGTGAAGGGAATCAGGGACAATAAACAAATAGCAGGCTCTTAAGTGAACTCAGTGTTTCAGAGTAAGTATTTGCACAGTGAATCCCTCCAATGCTCCCATCAGGCCTAACCTTCTGCTGGTTGAGAATTTGCAGCCAGTTGCTAGAGAAGAAACTGTGTTCACAATGAAGTCTTGCTATTCCTTGACTCAGCAAGATAACTGCAAAACATACAGGAAGAAGGATATTAGAAAGGGAAGCTTCAAGTCACCTTTTCCATTCATCCAAATTGTAGTTGTTCTCCTTTCTTTGTAATTAACTCTGAATAAGCTAATAACCAAATGTGATATATTTTAGAACGTGGCAATCTGTAAACCTTCTTTTACACCGTTGTGTACATTCTAATTCTGTTCATCCATACAAGCATGGGATTGCTTCTAGGTTTGTCGCTACTTAGATGCCATGTATTTGGGAAAGAGTTGTAGCAGAAGGATGTTCAGCCTGTAGGGACAAACATTGGAGGAACTCCAAGTGACTTCGTGCTATTGATTGGATGACCTTGTAGCGACCCTTTTCTCTTCTGTTTGAGAAAGAAAATATATGAGATGTTGAACAGAGCAGTTATGGAAGCTGGCCTGTCCAGACTATGGTAAAAAAGGAATTCTACTGCCTCCTGACACATTGCAGATAGTAAACTTCAAATGTGACAGTTACTTTAATTAATTAAAGCAGTGTTTTTCAACCACTGTTCCGCGGCACACTAGTGTGCCGCGAGATGTTGCCTGGTGTGCCGTGGGAAAAATTGAAAAATTCGAAAGATTTAAAAAAAAAATGTCAAATTTTCGCCCACTAGGCGGGCGCCGGACTGTGTCCTGGGTATGGGGGGGTGGGGTTTTTGACCCCACCCTCGGCCAGCAGGGGCACCGATTGGCGCTCCTCAGGGGGACACCCTCCACTTTTCTGATGTCCGGGCTGTGATTGGTCCAGACTCCAGCCTGGACCTATCACAGTAGGACATCATCTTCCGACTTCCTTCCCGCCCGAGCACAGTGTGCGCAGCAGCGGAGAGAAGATGTCGCGACTCGAGTCACCAGGAGGACCGGAGCAGGAGGAGACGGACGGAGACCAGGACTCGGCGGGAGTCGGCACTGCAGAGAGACAGCATCCGGATCCAGACCAGGCCGCAGGTGCAGCGTGACTAAATACAGAGAGAGACTGAGAGCTGTTGACGAAGAGCTACGTGTGTGACTTTCTTCGATTCCAGCCAGAATATCAGCTTTGTGTTCAGCCAAACAGGCCCAGGTTGCGCACTGAATAAAGTATTTTATCATTTTTCATATTTCTGTTTACTTACTATTTCATAATAAAGTAATTATAAAATACTTTCTTTGTGTTTATTTGATTCCTATTCAAGAGAATTACTTTATATATAGTCAATATAGGCACAGAGTTAAATTTTTTAACATTTTCTAATGATGGTGTGCCTCGTGATTTTTTTCATGAAACAAGTGTGCCTTTGCCCAAAAAAGGTTGAAAAACACTGAATTAAAGCATTTAATTACCCTCAGGATGCTTTAAAATGAAGGTTAATATCTGATTGAAGAAAATTGAATTGATTAGTCTATGAATCTAAATAGTCTGAAATCTAATACAGACCTATACCCATGATGGTGAGCCTATGGCAAGTGGGCCAGAAGTGGCATGCAGAGCTATTGTTCTGTGTATGTGAGCCATCACCTATTGCTCTTCTGGGTTGTGGCACGCTGGCCAGCTGGACTTCATGTGCACGGGAGTGCCAGAAATAGGAAGAGCAGTCGCCCGGTGTGCATGTGCAGGCTGGGTGGCTGCTTTTCTGGTTTCCAGCATGCGTATGTGCATTGACTACCTGGTCTTCCAATTTCTGGCATGCGTACGTGTGCAAAGACCACAGGAAGATCATCTTCCCAGCCTGCGCATATGCACTGACTGGTTGCTCTTCCGGTTTCCGGTTCACATATGTGCACTGGCCAGCTGGTCTTCATGCATGCATGCGTGACAGAAACTGGAAGACCAGGTGGCCAGCGCTCCTGCACACACACTCCCATTTCAGCACTCAGTTGGGGAAAAGGTTTGCCAACACTGACCTATACACTATTATGGGACTATTTTACCTAGTTATTCCAATTCCTGTAAGTAATTGTGCAGGATATATTTTGAAGTTTTGGAATTGCTAATTATCTGAGGATTGTTTTGTGATATACATTTTGTGGAAATTAAACAATATCTCTCTTGCATTGGGTCCAATCCCAGTTGTGGCACAATTGGGGGAGTCTTATGATTGCCACTTAGATTTCCGGGGTCTGCCAATCTGCGTGCCTGCCTTAGGTGTTATATGTCTGTACTTCAGCCTGGTCTATTTAATACACTGCTGTCTGACTGACATATGCCATTGAAAAATAAATAGGCATGGCCCTTATATTTGGAGAGGCGAAAAAGCAGCATGCCAATATCTTGGGAGAAAGCATGCTCTTAATTGAGGCTATTTACTCCACTCCCCCCTTTACTGCTTCCTTGTGCAGAATGGCAGCATGAGCTTTCAAAAAGCCGTCCTCTCTTCCAACCGGCACTGTAAAATTATTGTGTATAATTACCTTCCATCTAAAATCCAGTTCCACCTCCTGCGTTTCAGAGTCTTTTTTGCACGGTGGAGTTAACAATCACCTCTCTCACCAGGGAGCATTTCAAATGACAGCAGGTCTGTTTAAAAATAAAATGAAAAATTTATGACTACAAAACACTTCTCTATTCATCAAATAGAATGTACAGTGATAAAGGGAAGAATAAAGAGGCCTGGGGGAATATCTGATACCCAGCAAACTGATTGGTGCATTTTAATTCAGCAAACAGAATTTGAACAAGTGTTTGACTTCCTTTTGTTAAGTCTTGGACTGTGCACATTCAGCCATAACCTTGTGACTTCCGCAGAAGCATAACTATGTTATACTCTTCTTGTATTCAGTAATAGGGATTAAAATCCAGAATTTAAAATTCAGTAATCCCCATTTTTGCCATTCAGTAATTGGGGAGACAATTCAGGTCTGTATTTTCATAGTTTTTTCCTTGAAAGCATTTCGCTTTTCACCCCAAGAAACTTCTTCAATTTGATCTGAACTTGAGCTATTTTCCAACTTGAACAGCACATTCAACTTCAGTTCCAACAGAACTTGAAACATTTTCCAAGAAAAAGAAAGAAAGTCCATTCACTTTTTGTGTAAAGCACCTTTGGGAATCCTTAAGAAAAAGTCCAAATATTTATGATTTATCAGTATATTCAATAATGTAATACTTTGAGTGATTAATAGGTAGATCCCAACTTCTAAAAGATTAGAAATTAGAAACTTAGGGGCAAATCTATACAAACAACAAAAACTTTAACACATTGTTTTTATTTTTGGACATGTTATTTTAAAAAGACATAAAAATTAATATATTTACCTAAATGTTTTTAGTATCTTGAAGGTCAGTTAGCTTTCATAGATATTGATTTTCACAAATATTTTCAAATACTTTTTTAAAAGCAGTTAACCTAACAATGATTTTCATCCTCATGAAGGTGAATCTCAAATAGTGAATAGAATATTCTACTGAAAAAGAATTAAAACTGTATCTCTACCCATTGTATGTGTTATGTGGCTTCTGACACATATCTGATCTATTACTGAAAAACTGTTATAAAAGAATATTGATGATAATTAAGCATTATTTTTCATGGTTTCCGTGTAACTGGAGGTTGGAAAACTTTCTGTTACTGGGACAGAGTAGTAAATATAGAGCTAACCAAACTACAGAATAACAAGCATCCCATCAACACCTGTAAAATCAAGTTCCTGGACCTAGAGTCTAAATAATAACTATTTTTCAACCGAAGAACAGAGCAGTCAGTCAGTCAGTCAGTCAGTCAGTCAGTCTGTCTGTCTGTCTGTCTGTCTGTCTGTCATCTATCTATCTATCTATCTATCTATCTATCTATCTATCTATCTATCTATCTATCTATCTATCTATCATCTATCTATCATCTATCTATCATCTATCTATCATCTATCTATCTATCTATCTATCTATCTATCTATCTATCTATCTATCTATCTATCTATCTATCTAATCTATCTATCTACCACATTTTTGCAACTTGTCTTGCAAAGGTGGTCAAAACTACCCAAGATTTGACTAAAACAATAGCATACATCAGTTAATAGCAAAGGGAAGTATGATAAAAATGACTAAAAACCACCATCCCATTGGAAAGCTTGCATTTAAAATCAAAATCAAATATTAAAATGTCTAAAATAAGGAATGTTATTGCTTGATGCCCAGAAGATATTGATCTCTTAGTCACTTCCATATTTCCTCCGATGAAGATATATGACCAGGGTTCCTCAGCAACTGCACATATGTGTGTATCTGGAACTCACTTCAGAGGTTTATTATTTGAGCATCCATGTAGGAAGCTATAAAGTGAAGAGATTCATTGCACTGAGCTGTCCCAAAGGTGCTTCTTCTTCAGCTCTAACAGGATAGTGGGGAATGGAGGATTTATATTCCTTGCAGACAGCTCGTATCCCATTATACCATTCCCCACCATTCTGTCAGAGCTGAAGAAGTTTCTTGGGCGAGAAGCGAAACATCTTCAAAAGAAAAAACAAGAAAGTCCAGTTGCCTCTTGAAAAAAGCACCTTTGGGACAACCATGACCTTGATGACTGAGAATCTCCATAGACTTATTGCATTGAGCTGCATGATAGGTAACTTTCAAGCCTGAAGATTATGCTCACTGTATTAAGCTATTAAAAGAGGTTAGTGAATTGTGTACCTTACTACATCAGGTTGCAAAGTACTAACATATATTTGAATACATGTAGAAATCTATCTATGCTTGGTAAACCAGGATGGCAGGACATAGTTTAATTAAAATAATCACATGTACTATAAAGTGCTGAAGATAAGAGTCAGCTTTTTCTAATTTTATGACTTCAACATCCGTTGGGCATCCTATCCCAAACTCCTATGTAATATGAATATTGATTGTAAATTTTGTACAGTAATCCAAATATACCTGGAGAGCATGTTGAAAAAGGCTTATATAAAGAGTTGAATGATCTGAAATAGGAGAATTGTTTTGATTGCATTTTGGTCAGTATGAAAACAAACAGTTGGAATATTTCAGGAAATCTAATTTGGAAATATGAATAGCGAGGAGTTGCAGCATACATTTATTTTGATAAATGAGATTTCCTGTCTCAATTAATCTTCCTTTTATGGGTCCAAAGTAAATTGTTCTTCAAAGTCATCATGATTTCATATGAGCAGATTACAATTCTTTATTGAATCATTTATATTGGTCATTTGTTTGAGTTTGCAATAAACCTCACCGTGCACCGAATGTCAAATAGTTGTTTTATGTATTATACTTTACAAAATACACTGAAGTCTAAGGCCAGTAACAGCCATTTTCTTTGGTTTCATAACACTTCTGAAAGAGACATGACAAACTGAAAATGCTACACACACAAGTTTTTTACCCCAGTCCCAGTTGCTCAATCAATGGCATTCTACTATTAAAATTGGAAATATTCCGTGGATTAAATAATGCATTTCATCTATCTGGTGTGGAATGTATTAATATTAACCCTGTATTTGAAAGTGATAGGTAAAGAAAAGAGGGGATTTCTAATGATATGCAATCAGATTATTTTGCTTAGACTTTTATTTATTATCTTTTACTTCTAATGTAGTAATAACTAGTCATTAAGATTTCTGATTGGGGCAACTTAAATGTTTGCTAGAAAATTCAGGTCCAAACTCTGCTCTTTTGGGGGATTAGGGGAAATACTAGCTCCCCCCCCCCCTTAAAAAGGACTCTCTGATTTCTTGGACAGATTTCATAGGTGTTTGAAAAAACAACATTTTGATCCCAGCATAAGACAATGTTTGTCTTGTAACTGGCTGTTATTTGTCTTGCTAAAGAGAATGAGATGTAGATATGAACTGGGGATGGCAGTCTGTGATTTTTTGTATTGGTACTTTTTTGCACTGATCCTTTTTTCACATTAATAAATAGTTAAAAGGCAATTAGAATGTTAATTTCTGGGGCTAATGTGCTACAGTGGAAGCCACATGAAGTAATGTGGTGAACCCATCAGTTTGAATTAACAGTGTAGGGTATCCAGGGAGTTCTCAGAATGACTGGAAAAAAGACAATATAAAAAAACCCCAATCAGTTTGTTATCAACGTTGACACTGAAAATGATGCAATCATGGTCAAGTGTCCCTGAAGGACCATGCTACTGGATAAAGATAAACGCTGTACTCAATCTTTTCTTTGATTCAATGAGAAGAAAAATATATTAATAGCTAAAGTATACATTTCATTCCAGGATCTTCTATTTTTAGTTTTTAAAAGCTACTTTGTTTGTGTATATTACCTTCCAAGTTATATGAGCAAGTTTAAGAAATAGTGTGATGCCATTTTGTGAAGCAACTTTTGAGGTGTAATTTTGTTTTCAATCTTCCACTGCCTAAAAATTTGCTTAAAGTACATAAAATGCTCCTATTCAATATCCCACATAGTCAACTATATCATCCTTCTCAATATGCTGTTTCAACCTCTGATCCATCAGTCAGTCAACATTCCATGGCTATTAAGCATGCTTGGTTCTCACTAACCTCATGACAACCCCAGTTTTTCAATTTGAGGCTTGAGAATCTATAGGAATAAAGGACATGCCCTAGATATATCAAAAGTAATTCATCTGTATCACAATAATGATTTAGCTTTATGTGACACTGATATGTGCAGAAATCACTTGAGGGGAGCATTTACTTTCCATCTGGCACTACCCAATCCAGCTAATGACAATCAAACCCAATATAGAGTAACACTATAGTAAAAACTAAAAACTATAGTATCTTTGTGGGATTATATCCTGCTTAGTCTTCTAAAGTGGAAATTATTGGCTAATTCCCCAGGGACTTCTTAACAGGTAGAGAAGAAAAGCCTGCTTGTTGTTAACCCATGTAGGGCTTAAAGGTCAAAAACTGCAGAAAGAGAATGTACGCTTAACTGTCTCACACAATAATCTCTAGAATTCATATTACTAAATATTGGATGGATTATTCTTTGAACAAAATTCTACTTCCTTTTAAATTTCATATATTTTTTACAGGCATTGTGGTTAGCTGCTGCAATTCTTCTTCTAATATGTAACAGAATGCTTAAGAAATATTGATAGGAGTGGGCTATATGATTGCTTGATAGAAATAAACACAACTAGCCAACTAAATACATACAGCTGCTATTTATTGTATTTTCCAGTTTGTTTAAAACAATATTCAGTAATTTGCATTGGATGATTATTTGAAAAGACTCTAATATCTAACATGTTTTCATGTAAATACTGAATGAAAAGTTAATTCATTATCAGCAACCTTTCTGCATATATACTGTGCAACACACACACACACACACACAGGTTATATATATATAATTTGTTTTCTGAGGTTTTCGCGGGTGTTTGTATGTACGTCTTTGGTTGTTCGGGTTTTCTCCCGCGTAGTTTCTCCAAGCCCCCTACCAATCAGAATACACCTCCACCCAATCAGAATGCAGCCATGCTCCCACCCAATCAGCTCAAACCCCAACTGGCAGTTAAAAAGAGGAACCGGCTGAGATCTCACATTGCTCCTGGAAGCACCAAGCCGGAAGCACCAGCCTGAAGATGATGAATGAGACTTCATCGAAACGTCATGAAGATACTTCCAATTCTACGCGGGAGAAAATCCGAACAACCAAAGACGTATAAGATTCCCGCCCAAGCTTGAAGATGGCAGGTGAGATCCTGCCGAAACGTTGCAAACACAATCTCAATCTTACACGGGAAAAGACCCGAATACAACAAAATACAACAAAACCAGCATACCTACACCCATAAAAATCTACGAAAACAAATATATATATATTTGATATTTGGGCATACCAGGGGTTGTAACACAAATACATACCTATTTCCCTGGCTCAACTGATAAGGAGGAGAGCCTGTGGCTTAGTGGCTAAGACTCCTGCCTAATATATAATATAGCCCAGGTTCAAATCCCAGTAAGGGTATGGCTAGCTGATGAGAGCTAATTAGCTCGAAATAGATCTATACTAGTCTCCCTTTATTTATTTATTTATCAGTACAAATACAACACAAATATAAAAAGGCAACATTAAAAATAAAAATATGGTTTTCTGCCTGCATGGTCTTCTGTAATGAGCCGAAGGACAGAAAGAGGGAGTAGTGAGCTTCCTCCCATATTTGGGCATACCAGGGGTTGTAACACACACACACACACACACACACACACACACATATATATATATATATATGTGTGTGTGTGTGTGTGTGTGTGTGTGTGCGCGCGCGCGCGTGCGCATGCTGGTCTTGTTGTATTCAGGTCTTTTCCCATGTAAGATTGAGGTTTTGAGCCCAAAACACAGCCTGAAGATGGCAAGTGAGACCTCATCGAAACGTTGCCAAAACAATCTCAATCTTACATGGGAAAAGACCTGACTACAACAAGACCAACATACCTACACCCTATCATATATATATGATGCAAGAGGGCAATATGTATATTGTTCAATATATATTGTCTTACATTCATTTAATAGATGAAACAAGACTCTCTCTCTCACACACACATTGTATATATCAGGCATTATAGAGAATTGTCTCTTAAAAGCTTGTCTGGATGCAAGAAACTGGAAGTTGTACACCAAAAACATACATGCATTTTTAAAATGTTTAAAAAGAGGAAGAGGAAGGAGAAATATGCAAGGCTAAAGTAATCCCAAGGAAACCGAAATAACTTTTTTTCAAAAGAAATAGAAGCTTTTTAGTGATTTCTTCATTTTCATTAATATTATTGAAACACAGAATTTGGGTGATGCAATGTTTGATCATTTCCCCCCAGTTTCTATGTAGCTACAAGTCTGAGTTATACTAATCTGATCACATTAGTATCAATATTCTATCTATAGGAGCTCTGACGGTTCCCTTTTTACTATTTTTTCCCTGCTCATCATAAAATCTTTCATTTCTGTTATCTTGAAGCTTCTGTTGGCATTGTCAGTGAAGGAAGCAATAGATTAGAGTGAGCTTTCAATGTGATAGATCTTTATGTAATATGACTAGGATTCATACTGGCCCTTTGGAGCAACAGTAGTACTTTCTAGCAATTTGTATCTCCAATCTATTAGTATTAGGCACACCAAAAATAATGTTGTCATGATATTATGTGTTATATTGGCTCTATCACTGTAAGCTTCACAAAAGAACGCAATATGCAGAATATTTGTTCTGTACCATTACATATCAGAGCTGACAGTAATGCCAGCATCTTTTAAAGGAATGTATCTTTAAAACATATAAAGATACTTAGCCTTCTTCTTGCAACCTGGTTAACTGGGTGTGTGTGAGAGCATCAGAGTCACTGATTATGTTTCCTCAAGTCATGTTGAACTGCTAGTGGCATATTGCTAGATTTTCTCCATGATGATCTATCCCTAACTCTAATTTCTTTTTCCGGGTATTCTTGAAAGGTTAGTGTAGATTAATTTTATTCCAAAGTATCCCATAGCCTTCTGAGGATAAACAAGCTTCTTTCAAGCACACCTTCAACACAGGGATGAAAACCAATTATAAGCACGTACTGCTGAAACAATAAATAAGTATTTGCCTAGCTGTAAGGCAGCATTAGGTCATATTGGCTGTCCACAACAAGATACCTACAACTGAACTTGTTCAAGATGTGGATGGAAACATATGTCAGGTTTGCAGATTGATTGTAATTTTTAAAAGGATGCTGAAAGAAAGTAGTGACAAAACAGTTCCATACAGATATCAAGAATACAACACATACATATAAGCATATAGTAAGAATACTTACTATACTTATGCTCAAGTATTTTAGGTAGACTTATTTTAGGAATTCCTTTATAGATTTATTTTAGGAATTTCTTTGGCAAGGGATACTGTGCAAAAAGTGACATACATTTTGGAAACTACAAAGCACTCAAAGGCAGGACAAGAAGCAATGGGTGGAAACTAATCAAGGAGAGAAGCAACTTAGAACTAAGAAGAAATTTCCTGACAGTTAGAACAATTAATTAGTGGAACAACTTGCCTCTAGAACAGTGGGGGATTACAAACAGTACGCCCTGGTATGGGTGTACCGGTGCCTGCCAGGAGCACCGGGTACCCTTCTGGTACGGTGTTCCAGAGTGCCCCCCCGCCCACCCACTGTCCTTACCTGCATTTGAGCTCTTTGGCACTTCCGCACATGGAGCATATGGCGCCTGTGCGACGCTCCGCCGAGCAGCTGGAGCATTGCAGAGGCGTTGTGAAGGCATTGCGGAGGCATTGCGGAGGTGTTGTGGAGCATTGCAGATTGTAAGTACTCATGTGCATGCTCCATGCATGTGCTAGCATGCTGTGCGCATTCATGTGGTGGACACCGGCCCCCGTTGCACTGTACCGGTTGCAAGGGGATCCAGAACCCACCACTGCTCTAGAAGTTGTAAATGCTCCAACACTGGAAGTTTTAAAGAATACATTGGATAACCATTTGTCTGAAGTGGTGTAGGGTTTCCTGCCTAAGCAGGGGGTTGGGTATAGAAGACCACTAAGGTCCCTTTCAACCCTGTTATTCTATTCTATACATTGTCTGTCTTTCTAGGCATTGTTACTGGTGAGCTGTCCATGGTACGGAATTATGATAAGTAAATAGTGTAATGCAAAAATTGAAAGATGTGAGAAATAAAATGCAATGTCTTCGGAAATGCCTTTTAAATTAAGCATTGTATTTTTCATTTATTTGATGAAATGAAGGAGAAAGGAAAAAAAAGATTTAGAGGGTGTTCTTCAGGCTACCAAGGTAAAGGTAAAGGTTTCTCTATCAATTGAGTTTGATTCTAGGGGCTGGTGCTCATATTAGCTGAGCGAACCAGCCTTGTCCAAAAATATGACTATGCACCATGGTGCACAGAATGCTGTTACCTTCCCACTGAAGTGGTACCTATTTATCTACTTGCATTTGCATGCTTTTGAACTGCTAGGTGTGCAGGAATGGGAGTTCACCTTGTTACAAAGTGCTAGGGTCTTGAACTCAAATAATCTGATTTGAGTTCAAGATGATTACAAGCTCAGCAACTTCTAACCCATTGCACCATTCTGCCCTCTTCCTCAGGGTGTAGAAGGCCATTAAATCTGTAAACCTTCTGATAGCTTAATTAAGTAAAAACTATATTGTATTCCTATCAAAACATTGCATATTGTTCATTTTGGCATATGAAAACAGTTTCCTTCATTTTGCTTTATTTGTCACTAAGCAAATAAACTATGAAGCCCTTAATTTAAACCTCACCTTTGCCATGAATTGGCACAGAGTCAAATAGATGTTTGAATTCAGTTTGCTTTGAATTATTCCATATAATCCAGTGACGGATCTTGAAGACAGCAGAACAAATTTACTATCAGACTCTGTAAATGTCATTGTGCTACAAGGTTTTTTAAAAAAAATTAGACTGCACATTGAGAAGTTATTTACAGTTGGGAAGGAGGGAAGAATAGGGAAAAAAGTGGTATTTCATCAATAAGTGACATTTCTTTCACAGGTGATAACATTTTTCTCCCTTAGTTCATCAGCAAATGCAGAAGGAAGTCACCATTCTAAATGTACTTTTAGGAAACAACTTAAAAATGAAAAAGAAGTATTACTAAACGTAAAAAGATTTGGAACACACTATAAATTGAGTTCCCATTGTTTGATTACCATGCTAACATATGGGTATATTATATCTAGCTATTAGTGCCGTGATGGCGAACCTATGGCACGCGTGCCACAAGTGGCACACAGAGCCATTTGTCAGGGCACGCGAGGCGCTGCCCTGTCAGCTGGCCAGCGCGCATGCGCGCGCTTGGCCAACTGAGTTCACCTTTTTAAAAGCTATTTTTCGCCTTCCCCAGGCTCCAGAGGCTTTATAGGAGCCTGGGGAGGCGAAAAGAGCCTCCCCCGTCCCCCCGGAGGCTTCAGGGACCGTCCCTGAAGCCTTCGGAGCGCTTAAAACCACCCTCCGAGCAACCCGGAAGTCACTTCCAGTTTGCTCGGAGGGTGGTTTTAAGCGCTCCGAAGGCTTCAGGGACCGTCCGAGGCTTCCCTGATGCCTTTGGAGCGCTTAAAACGACCCTCCGAGCAACCCGGAAGTCACGCGAGCCAAAAAAGTTTCGCCATCACTGTATTAGTTTTTCTGAAGATAAAGAAGACAATATTGTTCCTTCCTTTTCATTATGTGTTAGATGAGGTTATAGCAGACTGAGTGGAGGATATTTTGGACTATACTAATATCAGACTCATGATTGTGTGTGTGTGTGTGTGTGTGTGTGTGTGTGTGTGTGTGTGTTTCCAAGGCTATTCCACTTTAAAAATGATAATGTATATTAAACTAACTCATGGAATTGGTAATATGGAATTAAATGTTTCCATTTTATGAGATAGTTCATTGGCCTGGAGGGAAGTATTTTTATGGCAGGAGAAACATTCAAATTGTGATTTCCCCAGATACGGAATAAGTCAGATATTCACACAGCCTTGGTGTTTTGCATAACCCTGCTTTAACCAAACTGGCTCTCAAAGTAGCCATAGCTGTACAAAAAATACACATTTGACATACAGTAACAATAAACAGGAGTAATCATCATCTTTAAAAGTATTAAAATCTCTTATGTAACATAATATTAAGTACCAAAATAATTGTACCGTAATATAGTCATTCAAATATGTTCTGCACTGTTCAAATGGCTTTTGGAATGAGCTTCCCCCTGAGATCTCCCACCCTGCTCCCACCTTGATGGCATTAGAGATCACCTTAAAGACCTGATCTTTAGGGTGTAGTGAGACCTTGGTGTAGGAGGATGGAACCCCTTGCTAGATGAGTTTGATATAATGTCTATGTCTTAATGTTAGTTCTTTGGATTTCCCACCTTGTTTATTATCTTCATTGTATTTTTTCAAACTATTGTGAGCCCACCCAAGTCATACTGAACTTGGGAGGCACAGAAATAGAATTTTTTAAAAAATAATTGCTTCTAAATGTCACTTTTTAATGCAGTTTTTTTTTTTAAAAAACTATACTAACTCAGGCCTAAAATTATATGATTTTACATTTTACTTTTTTTAACAATCCTTTTTTAAAATGTGATTGCATTTAATTAAATTGCTTTTGCATTTGCATCCTATAATCTCCACTTCTGAATAAATATAAAAATCCCTTGAGCAACCACGTCACACTGGAAAAGGCTAATTATTCAGATTCTGTTGTGACCTGATGTGTTTTTCAAACCCTGCCCCTAAATTTGTTGTATAATAGTCATTTTCTGCTTCACTAGCTAGTCAGATAGGCAGGAAATGGTGTTGGCTGAAGGTCAAAGAACATCAAAAGCTGCCTCTTGCTGTCCCCTAGCGAGGGAGGTTTATTGCCTTCATCGTAATGTAATGGCTGAATTTGTAGGCCGGAAAATAATCCAGAAGGATTGGGCTGAAGAATCAAAACATCAAGAGATTTGGGAATTTAAATTATACTGATAGAAAATGTTAGAAAAGGATGAGAAAAAATGCAGTGATAAATATAACTGAAATATATAAGAAGGACTAAAGTGCTTTGAAAAGATTCAGTGAAAATTACAATAATCTTATAATAATTTCCAAAATATTTTTTGAGATATGATAAAGCTGAAAGTGATTGACCAAATAGGACCTAAAATGGGACTTAATCAATTTCCACTGAAGATTTTTCTACAGAAAATAATGTTGACTTGGGTGTTTAGCTTTAACAACATTGTTCCTGCATGACGTTTCTAGGATGTAACCATGCCAATCCCTGAGATAAATGTGTATTGATCAGAAATAATAAAACCTCAGAGGAAAATCTCCTTCCAGAGCATTCAAGCCTATCAATGGCAATTATGCATATGGGTTATATATTCAATGTCAGAATCATCTTGACTCCCATTTCAGATTCCTAGGGAACATAAGAAGATCTCTTGCCTTTCTGTGGGTTCCTCCAGGATCTACTGGCTACTTTGGAAATATAGCAATGGAACGTTGGTCTGTTCCTACCAAGCCCTTATATTGTTTTAACAAACTCACAGTAATGTTTAATTAATCCTTAATTAAATAAACTTTGAAGCAATTTGACTTTGGAATCAATTACCAGAAAAATCATGGACTCCCTTTCTTTGGATGTTAAACAATAGGTATGTCTGCTGCAGGGGGTCCAAGAAAGGCCAAATGGTAGGTGCAACTGTAAATCAAAAGCCTGCTCTTTCATATGTGCATCTATGTGTATGTTGTGTAAGTCAATATATCAATATGAACAATTAATTGTATTGTGCATATAAAGGAACAGATCTTCAGTTTGCAGTTGCATTTACCACATGGGACCTCTTCACACACATACCCCATATCTCTTTCCCATACACAGCTGCTTTGCTAAACAGCCATCTGTCTGGGTGCTTTAATTTGGATTCCTGCACTGAGCAGGAGGTGTTGACCTAAACAGTCCCTGGAAACCCTATAATTCTATGACTTCTGAGTTCAGAACGTTGATTTGCACTGCCATATTTATTTTCCAATCTTGTAAGATACAGCACTATTGCTGTGCAGCTGATGGGAAAAGGAACCACACAAAAGGACTCGTTTGACGGTGTCTCTTATCTCAGAAATGAATTTGACAGTACTGGCTCCTTCTGGGAGTTTCCAAAACAGGATAAACAGAAATGATGGCCTGAGTTGCATGAACCAAAGAGATACGGTGAAGAAATAATTCCCCGTTGCTTTCATTCCCCCCTGACTCGCAATCTACATTATCACAGTCCTTTTGCTTGTGTATATTTGGCAGTTAGTCACAATGAAAAGCATATATAATATCAGCATAAAATGTGTCGTTGAGATCTAGAGGGAATATCACATGTCAATCATTTCTGGACAGAGAAGTTAGAGGGCAATAGCTGATGCTATAAAGCTTTCTTCCTTAAAATATCATTTAAATATTACTCCAAAGAAGTAAAGACAAGAAAAAGGCAATGTAGCTTCAAGATATGCAAATATTTTGCAGGATACTTGAATAATCGAGATAATCCAAATATATGAATAAAATATAATAAAAATACAGGCTTTGGTTAATTATTTGGAAAAAAATGATTATCTAAATCTTTTGTTAATAGGTGAGAAATGATGAAACAGAAAAAATAATAATCGTTTGTTTGTGATGTCAAGGAACATTTGAAACTACCACATACTGTAAATGTACAATGGAAGAAACAATAAAGATTGCCTTTCTGACAGTGAATGATAGCTTTTGTTTATTAAAGGGTGCATTGTATCGTTTATCCTCTAATATTGCAAAATGTCACTTAGCTGAAGTCTGATAATAGGCAGACATTTATTAACATTTATGAATCAATTATATTAAAATGTTATTTTTCCTTAATAAATCAGCTAAAATATAAAATTAGTTGTTGGCAAAGATTTGTGTGGAAAACTAACAGTGAACATGGAATTGCCAACCCGTCATTAATGAAATAAAATGCAATCGCAGATATATATTTTTTAATTTGGAAAAGAATTTGCTTTTCAATTTTAGAAGGCAAAAATGGTGCTGGTTTGAGATGAAGTCCAAGACATCTAGGAAAAACTTGGTTGTATTTACAGATTTACTGATTACGCCTCTTTCATTTTAAACAGAAATAATTATGTACATAATTAATTTTTTAGCAAGACTTTTTAAAAAAACTATACATTGATTCCATACCATACAGGAGCTCAGAAACACTCAGAGACATTAATCAATGATGAACTTTGGAAAGTACCTACGGATACTAGTTCAAGCAAGTTATCACATTTATAAGCATATCCCTTTATAAATAGCAATGTTTCAACAGCAGTGCGCAATTAAACAAAGAAGGAAATTGTCCAAAAATAACAAGATTATCCTCTTCTTCTCCCCCCACCACTACTCCCGTGTGAGGTTACAGATTCAGATTAAAAAAAGGAAAGAAAACGTTGATTCTTATGAAATTCTGAAACAGACACAGGAGGAGCAAATATTTATTCTGCTGTTGACCTTCTCTAGCAAACAGTGCTATTAGGTGGTTTGCAGCTTCGCAGTTTAGGGAGGTGAGAAATCATTTGTTTTAAAAAAAAGGAAGGTGAGAAAGGGTTGAAGAGAGACAACAGATTGTGTTGAGAGACTATAATGAATTATGTGAATAGCTGCATTCCAAGAAGGCATTATCACAATGAATATGACTAAATAAAATCCATGGATTTTTAGAGTGACATCTGTCCAAACAAAAGCAACCTTTCCCCTTACTTGGATGCCAACGTTTTTGTCAAGTCTATTGAGCCAATGAAATAATCAGCACCTGCCTTGGGATATACAATATGGCAGGGTGGCTACATGCATACTCAGCATTTTGGTTTGCACTTTTCAATCTTGTCACTAGGTCAAGGCTCTGCCATTAAATGGATTGGGAGGTCATCTCCCAAATGGATTACTGTAATGTGCTGCATATGGTGGTGCCCTTGAAGAGCATCCAGGAACTACTGCAGGTGCAAAGTGCAGTGGCCTAGGCAGTTATATGTGCTCTTCAATTGGCATACATTTATGTCTGCCCTGTAAGCTGCAGTGATTGCCAGTTTGCTTTAAGGTTATATTCAAGGTGCTGGTAATGACATATGAAACCTTACATAGTATGGGACCAGGTTATTTGAGGGACTGCATCTCCCTGGTTACATCTATCCATCCCATCAAGATTGACAAGAGAGGCATGTTACAGATCTTGTCTATCAAGGTATGTCATCTGATGACATCCAGGAGGAGAGCCTTTTCTACCATGGCACCTGTCCTTAGGAACTTCAGTCTAATTCTGAGGTTAGACTGCCCCCAACCTTGTTGGCTATTCAGAAAACTCACAATACATGGCTTTGTCATTGTGCTTGGTGATCCAGTGATGGCATGGAGCCTGGCTGCATTGTTAGTTATTATATTGACTGTATTTTCCTGAAGATCAAGTTTTAACTGTTTTAATTTGGTTTTTAATTATTTTTTATTTTGGTTGCTTATTTGTACCTATTATTGCTTGTTGATTAGTCTGTGAGTTACCCACAGCTTAAATAAATAAGTTAGTAAGTAAGTTAGTAAAACACCAGATTTCTGATCAGTAATAATAATAACTTTAATTTAATTTAGTATGGGCCATACTAATCAATTTATGTGGTCCAGAGTGGATCCATCTCTTTCCAAGTTGATAATTGTTGTCATAGGCAACCATGTTTGTATAGGGGCATGATAAAGAATTGGTTGGACAATCCAAACTGATGGATGGAGATGCAAAAATAGAGGTCTGTGTTACATCCAGCCTGTCTGTATCCCTTCTGTGTTTACAGTTGCTGGAGGACATGTCATCAAATGAGGAGAAGTTGAGCCATAAGCATCAAACAGTAGTAGTCCAAGTTCCCAGGACCCCTCACCTACTGATGAGTTTCTCAGAATTCAGTCCCTTTGTCCTAGGTCAAAGTGCTTAATGAAGAGTCTGAAGCAAAGGGCTGAAGTTGTTGATCTGAGTAGCTATTAAAAGGCATGGAGATGCTAATTAGAAAGTGGATTATGTAGCTCCTGTCCCATGTAATAATGTGTTTCAGCTATGTCCTGGGTGGAATTCAGTGTAGCTTATTTATTGCCCTCCCTCTAAAAATGATGAGAACAATTCTTCAAATCTCAGTTCTGATCTGCATGTACACTGCTTTGTTGTTTCTTGGGGCCTGGGTCTTGCCTCATGTTTTCTCTTGCTTCTCATCTGGATTGTAGCCACATTTGTTTGTTGACAGGGTTTCAAATAAAACGTTGTCCTGTTTTACCACAGCATACTCTAGCCTCAAGGTATTGTAGAGAAATTTTCCCAAAGGCTGCTTATTTTCTGTGCAGCATGAAACAATCCAAGCTTGCTTATATCTGACTGTGACAGATTTATAGCTGTCTGATTTAATATTGTAGCAAGCAGCTGAGCTGACACAGAAAACTGTGGCCCTTAAATTTCAGTAAAGAGAGAGAAAAATAGGGCATTTTGAATTTGAGGATATTTTTGGGACTAACAAAGATGGGGCCTTAAATCCTTCAAATGCTCAAGACACCAATTTAACTCCTGGATCTTCTTAAAATGGGCATTTTCTTTCTCACTTTATACATGTACCCTTCAATGTGTGCAAAGCCTAGTCTGTCCCCCACATTCTCAAAAGCTGCACACCCTAAAATACATTCATTCCTTCAATGGGACAATGCAGTCCTAGTTTAGGGGCGTTTTGAGGTCATAAACAATATAATACTTCCACATACACTATTTTGCCCATTTTGCATTAGCGTCATTATCATTGTAGTTCTCATGCCAATGTTAAATGTGTCTTCAAGTGACTGAAAATTTGCCTACATAACTCTGATAAAAATGCTTATATTCAGTAGTGCTGTGTATTTTAATTAATTCACATTGTAACCTTGGACATTCCTTCTCTCTCATCTCCAGGAAGAAGACAATGACAAACTACTTCCAAAAACTTTGCTGAGACTTGTTGCAGGGACTTGTTTAGCTAATTGCTAGGAGTAAAAACCGACTTGAAGGGAACAAACAAACAAACAAACAATTGGGATGACTACAGTGAAGGTTCAACCTTAAATTGCCATGAAACAAATTTGTATAGACAAACCTCCTCACTTAAACTTGATATGATTGGCATGCAAAATAGCCTAGCCTCAATCCATAGTATCTCCTACTAATGGAGCAATTTTCTGTTTTAAGATCTCGGGAAGCTGCTATGGGACAGAGTTGACAAAAGCGAAGGGAATAGGTATCAGTTATCTTAGTTTTATCATCTGGGGAAATGACCAGCAAAGTGAATGTTAAGACTAATTATGAATTTGAACATGGATTTCCAGTTCTATAATATAATTTTTTTTGATTGCTACTCTAAAGCCATAGGTAAACCAGGTCAGAAAACAGATAGTAAAGGTTTACAGGGACTCTATTGTTGTAGGGTATAAATCATATAATTTGGAAGCCTATCAGAAGGTTTCTACTCCACAAGAATCCATATTTACAGGGCTATGTCGTCTTATTTGCTTGCTAACAGATCTGGGCCAAAGGCCTTCATTTGATCTGCGTCAGGGTTATCCTTATTCTACAAAGATGAATTGCCTGAGAAGATCATAACAATTGTTGGCTCCAGAGGCTCAGGTTTAGGCCCAGATCATTCAAAAATTTCAGCATTTTATCAGTGTCCTGACCCATTGCTTTTCTCACTATACTCTTGTATGGTTGAGCCTTGGGCATCTTTGCAAGACAAAATTACAATAGTTATCTAATTCATGTAACCAACTTGTACAAATCAAGCTTAAATATGTATAGACCAGCTGAACATATGTACTATAAAACTGAATCAGCATTGAGATTTTTTAAAATACCACGTGACACAGTAATTTTGATGAAATCAAGTGGAATTGGCTACTAACTGAGCAAAGCTACTTGGAATTTTATGTCCCTGAATTGCTGCAATACGTTGGCTATGTAAGTCACCTTTAATTATTCTTTTCCATGGGATAAGATCAGAATATGAATGTGTGTGTAGCTTTCAACCCCAGTGACCTCAAGCATAGCAATCTCTATCATCTCAAAGAACAAACATGACATTAAGTATATTTTGTTTCCATCCACTATTTTACTTTCTCAAATTAACTTTCTTCAAGATGCTATAATTTTAATGAGTTCATCATGAGAGCTGGGACATTGTCACTATGCAGTGATTCCAAATACCATGCAGATAACTTCAGAGATAACTTTGGATCCATGATCTGTATTTACTAATGGGAAAATGTTCACATAAGGAATAAGTCTCTTGTCAACAGATTGCAATTTGAATTTGAGAATATTTATGTGTTTGTATGTAGGCATGGACATGAATATATAGCTGGTAGTTTTAACAACAATCCAATAGGGAAAATGAAAGTATGCAACCAACAAAAAGTTAATGTCAGAACTGCAAACCATCTTTTCTTTTGGTTTAGATTTCAGGCCTGCCACACTTTTTACTGTGCGAAAATGGGAAGGGGGATTATACAGAGTATGGGTGACATGTAGCCATACTAACATTCTTCTTAGAATGTCAAGGTCATTTTTGTCTCTGCACATAGCCGGATATGAATGGGAGGAATCTGTCTTCGTGGCAGTGAAAGATTGGACCATGGAATGGACTTGTGGGTGTTGGGGCAGGACCTTGAATTTTCAACTGAGTGGGAAAACCTGGAAGCTCTCAGAGAGATCGGGGTTTTCCAGATGTGCCAACATGATATTTCTAATAAAGTGGTACTTTGAGGAAACACAAGCCTCTGAATTTTATTTTGTTGGGGGTGTTTTTTTGGAACCCTGACATTTAACTCTCATGGCATCTGTTTGACAATTTGGGGATATCCATATGTGAAGTTTACAATATCTTTTTCATGGCTTTTCCAAGATCGTGAGATGCCAACATCACCGGGCAAATGATCATCTAGACATCCATCTAGCAGATAATCATCTTCATAATGATGCCATTCATGGCTAATTTTCCAGGACTGAAAATGAATTGTAGCTGCTGCGGCTTCCACCTCTGCTGCATAGCAACGACAGCAGAAAGTCAATTAATTACCATCTTAGTGGAATTCAGAGGCCCTTTCATCTTCAGCTCAGTCGAGTGTGTAATGGAAAAGTGAGAGAAACAGACAGCATTGGGCCAAGAGGGAATTGAATGACAAAGTGAAAGATGAGCACTGGGGGAAAAACACAAGAGGGTGAACAATAGAAGGTGGGTGGACAGAAAAACTGATTGCACTAGCTGAGTGGGAAGGAAGAGCTGCTGATCACAAAATTACATTACTATAGAATTATATCATAATAAGCTTTGTTCTTTTTTAGTCTTACTATGGAATTTCAGGATATTTACTCGATGGGTTCTTTATAATGTAGCTCCAATGCAGACACAATTCCTCATCCTGTTCCTAAACATCTCAAAAGCTTGCCTACTTGGTTTGAAGGAACTTCTGGCCCTTAGCAAATCCAGCCCTTTGAAATCCTACTTTCACCTATGATCCCATGTTGTATTTTCATATTAACATTTTTTTCCTTTTCTTTCTCTACCATTCTGTTACTCATTAAGTCCTACCATGAATTACTTTTACAGGGTGCATTTATTTTTGTCTTAGTAAAAATTCAAACAAATCAGTATATTAGTTTGGGATGTAGGTCTGAATATTTTACTTACATTAGCATAGTAAAGAGCATTTATTTTTAAATATAAGCTAACACTTTGTTTTATGTCAAATTGACAAAGATGCTTATGAAAATATCACTTGAATTTAAAAAAAATTCAAATACATGTCTATTCAAGTATTTTTAAAAGGAAGGGAGAAATGTGTCATATCATTTGCTTAAAGTCACAATAATTATATAAGATGTTGACTCTTTAGTAACTCATTGATTCTTGAATCAATATCTGAAGCAAACAATTAGTTCATCTGTAAGTAACATTTGAATTGGACAATAGGAATTTGACCTTGAACAAAATATTTGTCCCTATTCAAAAGCAATTCTGGGAATATCTCTTATGTCTTTGCTAATTGTATGATTACATGCCTTCAATAACTGAGTTTGTTTCAATATAGGATTGGAACCAAGGGATGAAGAAAAAGATCTAAAGAGAAAAAATATTGACATGTAATTTGCAAAAGGTTATAATACAACATATGAAAGTGCATATTTCCAAAAGTAATGAAAATATGTCTGTCGGCAATAAAGAATGTAACAGTGCTGAAGTTACATCAAACTTGTGTGGATTTGTTTTGCAAATAGGTCTATGCTAATTTTATGAATTGGATGTTCCCATCTCATCAAAAGCTTTATTTATAAAGCTGCTTGTAAATTTGATAGATTCTTTATATGTTCATTATATGTAGTGGGTCAGTGGGCCAAGGCCTAAGGCTGTTGTTATGCAATGCGAGGTCCGTTGTTAATAAGGCCCCCCTCATCCACGATCTAATTTTAGAGGGGGAGCCGGACCTCGCGGGAATAACGGAGACCTGGTTGGGCCACGAGGGAGGTCTTCCCCTCGTGGAAATGTGCCCACCAGGATACCGAGCATTTCACCAGCCCCGGGCCCAGGGAAGGGGCGGTGGGGTGGCAGCAATTATTCGGGAGGACTTAGAGCCGAGGGAGTCTACTGTGCCACAGACGTCCGGATGTGAAGCCCTTGTTGTGAAATGGGGGCCTGGGAGACAGTCGGGCCTGCTGATAGTATACCTGGCTCCTCGCTATACATCAGCGGCCCTGCCCGAACTACTCGAGCTGATCGCATCGGTGGCGGTTGAGACCCCCAAACTTCTAGTGATGGGGGATTTTAACCTGCCGTCGGTGGGAGAAGCATCGGAGGGGGTTCGGGAGTTCATGGCTTCCATGACAGCCATGGACCTGACTCAAATGATTCAGGGCCCAACACACGAGGGAGGACACACTCTGGACCTTGTTTTTGTCTCTGGCCAGTGGCTGAGTGATCTGGGAGGAGGGGACTTAACCATCACTCCCCTGTCATGGTCAGATCACTCACTCCTTCGTCTTGACTTCCCTGGTGCTACCTCCCGCCGCGGGGAGGCGGAACCGGAAAGTTCCAGATGGTTCCGCCCCAGGCGCCTGATGGAACCTGATAGGTTCCAGACGGAGCTTGGGCCACCTCCTGTAACCTTGACCCGCCCCCGGGTAGGGGACCTGGTGGTTGCGTGGAATAATGCAACTACCGGGGCCTTGAACCGGATGGCGCCTTTGCGGCCTCTCCGGCGGCAACGATCCACCCTAGCCCCTTGGTTTACCGAGGAGCTGAGGGTGATGAAATGCCGCAAGAGACGTCTAGAGAGTCGTTGGAGATCCTCTCGCTCCGAATTTGATCGAACACAGGTACGAGCCCATTTAAGGACGTACCTTGTGGCATTGAGAGCGGCCAAACGTCAATATTGTGCCACTCTCATTGCGTCCGCGGAGAACCGCCCTGCCGCCCTGTTTCAGGTGTCCCGCTCCCTCTTGTTTCAGAGGCCGCGGGAGGCCCCTTTACAGGGCAGGGCAGAGGAATTTGGTAAATATCTGCAGGATAAAATCGCTCAAATCCGGAGAGACTGGGTTCCAGTCAGTGGTCCAGTGGAGACGCCCACGGCGAGTCTTGAGGTTTCGATCTGGGAGGAGTTTGACTTGGTTGCCATCGAGGATTTGGACAGATTGCGTGGACGACTGCGACCCACCACATGTTTATTGGACCCGTGTCCCTCCTGGCTTGTACTGGCATCCTGGGAGGTTACACGAGACTGGCTCCTGGGCCTAGTGAATGCTTCGTTGGGCGAGGGGTCCCTCCCGGCCGCCTTGAAAGAGGCGGTAGTGAGACCCTTGCTCAAGAAGCCTTCCCTGGACCCTTTGGAGCTAGCCAATTATCGTCCTGTCTCCAACCTTCCCTTTTTGGCGAAGGTTGTAGAGAGTGTGGTGGCCTACCAGTTCCCACGACATCTGGAGGAAAATGATTATCTAGACCCGCGCCAGTCCGGCTTCCGCCCCGGTCACAGCACGGAGACGGCCTTGGTCGCGTTGGTGGATGATCTCTGGAGGGCCAGAGATAGAGGTTGTTCCTCTATCCTGGTCCTATTAGACCTCTCGGCGGCTTTTGATACCATCGACCATGGTATCCTGCTGCGCCGGCTCGAGGGGCTGGGGGTCCGGGGCACCGTCTTGCGGTGGTTCGGCTCCTTCCTTTCTGACCGGACGCAGCGTGTGTTGACAGGAGAAGAGAGGTCGACCCTACGCCCCCTTACTTGTGGGGTGCCACAGGGGTCGGTCCTCTCGCCACTCCTGTTCAACACATATATGAAGCCGCTGGGTGAGATCATACGTGGTTTCGGGGTGGGATACCATCTGTACGCTGATGATACTCAGCTGTACTTTTCCACCCCGAACCACCCCAACGAGGCCATCGAAGTGATGTCCCGGTGTGTGGAAGCCGTACGGATCTGGATGGATGACAACCGACTCAAGCTCAACCCTTCCAAGACGGAGTGGCTGTGGGTACCAGCCCCCCGGTTCAGCCAATTAATTCCATCATTGGCCATTGGGGGCATTCATCTTGCCCCCGTGGAGCGGGCGCGCAATTTGGGCGTCCTCCTGGATGCCCGGCTGTCCATGGATGACCATGTGACAGCCGTGGCAAGGGGGGCGTTCCACCAGGTTCGCCTGGTGCGCCAATTGCGCCCCCTACTGGACCGGGATGCCTTGCGCACAGTCACTCATGCGCTGGTGACGTCTCGCTTGGACTACTGTAACGCTCTCTACATGGGGCTTCCCTTGAAATGCACCCGGAGGCTTCAGTTGGTCCAGAATGCAGCCGCGCGGGTAATTATGGGGAGTACTAGGTACTCCCATGTGACACCGCTCCTGCGCGAGCTGCACTGGCTTCCTGTGGTCTATCGGGTGCGTTTCAAGGTTTTGATAACTATCTTTAAAGCGCTCCATGGCTTAGGACCTAGTTACTTGCGGGATCGTATTCTGCCCCATACATCCCTGCGACCAATTCGCTCGCACAGAGAGGGGCTCCTCCAGGTGCCGTCCGCTAGACAATGTCGTGGGGCGGCGCCTAGGAGTAGAGCCTTCTCTGTGGCGGGCCCAGCCCTGTGGAATGACCTCCCCCCGGATATTAGGAATACCTCTGACCTCCGCTCCTTCCGTATTAAGCTTAAGACCCACCTATTCCAAGCAGCTGGCCTGGCTCAACTTTGATCTAACCATATCGCTCCTGACGGGTTTTTAACCGGGTATTTTAATTATATTTAATTTCTAGGGGTTTTATATTTTGTATTTTAATTGTTTTTATCAATCGACCTCCTCCTTGTGTATGTCTCAGTGTATGTTTTTGCTTTATGTTTGTTTTGTTTACATATTTATTTCGTATGTTTTGTTGTACGCCGCCCCGAGTCCTTCGGGAGAGGGTGCGGCTAAGAAATAAATATATTATTATTATTATTATTATTATTATTATTTAACTTTGTTCCAATATTTACTCAGAATATGCTTTGTAGAGAAACCTAGGTGTATATATCTTGAATTTAAGTAAGAGTATCGTTATATGTTAACCATGGTTTTGGATATAAATAAGCCATGTGCAAAAACAAGCTAAGTGTAGGTGAGGGGAAAAAATAATTGGGACAAATATTGTCAATGTGTTAGGCTAGACAATCTAACACAAAGAGTGCACTTTACAATACAATAGCAGAGTTGGAAGGGACTTTGGAGGTCTTCTAGTCCAACCCCCTGCCTAGGCAGGAAACCCTATACAGTTTCAGATAAATGGTTGTCCAACTTCTTCTTAAAGACTTCCAGTGTTGGGGCATTCACAACTTCTGGAGGCAAGCTGTTCCACTGATTAATTGTTCTAACTGTCAGGAAATTTCTCCTCAGTTCTAAGTTGCTCCTCTCCTTCATTAGTTTCCACCCATTGCTTCTTGTTCTACCCTCATGTACTTTGGAGAATAGCTTGACTTCTTTGTGGCAGTCCCTGAGATAATGGAACACTGCTATCATGTCTACCCTAGTCCTTCTTTTCATTACACTAGACATACTCAGTTCCTGCAACCGTTCTTCATATGTTTTAGTCTCCAGTCCCCTAATCATTTTTGTTGCTCTTCTCTACACTCTTTCTAGAGTCTCCATATCTTTTTTACATCGTGATGACCAAAACTGAATGCATTATTCCAAGTGTGGCCTTACCAAGGCATTATAAAGTGGTATTAACACTTCACGTGATCTTAATTCTATCCCTTTGTTTATGCAGCCTAGAACTGTGTTGGCTTTTTGGGCAGCTGCTGCACGCTGCTGGCTCATATTTAAATGATTGTCCACTAGGATTCCAAGATCCCTCTCACAGTTACCACTATTGAGCAAGGTACCACCTATACTGTACCTGTGCATTTTGTTTTTCTTGCCTAAATATAGAACCTTACATTTTTCACCACTGGATTTCATTTTGTTAGATAGTGCCCAATGTTCAAGTTTGTGAAGATCCTTCTGTATCTTAAGCCTATCTTCTGGAGTGTTGGCTATTCTGGTCCACTAATTTTGTCACTTTGTCAAAGAATGCAATAAGATTAGTCTGGCATGATCTGTTTTTGACAAACCCATGTTGGCTTTTGGTTTTTACTTTGTTTATTTCTAGGTGTTCGCTAATTCATTGCTTGATTATCTTTTCCAGAATCTTTCCTGGTATTGAGGTGAGGCTGATAGTTCGATATTTCTTGGATCTATTTTTTTTCCTTTTTTGAAGATAGGAAACACATCAGCTCTTTTCCAGTCCAGGCAGTTCCCTGGTGCTCCAGGATCTCTAAAAGATATAGTTCTGTGGTTCTGAGATCTCATCTACCAGTTCCTTCAGAACCCTGGGATGTAACCCATGCCGTCCTGGTGATTTGAACTCGTCTAGGATAGACAGGTGCTCACTTACCATTTTCTTCCCTATTTCAACTTGTGTTCCTAATTTGATTTTTGTGGTGCTGTTTTTGGTAGGTTGGACTGTTTTATCCCTTTGTGTAAAGACAGATGCAAAAAATGAGTTAAATAGTTCTGCTTTCTCCCTGTTGCTTGTCACCTTCTTGCCATTTTCTCCAGCAATGGACCAATTGTTTCCTTAACTTTTTTCTTGTTTTTAACATGTTGGAATAAGCTTTTTTTGTTAATTTTTTACTTTTGTGGCAAGCCTTTCTTCATTGTGAGCCTTAGCTTTCCTCACTTCATCTTTACAGGTTCGGGCTATTTGTTGATATTCTGCCTTAGTTATGTCCCCCTCTTTCCACTTTTTATATTTATCCTTTTTGTCTTTCAATTTGTCAGAGAGTTCTTTATGCAGCCATGCTGGTTTCTTTTGGGAGCTGTTATTTTTCTTCTTCATTGGTATTGTGCTAGACTGGGCTATTAAAATCTCATTTTTCAAAATTTCCCAAATTTCTTGAGTTGTTTTCCCCTTGAGGATTCTCATCCATGGAATCCTTCCCAAGCTCTAAGTTTATTGAAATTAGCTCTCTTAAAGTCCAATACTCTAGTTTGACTTTGTTCTACTACTTGTGTTTGCATAATGTTGAATTCCAGTACTGCATGATCGCTTGCCCCAAGGTTCCTGTAGCTTCAACACCTTCTATCATTTCTTCTCTGTTAGTGAGAATTAAGTCCAATATGGCCGATCCCTTGTTCCTTTCTCTAGCTTTTGAGAAACAAAGTTGTCTGCTAGGTTTGTTAGGAACCTGTTGCATCTTCCACTTGGTGCAGAGTTTGTTTCCCAGTTGATGCGAGGATAGTTAAAATCCCCCATTACTATTGTGGTGTGCTTCCCACATACCTTAGTTAGCTGACTAGCAAAAAGTTCATCTACTTACTCTGCTTGGTTGGGTGGCCTGCAGTATAGACCTATGGCAATGTCATTCTGCCCCCCCCTTTAATATTGACCCAAATGCATTCAAGATAGTTCTCATCATTGTTGTGCTCTATTTCTGTAGAGATGTAGTTATTTCTTATATATAGTGCAAGTCCACCTCCTCTTTTATTTGGTCTATTTCTTTTAAATAATTTAAATCCTTCTAGCTGTATGTTCGAATTGTGGATTTCATCCCACCAAGTTTCTGTAATGGCAACAATATCATATCTGCCCTCATTTACTTGAATTTCTAATTCACCCTGTTTATTCCTCATACTCTGTGCATTGGTGTATAGACATTTGAGTCCATTTTGATTGACCCTGTGTTTATGTCTACATAACCTGTGTTGTGCCTGACTGCCCCTATTTTCTTGCCACTTGTATGATTCATGCACATGGTATGGCACTCACTATTAAATGCTTGGTTTTGCTTGACAGCAGGACTGATAATCTTACCCACACAAACATCTATGTTACATGCACGGATAACCCTATGAATTTTAGATTGCTGGGGACAGAAATGTTCTGTATCAATTAATTCTTTGTCCTTCCTGTTCAGTTTAAATGTGTATCCAGAAAATCTGTGAATTTAATGCCAAGTAACTCAGTCCCTTTCTTGGATGGGTGCAATCCATCTCTTTTGTACAGTTTTTCATTGGACCAGCTGCAGGCATTATGACTAATAAAACCAAAGCCTTCCCTTTTATACCACTCCTTTAGCCACACATTAAACTCTGTTACACGGTCCCTTCCCTTTTTGTTCCTTATATACTGGTATAACCTCTGAGAAGATAAGCCTACAGCCTACACAACTAAGTTCATACCCCAAGCTCTGGAAATCATTCTGCACAGAAAGTACATCTTTTTGGAACATATCATTTGTGCCAAGATGTATAATAGCATCAACATTACAGTCCTTACTTGCATTCTTGACTATGTTAAGAATACGCCTCTTGTCTCTGCTGGCAGTAGTACCTGGCAGACACCTGACCTCTTTCAAAATCTCCATATCCTTTCCTAAATTTACATCCCTTATGATTGAATCACCAACCAGAAGGTGATTCTCTTTTTGGATACCTTGCTCTTCTTGTGTGACTGATGTGTGATTCCTGATTCACACTTTTGCCTTTCCGAAGTAAGTTCATTGTTTTGGACCATGATCCCCTGTTTATTTGAGTCATCATTATCACAACTACCTTGATCTGTCACTTTAATGTCCCCATTAAGGTCAGCAAGGGCGCTATATCTGTTATGCTGGGACACAGCAAAAGCTTTGTATTTATGGTTCACAGCTCTCACGCTGCCAGATCCCACAGTTGTCCAGACTGCTCTTCTCTTGAGGGATCTTTCCAGTAGAGGGGCTGGTAGCATGGCATCTCCATAGTGTGGAATGGCTGAATTGGGCACCTAATTTCTGCTTGGAGAGCACAGATTAGAGATTCAAGATAGGTAATGTGTCTATGTAGTCTAGTAATTTGTTTACAAAGGGGACAGTATCCAAATTTGAAAAGAGTACTGTGAAAGATAGGTGCAAAACAGCTATTACATTGAACTAAGCAAGTCATTTTGAAATAAAATAAAATCACAGTCTCAAGCGCACTAACCCAGAATGTATTATTGCTATTATTGGTTTATAGATATATGATTCACGTGCCATTAGGCGGCGGGCCACTACCATAGTCCTGTGGATCTCTTTGACTCCACTCTCGCAGCCAGTAACTCCACCCTCCACCTCAGGAAAGTTCAAATGAAACGAGGCAATTTGACTCTATTGAGTAACTTTATTCAGTTGTGTGAAGCATGACACTCTTCTTCCAACTTCTCTAACTTTCTCCTTGACCATGTGAGAAATGGTGGCATTCCCCACCCACCCTTGCATGTCTAATAACCTCTGCAAAGTGAACACCTAATCTGAGACTGATGTCACAAGAACACTTTTCATTTGGCTTGGGAATCAACCTTGGTTTGCATTACTTGAAAAGTTGCCAAATGGACTGGATTTATATATTACATTTTGTAGTAAGACAAGGTAGGGAAAGCAGAATGTGGCCTCTGAATTCTTTATCAGGCACAGTCTTAGGTGACTTCTGTATTTTCATCTGCATAATTGTGTGTGTAGGCAATAGATATGTATGTTTTTCTACTTTCTCCTTCTGTTGTGATTGTATATTGTTGCAGAGGGCAGCCTACATATATGGCCAGGAGGAGAGATGTCATGAATGTTGATATTATTCTGAACAGCTCCCCAGCTGCCTCTGCCATAGCAATGCATTGAAGGAGTTTTGCTGGAAGCTTAGCCCTTGGTCTGATTCAGCCTAGTTTTCCTTTTGCCGGCTAGCAAATTTGGTTCCACTTTGTTCCATTTTCAGAATTAATTCATTCATGGACAGATATAAATGGACAGATCAGAGTTTCCAGTCCCCTTATGTGATTGCTTTCCAACATTCCATTTCCAGAACCTCATTTCTCCTTCATGTGTCTTTTTGTGCTGAATAAATGATGCTTCTTTCCTTGTGAAGGGGAAGCAATTCGGTGATTTTTCTCACTGAAATGCTTCACATTGTTCTGGGGATCCATTGGCATGTTTGGCTTCTGTGCATATTACTGGATGTACAGGAGGGGGCAATCACAGCTCCTCAAAATGGAACAGCACATTATCTTCATTTCACTTTTGAGGACGCGTTTTATTTCACAAAGCTACTGTACTTGGAAGTGCTCTAAAACCTAGAAATGGCTATTTCAGCTTGGCCAGTTTCTCATTGCCTCCTCTTTATGTTTGTATTTATGTTTGTATTTTTTATCTATTGATGTGTTTTATCTGACTGTACACCGCCCCGAGTCCCTTTGGGGAGAGGGGGCGGTATAAAAGTCTAAATAAAAGTAAAGTAAAGTAAAGTAAAGGCATGCCATGTGAATAAATCTGCTGCTGGAATTCACCTGTGCAAGTTAAACAAATTATGTGAACATAGCCATGGGATATGGAGAGAAAACAAGGAAGCATCTTAATATATCTAATAGTGAGTGGAGATACGAATGTAATGCCTGCCTGCAACTACTTAAGGCAAAAACATTTTTTTTCTCGGATTAGGACTGTTGAGCCGCCAAGTGAACCAAAGTAAAAGTGAGACTGTTTTAAGAACTTGCAAATTTGCATGTGTGTTTTTATCCTTTTGGCTTTACATCTGAAGTACCATATGTCCCTAATATTCAAGTTTTCAGTAGTTGGTGATTTACTCATATTTTAAGCTGATTAAAATACTCATATTTTAAGCTGATTCCAAATAGGCTCATTACAATCTAATGTGTACATATCAGAGTTTGTCCAGGCTTTGCCGTAATGGAACATGTCAAAGGATGACATGTTCATCCTTGAATGAGTGGCAGGTCCCCTTCCTGAGATCCAGAGTATCAGGGCTTTCTGGGAAACAAATTTAAAACATCCTTAATTGGAAAGAGTGTTCCATAAAATGAGGAAGGAACCCAATGCACGTGGAGTGGTGGTAAAATAAAGAATTGAGGTAGGTTGACTGCAGAGAAACAAAAATATTCTTAGCAATCTCAGCAGTTGTCCCAGAGCAATGCAAGGAACTGCGAGCTTTGGAACAGCAGCCCAAGAGGCAAAGTTTGCTGAGGAAGATCCAAAAGACAGGGAGGAAAGTCCAACTTGTAATATCTGCAAAGAAGACGTCCAAACAAGCCCACCAGTGGTGGGATTCAATATTTTTTAACTACCAGTTCTGTGGGCATGGTTTGGTGGGTGTGGCATAGCTTGGTGGGCGTGGCTTGGTGGGCGTGGCGTGGTGGGCATGGCAGAGGAAGGATAGTGTAAAATTTCCATTCCCTCCCCACTCCAAGGGAAGGTTACTGCAAAATCCCCATTCCCTCCCGATCAACTGGGACTCAGGAGGCAGAGAATAGATGGGGGTGAGGCCAGTCAGAGGTGGTATTTACCAGTTCTCCGAACTACCATGTATACTACCATACCGTATAAGGTGCCTGGGCATATAAGACGAACCCCTACTTTCAGGCGCCCCACGAGCCAGCTGAAGGCTTCCGGGCTGCCGGACTTTTGTAGTTTGAGCTCAGCGCTTTCCTCCTCCAGACTGCCAGCCAGACCTAACTAAGCCATCCCAGTGCTCATCCATCCACATGCCCAGGCGAGGAGCGCCAAGGTTATCCATTGAAAGGCCGGCGTCTATGCTGGTGGTGGCGCGACTTTTTCTTTTCTTTTGTTTTTTTGGTATGGCCTTTCTTATACCCAGTGTATAAGACGGCCTCCGAGTTTGAAATAATTTTTTGTGGTTAAAATGTCGTCTTATACGCCGGAAAATACAGTACTCAAAATTCCCTCTACCGGTTCTCCAGAACTCGCCAGAACCTGCTGAATACCACCCCCAAAGCCCACCGCATGCAATAGTCATCCAGAGTTCCAAAACCAGGTCCAAGAAAAGAGAATTGTGAGTTTGTGAGATTGTGAGGCGGGGCAGAGAAAAACTTCCAATACTGCAAGACTTTAGAGGAGAATTGAAAGGGGTTTTCAAATATAAACTGGATGGCATTTGGCTACAAGAACTAAAAGCTTGGGGAAATAAGAAAGACTCAAAGAATTAGGAAATAGTTGAGAGAGGAAAACATACAGCTAAGGACACAGGGATAGGAAAATAGACTTAAGACATAGAGATAGAACTGTATAGATTAAATAAGGTACACATGAGTGTGTGTGTGTGTGTGTGTGCGTGTGTGTGTGTGTGTTTGTGTGTGTGTAGTAAGTAGGAATAGATGCAGTATTAACTTTAAATGTAAGATTGGAATAATTACACTTTGATTTTGTATAACAAGACAATTCTTAGTGAAGCAAAAATAAAGGCATCAGTTGGAAATAACTCTAACAAGGCACCATTGTTTGGAGATTTAGATAAGCCCACGAGCTCACTTGTGCCTCCAAGTGGTTCATTTGCCTTTTGATTAAAAATCATTGTGACATTCCGAGAAAATATTTCACATTTTGGAGAGGTGGCAGTAATGGTGAGGCAAGACTCACCAATATTTTTTTTGCTATTCTTTGTGTACTAAAACTCAAAGTAGTGGTAGGCTACATAGCTATTAAGTGCATGGTGAATTAAAATAGCTGGTTGCAACAAGAGTGGGATAATGTTCATAGATCAGAGCCATCAATTAAACTTTGTAGGTGCAAGAAAGATGAAAAACACTTCCCATGAAGTGTCTATAGTAATATTGGAAGAAAGGAATTCTTTAGGGTATGACTTAGGATCAAGAAGTTGGAAGGATCTGTGATTGATCACATCATTTGACACTTAGAAGCTTAGCTAAAAAGAGGAAAAAGTTGAAAATGACTCTGAACTTGGATACTACCTGAAAGAAAAAGCAAGGTGAGATTTGCCAATATTTATTTACTGAATGACTGCAATTTTATCCTCACTTGCAGGTCTCAGTTCTAATGTGGCCAGTAGTCAGGTGTACCCAACCTAACAAGCTTTGTTCCTGGGTTGCACTAAGCTTGTGTAGATGGACGTTAGAAACCACTTTTCCATCGACTGTATAAGATACTGAAAAACAATAAGATTGTACAATGTATGATTTGGAATCAAAGTACCTATAGTAGATGTGGAAAATATTGTGAGGTGACTCTGGGAGACACTCCCTGTGGGCTAGTAACATATGGTTTTCAGAGTGCTGAGCATTTGCCTTTTGACCTAGTCACTGCAGCTACATAGAAAACCTATCACTTTTCAAATTGCTTCTCTGCACACAAAAATGTTTAGCCTGAAGGAACAATACAGTGGTGCATTATTTTTGGTGGGGTTTTTATTAATGCTTTATACATAATATTCTGTAGCTGTTGCTTAGTAAACTTTGACAATCAGAATGTTGCATCTTTCCCATCTCTATACACTATGTTTATACTTGCTTTTTAAATATTTATTTCCTGTTATTTCATATAAAATATTTAAAGCAATTTATTTTAAGATTATGCATTAGATAAGCAGCAATGTCAAAATAAGAGTATTTCACAAATGAAATACTAATCAACAAAATATGAGCATATCTGAAAGCTTTTAAAGTTTTTGTCAATTTTGGAGAAACTATATTCCATAGGAGCAAATTCATTTGTACTCTAAATGCTAACTCTCAGCAGCTTACATTATAATTGCAATTTATAAAAATGAATTATGCTTTTCCTGAAGACATTTTTTAAAAAATTATTCATCGGGTTTATGGATTTTTTGTTCATTGATTGAACAACCTCAAGGCAGGTGATTAGTGTGTTGTATACGAAAGAAAGATCATAAATGTACCGTAAATAATAAAGTTAATAATTTAAATAATAGGGATATATGGCATCGATATGGAAAAGCAGAATCCACCACTGAATGCCAAGGGAATGGACTTCTGACTCCAAAAGGCGATGAAGATTAAGAATAGCCTTCAGATTAGAAAAAGTATTGCTGAATGACAGCCCCAACAAACTTGTATAGCCTGGCAATGGGTGAAGGTTGATGGAAGCTGTAGTTGTTCAATAAGTGAGAGAACAATACCTCCCATGGAGTGTTATAAGTATATCTTAGTTGATCTTAGTCAAGAAATCTAGCTTCTATGGAGACTTCCTACAGAACTGCTCATTTAGATAGTAAAGGTAAAGGTTTCCCCTGTCCAGTCATGTCCGACCCTAGAGGCGGTGCTCATCTTGATTTCTTAGCTAAGTGAACCACCATTGTCCAAAGTTCTCTCTCAGTGGTCATGTGGTCAACATGATTACATGCCAAAGTGCATGGAATGCTGTTACTTTCCTACCAAAGTGGTACCTATTTATCTACTTGCATGTGCATGCTTTCCAACTGCTAGGTGGGCAGGAGCTGGGACCAAGTAATGGGAGCTCAGCAGTCAGGCCTCAAATCTGAGTTATCAGCTTTCCAGTGGACAAGCTCAATCTCTTTAACCACTGAGCCATCGCACTCCCACCATTTAGATAGCATGACTCAATAAAATAATGTACATTAATATGTTATTACATATACATGTGTTTTTCTTTCTTCTTCTTCTCTGGACTGTATTTTCTTGGGGGATATGGATACAGGTACTTCAAAAGCAGTGGGCAGGTTGAACTCCAGGGTGTTTTCAGATTATTGTAACAACAGTCAAGATGGCAACTGTAAGGGTGTGCCAATTTTTAATGTGCATCATATTTATTTTGCATAAAAGCCTTACATGGCCACACATCTTAAGAGACACAACTCTGGATGGTTCATAACAACGAAATAGAATCAAATAAACAAAACACAATAAAGAACATAATAACACAATGCAAACTAAAAGCAAAAACTAACACCTATTTTTATGTGCATTGCATCATCACTCCCACCTTCTAATTTTTTTTAGCCACACTCAATGGACACCACTGGCTAGTCCAAATGGCTGCTAGATTTATATCTCAGATACCTGCCCTCTGGAATACCTTCCCCACTCAGATATTGTTTATTTATTTATTAAATTTATATGCTCTCCATTTTGCAGTTTGAGACAACTCTGGGTGGCTTACAGTTACTGTATGTGTACAGTAGATATAAAAAATATAAATAAAAAAACAGATTAAAATGATAGAAGGTTAAGAGCAATCTAAAAATCATGGGGTAAAAGTAGAGCAGCAGTGAATGTTCACGGTTGCTGCACCAAATACCTGTAATGTATTCAGGGTCCCATACCAGTTGGCATAGCCAGATTTTAAGTTTTGGCCAGATCCTGAAGATGAAATTCAAATATTTTGGCTACCAAATGAGAAGGAAGGAGTCACTGGAGAAGAGCCTGATACTGGGAAAGATTGAGTGCAAAAGAAGAAAGGGAGGACAGAGAATGAGGTGGCTGGATGAAGTCACCAAAGCAGTAGGCATGAGCTTAAATGGACTCCAGTGGATGGGAGAGGACAGGAAGGCCTGGAGGAACGTTGTCCACGAGGTCGGAGGGATTGGACATACAACTAACAACAAGAAGTCTTGTCCTAAAAATCAGAAGAGATTCCTAGGATTCCCATCCTAATAATGTTTCAAAACTTTTCAAATTCCTGCTTTTTCTTCCACTCCTTGTGGGCAGAGTGGGTGTGAGCCCCTGGATGCTCTTTCTTTTCTTTGCTTGAGGTGTATGGTTTTCTTTTTTCCCCTTCGGGAAGTACACGCACTGATTTTTTTTAAAATTGTGAGCCACTCAAAATCATGTGCAGCTAAGTGGCTTCTAAATTCTAGTTGTGCATTTGTGTGTATAGTGGAAGTGCTGTATATAATTGAACTGTTGTTTTCAGAGTGAAGAAAATAACAGTATCATTAATTCCTTCCCATTTATAAAATGTTTGTCGGTGGTTATGAGAACTACAAATTCAAGATAAATTAAAAACTAATCTCTAATGTTCCCTTCCCATAAGCAAATACAGTTTGCCTGAAAAGGCATAAAAGAAAACAGTGGCTCATACATTTGCCAGATCTAATGACAACATCAAGCATTTTCTTGGTTCATCATCTTCCTTGCTACCCTCCCCCCCCCCCAGTCCATCCTGTGCCAAGGAGGTTAAAGCCTTCTGTGGTTTGATTTTGTGGAGTTATTAATTCCCGATCTGCAGGGCACAGTCTGCTTTGAGGAGATAAGGGCAAAGCCATTAACCCCTTGGAGGTCTTTGTAAGACAGTTTATCACACTGTCCTTTGAAATGTGATTGGCTTGCTGGGAGGATTTGGGTGGGATTTATATTTTAAACTAGAAAACAGTGGGTCATAAGAGTTTTCTTTTCCTTCAAGAATACTGACAGATTTCATTTATGAAATATAACTAACCATTAAGTGATGCATAATAGAAAAGGAAAAATTGTATCTTCTTTTTTATTCCCTCCACTCCCTGGCTTCTTTTAGATCTCCCTAAATGCCTCTAGATATTTAAGTCTCCAGAGAGCGTTTGGTTCCCAAACATCAAGGCACAAGCATTAGGGAATCCAAAGGGTTTGCGAATGGATTTTTGTTTGTCTCATACTAGTTCCATTCTGAAATTGTTTTCTAATCAGAAGCAGACTCAAGAGACCCAATAACCTTTGAGCAATATTGGCATGCAACATTTTTCAGAATAATTAGTTAGCAGGAGAATGGGTGTTGTGGCCTGCTTATTTACTTTACCCTTTTCTAAAAAAACTCATCTGTTCTCCAGCTTGCTAAGGAAATGGTATACTGATGGCAAGCCAAGCAACTGCTGGCAAATAAAACATTTTCCCATCTTTCCCTTCCTTCCTTCCTTCCTTCCTTCCTTCCTTCCTTCCTTCCTTCCTTCCTTCCTTCCTTCCTTCCTTCCTTCCTTCCTTCCTTCCTTCCCTCCCACCCACCCTCCCTCCCTCCCTCCCTCCCATTACATTCTCCATAGGAGATTTGGTGGAAATAATAACATATGAGCTATGTTAGTAGTAAAAATGTAGGAAAGTTTGGAAATATGATGTGAAAGGTTCAAACACTTTTGATTCAAAATACACTTCCATTGATATCAAAATTACCACCGACCTCCGTTCCTTCCGGCAAAAGTTAAAGACTCACCTATTTCAATCAGCTGGCCTGGCACTTTCTTAGTTTTACCTCCCGGGGATTTATTCATTTTAATTGGGTTTGGGGTTTTAATAAGCTTTTAATGTACTATATTTATTATTCTATATACAGTCTCGCAACCTCCTCCACCTACGTATTTAATTATTTAACTGTTTTATGTATGTATTTTATACGCATTTTAGTGACTGTACACCGCCCCGAATCCCTTTCAGGAGAAGGGGCGGTCTATAAATACGAATAATAAATAAATAAATAAATAAATAAAATACACTTCAATTGATATCAAAATACACTTCAATTGATATCAATTGATATTGAGTACAATAAGTGCTTGTACTCTGCCTTTCAAGGAAGTCATCTACACAACCACCCCGACTCCTTTCCCTTTCATCTCATTGTATCTAAATCCCACATCAGCCAAGCCATTTCAGGCATCCGGAGGAAGTGGGCTGCAGCTCTTGAAAAGGTGAACTTCAAAAGGGGCGAACAGACTCTTCCGAACATGAACGGTAAAGGAAAGACAGCACAGCTGTGTCGGCTTAGAGTCCTCTGGACTTGTTCGACTCCAGGTTCCGTAATGACCAGACAGTGGTGATGGAAGCTGCCACGCAACCATCTGGGAGATGCCAAATCGTGAAAGGCAGCTCTTATAGTTCCAGCCATGTTTCTCTCCGCCCTTTCTTGCCCCCGGGTTTCTCAGACTCCACTCCCTCTTCCGCGGATCAGGGGTCCCTTCGCCTAGCCCCCCCCCTCCTTCGTCTCTCTCGCCCCACGCCTCCGCCGACCCCCGGAAAGGCTTCTAGCTTACCCGAGAGTTCAGTGCCTCCGGGTGGTGGGATGCCTTCCGAGGGAATCGTCCGAAGCTGCGGCGGAAGAGCTTGCCTGGCTGCTGCTGGAAAGGGGGCTGGACGACTCACGCACTCGGCGAGAGAGGGTGGGCGTTGGGGGTGTGTGTGGATGCGCGGGATGCTGAGCTTCCTCTTTTGCAACCTAGCTGGTGGCGAACGAGCGCAGTTGGCGCAATCTAAGCAGGGCAGGGGGCAGCTTCAGCGTTTAGAGTGGGAAGGAAGGAAGGAACGGAGGGAGGGAAGGAAGGAGGGAAAAGGAGGAACGGAGGAAGGGAAAGAAGGAAGGAAGAATCGTTTTTTGCTCCGACGAACTTCTCTTTTCTTTGGAAACCGTGGCAATCGCCTTAGCTTCTGCTCCTGACCAGCTCAGTCGCGTGCCATAACTTGCTCTGCTTTGTGGGGAAACTTGCAGAATTTGCGGTCCGTGTCTCTTTGCGGCGGTCGGAGAGGTCTGCCTTGGCAACGGAGACAGGAGAAAGGCGTTCTAGCGGTGAGTTACGCAACCCCTGGCTACAGCTGCCTCTCCTTGAAGGGTGGGATCCCGACCAGGTATCCCGAGAAGAATGTATCCGAAGAATTCAAGAAGTTTACTCCCTGGTAGCTGCCTGTAGGCTTCACTACAGAAGCCAAGAGAGGGAGGAGCTCGGCCCGTCGCTACAAATCGCCGCTACTTTTGCCTTTGTTTCCGAGGGCTCCAAAACGCAGGTTCGTCTCGTCCTGGGCGAAGTTGGAGTCAAAGGAACGAGTTAGATACTCCTTCCTTTCCTAACCTGGTGCTCCTCCCATTTCCTCCCTTCCCCAGGTAAAGATTTCCCTCATATGTGCTAGTCGTTCCCGATTCTAAGAGGCGGTGTTCATCTCCGTTTCAAAGCCGAAGAGTCACTGCTGTCCGAAGACATCTCCGTGGTCATGTGGCCGCCATGACTAGCACGGAAGCTTTTACCTTCCCACCAAAGGTGGTCCCTATTTTTCTACTTGCATTTTTTACGTGCTTTCGAAGCTGTAACAAGTAATGGGAGCTCGCTCCGTTATGCGGTGCTAGGGATTCGAACCGCCGATGCGTATCCTCCCTTCCAGGGGTAGTTAGCCTAAAAAGGTTAAAAGCTTCCGAGAGTTCAATATCTGGTGACTTCGTAGACCTTCCGCGGATCTTTCTTAGCCATCAGTAGGACGGGATTTGCCACCATCGTCTTCTTCTAGTCTGGTTTTCCCCGACTTCCTTCCATCCCCGGGATTTCCTGGTCGCGCCAAGATTTTAACCAGATCGCATTAGGTTTAATTTTTCGTGTTTTTTTTTTTTTACTCCAATGTAGGGTGGAGTTCCTTAATTCGCAGCCAGCCCCGTCACAACCAGCTGACTGCGAATTGTGAGAAGTTTGTAAAGCGGTCCAACCAGCCGGGGAAGCGGCTGATCGGGGGGGGGGACCGATTTGAAGACTGCCCCCCTCCTTCTAAACCCCTTTTGCTTTCGTCAGGTCCAGCTTTCCATCGCCGAAGGAACCTCTGAAAAAAGCAGCGCCCGAGAACTCTTGTGAGGCTTTAGTTGAGCTTTCTTAACTGTTCGGTCCGTGCCTCTTCTGAGGCTGGTAGGGGACTTTTATTTCATGTCGTTATCGGCTTGCGGACTCTTTTGCCGTGCAAGAAACAAAGAGAAACCAGTAACGTGCGTCAAATGGCGCGTTCGGCAAGTAAAAACAACGGGGATGGTGATTCCCTTCTTCTTGGCCAAGGCGGCGAAGTATCGGAGACAGATTTCTCAGTCCATTTGCAGGCAGCCTTGCCTATTTCATGATCACCCTCCATCAAAAGCTTTAACTTAGCTCCCGAGCCCAAACAAAGGAAATGCGGAGTTTAATCCCTTCTAGCCGTAAAGGTGCTTTTTCAGGAGGCAACTGGATTTTTTCTTTCTTTCTTTGATCTGCTCCATCCCCTGCAAGCAATATAAATCCTTCCATTTTCCCACCATCCAGTCAGAGCCGAAGAAGCTTCTTGGAAGAGAAACGAAAAGTCTTCAAATAAAAAAAAACACCCCAAAGTCCAGTTGCCTCCTGAAAAAAAGCACCTTTGGGACATCCATGGCCTGCATGACTGCGAATCTCTACAGGCTTTTAGCTATGCAATTTGGGATGAGTCCCTTCGAATCGATTTCTCTTTAACTTTTAAATGCACCTCAGACTGTTGGGAAGAGGAGAGAAAGATATCTTTGCCGGATAAATTAATCTGAATCAAGTTTAGATGGGAGTCGTACGGATGCTATTTAACAATCGAAACACGTAGGGAAAGTCAATTATCTCAATTGGAAACCAAATTGGTCCCACTCTCCAAATAGCGTCTAAAAGCTGCCCCTCCCTCCCCTCGGTGCCTTTTCAGGGACGCAATTGAGTCAAAGCCGAGAAAAAAAGATTGATAATGCCTGTGAATTAATGGAGGCACTTTTTGGCTGCATTTATACATCAGGCTTAACGTGGCTGGTGCATTAACTGATCTTCAGGGTTTGCACAATACATTGAACTAAAAACCCTACCTAACCAAACGGCTTGCATTTGCAAAAAAAAAAAAAAAAAGCTAACGTGGGTAAAAACTAAGCCGCTAGTCCGTTGTGCGAAACTTGAAACCGGCCATGTCCGGGGCGTTATACAAACACACTGTCCGAATTGACTGCATTGCGATTCAGCGTTTGGAAAACGACCAAAATAGTCCAGTTTTAGGATGAAAAGTTTCTGAAACTTTAAGCCAGCGGTCGCGTCCCGAGCCTTTCCTTTAATGTCAAGTAAATAACAATTCAGAGGAAAAAACCTCGTGTCATTTCAGTTTAAAGCCTTAAGCCACGAACTCGCTAGCCTAGAAGAAAGAGTAGAAAGCCCTTATTTCCTCTTCTGGCTTCTAACGCGGACAGCTCCAGAAAATGTGGGAGTCAAATAACAAAATGACTGAAATAAGAATTTTTGGGAAAACGGCCAACCTAAGAGAAGAGGAGGGGGTGGAATAAGATTGCCGTGAGCTGCTCATTTGTTTCTGAACTAGAAAAGGTTGCCGCAGCAAAGGAAGGAAGAGGGGAGGGTTAAATGCGAGTGAGGGGCTCGCATTGGGGGGAGGTTTGGGAGCACCGACGTCATCTAACAAAGTATACCTAATGAAGACAATGGGGCTTTCCCCATTTAGAATTCACGGGGATTTCGGGCGGGGGGGGGACTGCCTTTGACCTTTCCAAGACAAACCAATTGTCTGGGGGCTAGAAGTGCGATGCTATTTATTCCGAATCGTTCTTTCACATCGTTTTGCAAAACAACAACAGATTTTACCTAGGCAATATAATAAATCATGTATGTTTCCTCATTTGGGGGTCACCGTGATTATAATCGCATGTAAAACTTGTGATGAACATGTCTTCTGCGTTTTGATTTTAATAGGAAATATACCTAAATTTTACTTTATTTGGTGTGGGACGACAGAGAAGGGAAGGAAGGAAGAAAGAAAGAAAGAGAAGAAGGCTATTCTTTTTTTGATTACAGGCTTTTTTGTTTTTTGTTTTTAAACAATCTAAGGACGGGCTATTCAGCTCTATATGCCCATCAGTAGGATTTGCCCATTAGAAGTGTGTATTAAAATTTGCCCGAAAAAGGTTCAGTTGTGTATTTCTTTAAAAAAAATATTTGAAATTTAAAAGTAGGACTGTAAAAGACCAATTAAATTAATACTTATCAATGGAGCTTCCTAATGAAAAGGATGCCAGGACCTACTTTGGTTTTGTTTTAGAAATGTTTTGACCAATGTTAAGAATTTGCCAGACTATTTTTTCCTTAGATTCTGTGCAACGGGGGCGCGTGCATGCGTGAGGGTAATGCACTGTCATTTCACAATGGGAATTAAAATTTGGATGCGGTTTGACTGTTCCTTTGGTTCACATGCCTGCTGGCTATTTCTAAATATGGAGCGGAAGGGGGGGGGGGAAACCCCGCCTGCGCTTTTCTTCCCCGACCTATTTGTGCAACGATATGTGATAATTCCTTCTTCATAGCAAAGCTGGAGAACGCTTTGGCTAAACTGCGTTACATCTCTTTCCCCTTTCTCTCCTTTCTAATTAAACGGATGCCGAGAAGGCTATTTTTAAAATGGAAAAATTAGCTGCATTACTTGTAAATTCCAGCCGAGTGTAACCGCGGCTATAGAAAATATTTATGTAACCCAAGAAGCACCTTTAAAATAACCCAAAGATTTATTTTTATTCTACCTTTATTACTTTATAAATAACTCAAGAAGGAGAGCATATCTAATAGTCCTTTCTCTCCCACTCCCCCCCCCCCAATAACAACCCTTTGTGGTGGGTTGGAGAGAGAGACAGAGAGGAAGAGGGAGGGAAGGAAAGGGAGAGGGAGGGAGGTGGAGGGGGGAAAGGGAAAGGGAGAGAGAGACCTAAAATCACCCATCCGGCCGGGGTGGTTAATGCAGAACTAACACTCTTCCGGTTTCTAGCCTGGTGTAACCTTGGACTCTTTCTGAATCCAGGAACCTGTTTCTGAATAATGGCAACTATTTTGAATCATACTACTTATTTAAAAAGTCAGCCAAGATGACGCAGACTAGAATGACATAATTTTTTAAATGATTCTTTTCAGGCTATAATAAATATATTCTGCGAGCTTAACTCAAAAAAATATTTAATAAAGTGAAACATTTGATTTAGTTTCTATGTCACTTTATATCAGCTTCCTTCAAAGGATTCAGATACGTTTATTAATGCCTACGTCGAGCAATCCCTTGAGTTCGCAGGATTAGCATACAACTATTTATCAATAGAATAACGGAGGAGAAAAACTCCGACCTCCAGTCCATCTTGCACTCTTGCCCATTGCAACTTTTATTCGTATTAACTCCGGCTTACAGTTTCTCACGATCAGTGGCGTATTAAGGCTCACTGGTGCCCTAAACACTGACAAATCTTGGTACCTCCCTCCTTTGTACATACTGTACAAATCTTCATTGGTTTTTTCTTTCTTTCTCAACTTTGTGGAGGGGCCTGGTGCCCTAAGCACGTGCTTAGTCTACTTAATGGTCAATACACCGCTCACCATGATATATAGATCGGGAGAAATGTGATGAACCATGGTTTTTTTTCTTTTCTCTTTCTTTTGTTCCAAACGCAGAGTCAAAAATCTTCCCTCTGAAACCGAATCCGATTTCGAAAACACGCGTTTCAGTATTTCGAGAAAACAGATCATCAGAATGGAGGAGGGCGCGGTCCTATTTTAAGAAGATTTAATGTCCTCTTAATAAAAGAGGGAGAAGGACAAGGAACCAATCAAAGCTACGAGTTGGACTGAAAGGGACCGAAGATGCTTTCAATTTCAATTTCGCAATACCTGCCTGCCCCTCCCCCCCAAATCTCATCTCCGCCCACGCAGCCGCAACACCCTATTTCTTGCTGCAGTGTTTTATCGAGCCAGGTGCTTGTCTTAAAGCTTGGCTAAAATTAAAAGAGTCACGCTTCCGTCTAAAAATATGACGATATTAAACCGCAGCTAGTAAAGAGATTTGATAACGCCGTACACATACATTCTAAAGACAAGCGAGAGAGATTCGGTAAAGCAGGAATACGCTTGGCCGTGTAAACAGAATTCGAAGCAAAATCGTCGCACAGGAGTCTATTTCCCATTATAGTCTTAAAACCGGATAAATCTGATGTAGTACCTCTCTGCTAGTAGCCAAAAACCAGAGGTCTGGAAACCAATTTTGAGGCGAGGCTAATATATTTCATTAAAGCTTGTAATAAAACGGATTACTGTAGTCTGAAACGGTGCTTCCGGGCTCCTTCCGATTTGGGGCTACCCTAAACTTACTTAGCCCTCACCCTACCGTCTCTGCCAATAGATAATTAGAATACCGCAATTTTTTCCCAGGCCTGTCTTGCTGGCCTCATTCCCCCTCACTTTCCTCTTCATCCTGGGCAGGCTAATACTATTTTGGTTCGCCCATAGGGACACAATTCTTAGGTGAATTGAACCGAATGAACACAGAGGGCGGAGGACGAGAAAAGGGTCATTTCCCAGCCTCTTCGAGGAGACCATTGATGAGGGGGCGATTGCGGATGGCACAGGGGAGCCCTCCCCGCAGATTTTGATATCAAAGCTGGGCTTGGCCCCGGTCTGCAAACCGCGCCTGGGAAGGAAGAGATGCGTGCAGAAGATGCCAACTGGTGCCCCCTCCCTTTCCTTCTGCAGTTTGTCTCAGGCGTGGGTGTTGCTGTTGGTGGGGAGGGGAGAAGGAGATTTTGGTGGGGACCTCCCCCAGAAATGCAGCAAACCTTTCCTCAGGCTCCCTTCCTCCCATCCCATCCCACCCCACCCTCATCCCATTCTCCCCCTCCCCTTTCCTTCTGCTAGTTGGACGCGTGGGGACAGAGACGTGCCGCGCGCAAGCAGAAGGCTTGCGTGGCAATCTGGTGACCGCCGCTCGTCCCCCTCTCGCTTTCCCCCCTCCCCTCCCCTCCAGGTTCCTCTGCATTGCATTGGCACCGCCGAGGAGGCTGGAGAGACAACCCGCTCGCCTCTCGACTCCGAAGTGGGAAGAGAAGCCGGAGTGAAGGTGGAAGGACGTCGGGGCAGAGGAGCTAAGCTGCCGGTGGCGAGGTGGGCATTCCAGCCGCTTTTCCAGCCCCCCACACCTGTCGCGCCTTCCGAAGAGCCTATGCCCCAGGCAAACGGCAAGAGCTGCCCCTGCAGGTGCCGAGGTCATGGTCCAAGCCACTCTGCAGAGGCGAAGGTCCAGTTCCAGGCGGGAGTGGAGATAGCGCCCTTCTAAGGCTCGCCCTCAACCGCCGGAGCAGCAGCAGCGAGACTGGCGTGCCAAGCGGGACTGGCACCGCAGTAGCTTCGTCGGCTTCGGCCCCTTTCCACCTATCTGCCCGTTGCCCGCTTCCCGAGCGTTTGGTCTCTGCCCGCACCCGCACTCCCGCACAAGCCAGGCAGCCCGGGCGAGCATCATGGCGACGCTAATTCGCAGCAAGATCTCCAACGTGGCCACCTCGGTTTCCAACAAGTCCCAGGCGAAGGTCAGCGGCATCTTTGCCCGCATGGGCTTCCAGGCAGCGACCAACGAAGAAGCGGTGGGGTTTGTTCACTGCGATGACCTGGACTACGAGCACCGGCAGGGGCTGCAGATGGACATCCTGAAATCCGAGGGCAGCGATGAAGGAGGAGAGGCGCCCTTGGAAGGAGATACCCACTACCAGAGGGATGGCACGGGACCCCTGCCTCCCTCCGCTTCCAAGGACGACGGCGTTTGCTCCGAGCTGTCCACTCAAGGGAAGCCCAGGATCACCTCCTGGGAAGCCGGCTGGAATGTCACCAATGCCATCCAGGTAACCTTCAGAGCTCTATTTCTCTTCTCCGTTGGGGGGGGGGGGGGATCGTGGGTTTAATGGGGACTTTCCTTGGCCTTAATTTCCAGTGGAGTCAGGGGATCCAGAGTCTTTGAGGGGCTGTAAGGGTTCATTCATGTAGAGTAGGGTCCTTGATACGCATCACCTTGGATCATAGCATGTTAGAAGCAGAAGGTGTCCCCGGAGGGACATCTTTATCCAATCCACTGCCGAACTATGTAAATAGCTGTCCACCCATTTTCAAGTCACTGCACGTTCCAGAAAGGTAAAATCACTTTCTAATTGATGTTAAGAACACGAATCAACACGTTCTAGGTGTTGTTGCACTTCCTCCCTCCCCCATCTTTGTCTCCTCCCCCAAATTCAGCCAGACTTATCTCTATTGTGGCAATTTCAATCTGTGTTAATGATGATGGGATGGCAATTTTTTTTGAAAAAAAATGTGGTTGCATTGTGCATTCTAAATTTGCATTATCTAATCCTTTCCCGTTTCATCTGTATCTATGCCTGAATTTGTTTTAATCTGCTCAAAGCAGCATATGGTCCAAATGGGACCACCATTCTCCCTTAGATGTTTTATTTGATTTTTGCTTTAGCATTTGGAAAATTGGGAAAGAGTGAAATGACCACTTCCCCCCTCCTTGCATTGATTTGTATTGTAGATACAGAACATAGGGGCTTCATCTACCAAACCTGATTGTATAATCACAGTTATTTTACAATTTGTTGGCATTGTCTATACACAGCAATGAGATGCACCATAACAAAATTGCACTATAGAAAAGATTTGTTCCTTTTCACTTTCAATCCAACGTTGTTCAGATCTGAACGAAAATAGTACTAATCAGGAAATGAACTTTTAGGAAAATGAGTAGCATTTCCCTAGTAGAAATCAATTTTATTCAGTAGTGAAGATTTGAAAGCAAATTTCCATAATATTTCTGTTGTTCCCTCCACCCAAACTATTGTCCACATTGATATATAACTTAAACAAGCAAACAAACACAACAACCAATCTTATTTTCACTAATTAGCCTATAACTGCAAAGGGTATAGTTTGAAATTCTGTCCCTATTTGTTTGGAAATAAGCTGTAGTGAACTCAGTGAGAACTATTTCTTAGTAGACATGTATATGATTACTTTACAAAACAATTTATTCTATGTATTCAGTTCTAATCCTTTAAGTGAAATATTTTTAGATGATAACAATGGAATATCTATCCCAGGGAATAGTAGTGGCATGTACAATTTGATTTAATAGCAATCTGATGATCACACTGCATTTTTGCATCTGAATCAGTGTCATTACAACTAAAATAAGTCAGAGTAATTTTAGTGAGTTTACAATTATTGTTCTTGGTGATTGGTATCTAGTCAAAGACATGTTACACAAGGAAGTGTGATTGAGTCCTATGTGTACTATTTTTTTTACAAAGCTTTTGAGTAGATGCCTGTTTTCTCAAGCATTTGTAGGATGATCTAGGACCAAACTTTTTGTTACATTGCTTTTTTTTTAAAAAAAAAGTGTTTTATTTTTTGCACTCTCAGTTTTAAGAAGTACTGGTTTTATTATGGTGATTTTATTTGTTTTTAAATTGCCCTGGATTCCCTCAGGAAAGCAAAATGTAAAGTGTTTTGTAGCTTTAAAATGAGGTATGTATTCATTTTGAACTTTAAATTCTTTTTTTTTAAAAAAAGAAAACCAAACCAATTCTTTCAATGAGACAGGGTCTTCCCCTGTTACCTTGCTTCCTAGCTGCATGAGAATTTATGGAAGTAAAATTTTTAAGAACATGTCTGCAGAAAAATAGACTCTCCTTCCCCCTATTTTTAAATGTTTTAATTTTGGAATTAAGCATGGGTTATTTTTTTAAAAAGCAAGTTGTTACTATCTCCATTTGTGTATTTTCTTGGAGAGTAACTGCTTCCTTGCAAATAAATATCTGAGCAATACAATATCCATTTTCTGTCTTTCTAGGGGATGTTTGTTCTTGGCCTGCCCTATGCTATTCTTCATGGTGGATACCTAGGACTCTTTTTAATCATTTTTGCAGCGGTAGTTTGCTGCTACACTGGGAAAATCCTCATTGCCTGTCTCTATGAAGAGAATGAAGACGGAGAGATAGTCAGGGTGAGAGACTCCTATGTGGATATTGCAAATGCTTGCTGCACCCCTAGGTTTCCCAGTCTCGGGGGCAGGATTGTAAACGTGGCCCAGATCATAGAACTGGTTATGACCTGCATCCTGTATGTAGTGGTCAGTGGTAACCTGATGTACAACAGCTTCCCAAACTTGCCAGTGTCCCAGAAATCATGGTCCATCATTGCGACAGCAGCGCTCCTGCCTTGTGCTTTCTTGAAGAACCTCAAAGCTGTTTCCAAATTCAGTTTACTCTGCACCTTGGCTCATTTTGTGATAAACGTTTTAGTGATTGCCTACTGCCTCTCCAGAGCCCGAGACTGGGCATGGGATAAAGTCAAGTTTTACATTGATGTGAAGAAATTCCCCATCTCAATTGGCATCATTGTCTTTAGCTACACCTCTCAGATCTTCCTGCCTTCCTTGGAAGGGAACATGCAGAATCCCAAGGAGTTCCATTGCATGATGAACTGGACTCACATAGCTGCTTGCATCCTGAAGGGTCTCTTTGCCTTGGTAGCCTACCTGACTTGGGCCGACGATACAAAAGAAGTCATTACAGACAACTTGCCCTCTACCATTAGAGCTGTCGTTAACCTTTTCTTGGTAGCCAAGGCTTTGCTCTCCTATCCTTTGCCTTTCTTTGCAGCGGTGGAAGTCCTGGAGCGATCCCTCTTCCAAGAAGGAACCAGGGCTTGCTTTCCTAATTGCTATGGGGGTGATGGGAGGCTGAAATCCTGGGGACTCGTCCTTAGGTGTGCTCTTGTGGTGTTCACCTTGCTGATGGCCATTTATGTCCCACATTTTGCCCTCCTGATGGGCCTAACAGGAAGCCTCACAGGGGCAGGCCTCTGTTTCCTCCTTCCCAGCCTTTTCCACCTGAAGCTATTATGGAGGAAACTCTTGTGGCATCACGTCTTCTTTGATGTGGCCATTTTTGTAATAGGCGGTATATGCAGTGTGTCAGGCTTCATTCACTCTTTAGAAGGCCTCATTGAAGCTTTTAGAACCAATACAGAAGATTAAAAGGTGGGCTAGATTGGTTGCCCCAGAGGGAGGAGAACAAACAAACAACAACCCACACACAGAGAACATTTACATAGCCAAAAGATTATGCATCCCCATAAAAGAGAAATGTTGTTATTTTAGTGAAGTTACACTTGACAAACATAAGTGAGTTTCCAGATCAGAGGCTTACCCAACAGACTTTTTAAATAAATGAAGAAACCCTATATATTTTGTATTATTTAGATATTATCAGAGAAAAAAGTATTTGGAATATTTCCCTGTCTTCTTCACTTCATAATCTACATACATTTAATCTTTCTAAAGAGAGTAAAATCCTCTGTTCGGAACTAGGGAGTGATTCCATGGTAATATTTTTGCAGGTTTTATGCAACTCAGTATTGTTTAAAAAATAATATAAATGTCCATCCAGTTGCTTGGGATCATTTTGCTGGATCACTGGAGTACATGTACGGCTTGATGCTAAATTTGTATGAGGAACAAATTGAGATGGCTCTGCCGACCATCCCTGAGCCTAGCAAACTGTAACGTTTACAGCTGTATATTAAAACAATCCATAAGAACTGCTTTAACACTTCCATATCAGCTCATATCCAGTACCAGCATGTCCCATTTTGAGTAAAGATCTGTAGCTGACCTGCAGCTGAGATCACAGAGTTAGTGTCAGTTATTGAGGATTGAGTTACTTTTATTCCTATTCTTAAAAAAAAAGAGAGAATAAAATTGTTGGATTTGACAGCTATTATGGATAAGAATAAATCATATACAAGAAAACATTTCTGTGCAACTACCAGGTTTGTGGAGCTGTTTCAAATGTATGTGTGATGTAATTGTGGTAAATACAATGACAAATGTATATCAGAAAATTTATCTTTAACATAGAATGTGATTCATCAATATATCAAACAATAAAGAGAAACCATAAGAATTACGGCTGGTATGTTTTTTTCTAGGAATGCCTTTATAGTATCCTCAAAGCATCTCATCTCCTATAGTTATTTATGTGAAACCAAGCTCCATTGCAACTCATCATGTTTTTCTTCTTTGTAGCTACTTCTTTTTCCATTGCAGGGTAAGTCAGCAGATATTTTTTGCAGGTACAAGGTGGATTAAGAAACATCATGTGGTGTATGTAAATAAAGCCTGTATTGAATTCAAGTGTTGTACCAACTTTGAATGGATGATTTCTTGGTTCACAGTAGTTCTGCAGTGTGCATATTTACCTAGAACAAAGGATCTAAGATTTCAGTGGAATTTTCTCTCTGACTAAGCATTGGGTTATGAACTGATTCTCCAATCTATGAAGAACATTTGGTATTCAGCCAAAACAGTGCAGTGTTCTATGAGAATTGTGATGGAAGTTACTTGCCAATAGTATTGTGAAGTTTTTGTCTTCTGGTTATTCATTTATTGCATAGGACTCTTCAAAATATATTTGAGATGTAACATTTACTATTTTGAAATCATTTAGTATGGACCACACTATGTTATTTTCTTCTCTTTTTATTTTCTTGTCTTTGAGCATAATTTCTATCTATCTACATACTAAATATATTTTAATTATCTATCTATCTATCATCTATCTATCATCTATCTATCTATCTATCTATCTATCTATCTATCTATCTATCTATCTATCATCTATCTATCTATCTATCTATCTATCTATCTATCTATCTCTATCTATCATCTATCTATCATCTAACATTCTTCTATCTTCATCCATCCATCCATGTATTCTTACTCTTTTCAATCTGTAAAATATTTTAAATGTTTCCATAATGTTTCATGCAACAAAATGAGTATTTCAAGCATTTTAGTTTTGAATATTTTAGCTTTAAAGAATGGAAGCTGAGAGGGAAGGGAACAGGAATAGCAACAGGAATCCTTGGGTCTACCTGATGTAAGAATTAAACTATTATCTGGTAGTCCTGTTTCTGGACTATATCTTTCCAGAGTACAGGAGAGGCAATCAAAGTAGGATTATCTCCTTCATGAAGACATTTTGTCTACGATAATCTTCTATGAAAGGTTGAAAACTGAAGAACTTTGTCTACCTCCTAACAACCTAAGACTACCCCCCCCTTTAAAGAAAATGTGCAAGAAGTACTCCTCTTGCTTGCACAATCCTCTAAGTACCATGCCAGTTGACAAATAAATCAGGAACTTCCTCAAACATGACTGCCCATCTTGGGTAGCTTCTAAGAAAGATCTGCTGATACCCTGCCAGGAAGTAAGAGGGCAGTGGCCCAGGTGGCCAGGCTTCCTTGAGGTAGCTTTCCCCTGATGAAATATGTTGATCCCAGAAGTGAGCCTAGACCTCCAAAAAGCAATGAAAACTGTACTTTTGAAAGTGACATTGATTTCTGAGCATTTTCTTTGGGAGTCTGTTAGGCCTATCTTCTACCCTATGGATTTTAGTTCATTTTAGGTTGAGGTCATGGTATTCATAGCACAATTTATTGTTCCTTATGGCTTGTGCACCACCCTGAGTCTTATGAAAGGCTAGTTAGGTAGTATAACTCTTAAATCTTTGCAATATGGGTTTGAATAATGCAGTACTGAAATGACATGGGATGACATAGGTAATGACGTGTTTCTGATTAACTTTAATTCCAGTTTAATTCATTTTATAGCAGTCTTTTCAAGGAAATGTTTTATTTATTTATTTAAACAGTGTTACAGCATTTTTTGACCCATTTAAGCAGTGAAAGAAACAAATGGATTTTTTTTGAATAAGATATTATTTAAATTAATTAAACTACTGGATATATTTGAAGAGTATAGGCATTATAATATTGGCCAACTCTCATCTTTGAGTAAAAGTGTTGCTCACTTCTACTATTATACATTGATTTTGAGCCCTTGGATATTGTCCTGGCTGACATGAAGGAAAGATGAGATAAAAAAAAGAAATACTATTTAATAAAATGTGAATAATTGAATTTCAGAGTAGTGCTGACATGCAGTCCTAACCACTACAATGGAAAAGATATTATGTTTACAAAAAGAAGACAACTTGTTCTCAAAATTAGCCTACTAAAATTATAACCATAATTCTGATTTAGGGCATCTTTAACAAGCATATTAAATAAAATCAATAAAAAGTCATCAAATTATTCAAAGTGCAGAATGTACAAAGAAGCAGAAGAAACAGTAGATCTCATACATTGCTATAAGAAGGTCACACAAGCTGATTATAATTGACATAACACAGTCAGCACAATAATTCACTGGAACATCTGTAAACATTATCATGTGCCAGTAATGATAAATTGTTGGGAACATAGAGCTGAAAAAGTAGTTAAAAAATGACCAAATTAAAGTATTGTGAGATTTCCAAATACAAGCTGAAAAAATCTTGACTCATAATAAATCAGATTTAACTCTGCTTAGAAAGAAGAAAGTGTGGATAACTGATGTGGCAATACCAGAGGATAGTAAATTAGAAGACAAAGCATTGATCATAGAGTATCAAGATCTGAAAATCAAAATTAAAAGATTGTGACATAAACTGGCATGGTGATTCCAACAGTTACTGCACACAGGGTACAATACCGAAGAATCTTTGTGTATTAAAAAAAAAATCCCATTTGTCAATTACAAAAGGCCATGCTGCTTTGATCTACACATATACTACACCAATACATTACAGCATCCTAGATAGTTGGGAATAACTTGAAGGTGAACAACAGTTAAAGAACTGACACTTGTGATTTCATATTTTTGTGTATATATGAATAATTTTTAACAGTAACTTAATTACTAAATTGTTTGGTATCTTTAATATTATTTAATAACAACATCTACCTATCTAGGTCCTTGGGAAAGACTTGGTATGGATACAAATGTCAAATCCAGTCTAAGTATTTGGCTGACTGTGCAACTAACTATACTGTAACAATGTTTTTCTTAAGTATTCTACCTTTCTCTTTTCTTGGTTAAGTTCTTTCTTTATCCCTATCAGGAATTTCAAATAGTACCTCCTAGTGGCCACTTGAGATTTCTTTCTCCAAAACTCATATTCGAGAGTCTCTAATCTTTTTGCAATCTTGTTGACTGGAGGGAGCATCGCTGAAATAAAAATCCCTTTTAGAAAATATTCTACAAAAAGTTTTTATCAAACACGTGTATAGTAACAGGTGAGGATTTTTTTCTTAAAAAGATAACGTTTACTTTTTTGCGTTAAAACAATCCATTTGAAAGGGAACAAGAAACACTCATTCTTGTATTATAATTCGTTTTAAAACGTGAAATTTCACAGTTCTCTGGACAGGAAAACCTTTACCTTTACCTATTGTAGGCAGAAAAAGTCATTTATTCCCCCTGAAGAGGAAAAGAGGAGAAATGGAAACTAAGGCTAAACTAACTGGAAGCTTTTAAGAGTAGATTGGATAACCATTTGTCTGAAGTGGTGTAGGGTTTCCTGCCTAAGCAGGGGGTTGGACTAGAAGACCTCCAAGGTCCCTTCCAACTATGTTATTCTATTATATTCTAACTGGTTCCCTAGATGAAAACCCAATGGAAACCATTGAGAGTAGCTTCCGAGTAGGCGGATATAGCTAAGTTCCTTCAGAAATAAAGTGAACACCGTTGAGAACAGAGTTTTTCATGGGAAGTATGCATGCCACCTTGTTTATAAGATTGCAGTCTATATCCCAGCTCAGTTCGATCACCAGATATTCATCTCCTAGCAGGGATAACCCTCACCATGACCAGGAGTTATCATTCCTTGCTGCTCGGCGTCACGTCATCCGCACGACGTCACACAACTGCACTGTGAAACCCTTGCGGCTCGTGCGTTACTTAAACGTATCTGCTGTGCAAGCCGTCGACCGAAGCGTTGAGAATATGCATTCACAATTTCCCAGTTTTTCTGGCGTTTAGAATCCCAATCGTTCTGACAGAAGCCAATTTGGGGCAGGCTTTTGACGCGCAAGAAGTTCCCAATAAACGTCGGAACCCGTTTGTTTTGCAAGGGCAATTGAGGGAAGAGCCGCGCCGGAAGACAAGGTACTGATCGCCCTTCTACTTTTGATTCCTAACTCTGTTTCAAGTAATGCAGTGCGCCGTTGTTGGGTACAATCTTTTTCGTTGGAAGAAGAAGCTGTTTAACGGGTCTCTTACACCGACATCCTACAGTTTCGGGGAAACTGAACGGTGTAAAATTGCCCGAGTTTTGAAACAAGATTGTCCCCTTTATTTCCCACGGAGATGAGGAGCTGGTCGTTGGTGGAAAGCTGTAAAATTCACCCAAATAAGCCGTCACCAATATCAAGGTCGTGAAAAGGGATACTTCCGATGGAATCCTATTTCCTCTTTTCTTTTGCATTTATGCAAGACAGGCATCTTCCCTTGGGTGTTTTTTTTTTTTTGGTTGCAAACACAGGGTGTCCTTTGGGCAAGTTATTTTCCTGCACAGAGAGGGAAATGGGGGGGGGGAGTGAGAGAAAGGAGGAGGGAGAGGGAGGGAGGGAGGGAGGGAGGGAGAGAGAGAGGGAGGGAGGGAGGGAGGGAGAGAGGGAGAGGGAGAGGGAGAGGGAGAGGGAGAGGGAGAGAGAGAGAGAGAGAGAGAGAGAGAGAGAGAGAGAGAGAGAGAGAGGGAGCGAGCACGAGAACCACTGGTGGGAGTTGGTGGGAAGGAACAAAAGATCCAAGATTGCCAAAGGTGCCAGAACAGGTAGCTATGAGGGGTATAATAGCAGAGAGAAGCACTGAAGAGCAGTCTTTGCATGTGCCACCCCTCCCCACACATGAAGTGATTGCAGACTGTCTTGTTTAAGGTATTCTTACAAACAGAACCTGTTTCCAAAAACCCAGAGAAAGCTGCTAATCAAACATCTGTCACTGTTATATCAGCGGAGTGAAAGTTGGAAGATGTGACGCCCCCACTCACCTGGTGAGGAAGTGGCTCTACAGGCATCAGTTCTTTAAGCAGACTTGCTCAATTTTAGCAATTTTAAGTGGTGTGGACATCAACTCCCAGAAATCCTCAAGCAGTTAGCGTCAGGGTTCCAAGTAACACCCCCAACTGAGTAAGACTCCGAGGCCAGCAAGTTCCTCAAAGTTCCATTTTATTACAGATGTCATTGGCACATCTGGGAAAACCCAAATCTGAAAGCACCCTGGGTTCTCCCCACCCAAAGGAAAGTCAAAGTCCCTTCCCCTGCAACCACAAATCCATCACATGGTCCAATCAATCCACCTTTCCAACTGGAGATGTTTCCCAGTCATGCCTCTCCAAGTGCAAGCTAAACGTCCTTGACTCCCAGAGAAAGGAAAGTTATTTTGGTTATCTATCTGTACCCATTCCATGCAACTCGCCCCCCCCAGTTTCCCATAGCAGGCCTATGCAGTAAATGTGGGAGCCCTGAGGATCCAAAGAGAAAGATGGCCTCCAGGGCTGCCAGTTAGCTTCAGGCTAGGGAATTCTGGGAGTTCAGTTCTACAATCTTAAAGTTGGTGAAATTGAAAATGTTTGCTTTAGACCAACCCATGCCTTCTTGAAAATCTTCAGGGTTTATTTGGAAACTATTTTCTCTTTTCCAAACTGTGTTCTAGTAAGAAGATGCCAGTCTTAAGACAAATCTCCAGGTGTTCTTGCTATCTGCTCAGCCTCTCTGCATGGACCTCTCAGGTCTTTTCTATGGCTCCTAACCCCACCTCCCCTTTATGATTTATGATTCTCCTCAAACTGCTGCCCTTAGTCGCCATGGTTGGAAATTATGAAAAATGAATTCCTGCCTATCTGGAGGGTGCCAGGCTGAATAAAGCTGGGAATAAAAACATGGCAATTAAACCAGTTGTTTATTTCAGCAGATTTGCTTGAGTATCACTAAGGCTATCCATTTGTGATCAATAATGAAGACTTTATTTTGTTTCAGTGACAAATTGAACCATAAGACACTACATATCATGGGTAATTGATCATGAATAACTTAACTGTGTTATTGGGATAAGTTTCTAGGGTTATTTAATGTATTCCCCCCTCAGAAGAAGTATGATACCAGCCTTTCTCAGTAACTTATTTTATTAAAAGAATGTTAACTTTAATGAGCTGCAGCTCACTGTAACTGGTGCATAGATAAACCGGGCTAATTTATACAGTTTTCTAAGTCCACACAAAACACTTTAAAGTACACACACCAGCTGGATTTGTCAACATGCTAAGATATAAATGTGGGGGTCTCAGCAAATGGCAAATGACTTTAACTACTTCAGAAAGTAACTTCAGTTGGACTTGGTTAATATTTAGATAGGAGACTATGTAGATATCCCAAAGCTAAAGGGTAAACGGGAAGGTTTCTTTTTTTAAGATCAGAAGTTAACCACTTATTTCATGCTGCCAAGAAAATGGAATAGAATAGAGTAGAATTTGTTATTGGTCAATTGTGATTGGATACACAAGGAATTTGTCTTTGGTGCATATGCCTCAGAGTACATAAAAGGGAAAAAAAGAAAAAAAAGAGAGGAAAAAAAATACATTCATCAAGAATCACAAGATACAACACTTAATGATAGGTTACTAATAAGCAGTGAAATCATACTAGGAGACAAACAGAACAATATAAATCGTAGAAACACAAGCAACATGGTTATAGTCATAAGTGGGAGGAGATTGGGCAGTGTTGTGGGAATTAGTTGTTTAGGAGAGTGATGGCATTCGGGGAAGAAAGATGTCCTTGTGTCTACTTGTTCTGGTGTGCAGTGCCCTTTAGCATTGTTTTGACGGTAGAAGTTGAAACAATTTATGTCCAGGATGTGAGGGGGGTCTGTAGATATTTTCATGGCGCTCTTTTTGACTTGTGCAGTATACAGGTCCTAATGAAAGGCAAATTGATAGCAATTATTTTTTCTGCAGTTCTAATTATCCATTAAAGTCTGTATCTGTCTTGTTTGACTGCAGAGCCAGCTGGGGTGGATGCCTCCCTCAGGCCATACTCCTTTTGAGAATATCTGCATTTTTAGTAAGGGATCTAATGGTTTTTAAAGGAGAGATATTTGAAGGAGCCAGTTGCTGCCACACAGGGCAGGCTTATTCTGAAAATAACTGTTGGGTCTGTTATAGTTAACTATCCTATTGGCTATTGCTTATGGAGGGGAAGCAGGCCTTATAGGTCCCACAAGATGAGAGTTTGTAATAGATGGGACTTAAAGCATGCCAACGCCATAATATTTTATTGGATGGGATCAGATGGGCTTTAGATGGTCCCTCAAATATCCAAAACCTATGCCAAATATCATAGGTGCTTCATAACCAGCCCACAGAAGCAAACTAATAACTGGTGCAGTTCATGCAGCAGAGTTATTACTGGGCTACTTATCATACTGAGGCAGGCACACCTATCACACTGCTGTATTCTGGGCTAGCTATAGCTTCTGAATTATTTTCAAGGAGAGCACTATGTGCATAAGATACGTTATCCAAGGCATGAGGGACTACAAGTAGGGACTCCCAATCCAGAAAAGGGTTAAACTCAAAGATGGGTTCCTACCTATTTGGTCCAGTTCGGCTGAATAGGTAGTAACTCCGGTGGAAACCTGACAGTACCGGTTCTATCCTTGGCAGCACCATCTTGATTTTCTGTTCTGCACATATGCAGAACACTCTTCATTGAAAAAATGTAATTTTTATTCCTTTTTTAATGTTGTGCACATGCACAGATTGTTTTAAGTGCAAATGCACACACGTGCATGCACAAATTCTTTTGGGCACCGAACTGGTAACTGTGGCGGCTGGAACCCACCCCTGGTTAAACTATAATAAAAGATGAATCTGTGAAAGGGTTTTTCCAGGCCACAACTGCCAATTGCTCCTTGGGCAGGAGCTGTGATCTGTCTGGGGAAATGCTACCCTGCTGAGAACTAAATTTGAACAATCTCAGATTCATTTGCAATCACTCTTTTCTCTAGTTTGGGCTGAATCTCTTCTTTTGTAATGTGCTGAATTAAATTAAGCCAAAAATGGCTTGCAGTTTGTTCCTTTCAGAGTTACCTCTTCTGTAGAATTCAGATGTTGTACATCTATAGCAAGGGTGGGTTCCTGCCAGTTCTAACCTCTTCTATAGAAGAGGTTCCCCAAATCTACAGGGCCGTTTAGAACCAGTTCCAGCTCCTTCCCCCCGCGCGTCCGCACATCATCAAGATGAAGAGCGAGAGAAGGAATTCTGGGAGTTGAAGTCCACAAGTCTTAAAGCTGTCAAGTTTGAACACCCCTGTTTTTTTTCTAAAGGATTAGGGGTGCAAGGATCTTGTAATTTGACAGCTTTAAGACTTGCGTGCTTCAAATGCCAGAGTTTCTGAGCCAACATTTTGGTTGCTAAGCAAGAGCGTTGTTAAGTGAGTTTCACCACATTTTGCAAGTTGGCCACGCGCACCCAGTCACATGGCTGGCAAGCCAGTCCCACCTGGTCATATGGCCAGCAACCCACTCCCACAAAGCAGGCCACACCTACAGAAGAGGTTCTAAAAAAAATTTGAAACCCACCAGTGATCTATAGACATAGTTCTGGGTATGGTAGAATTCAAATCCCATCATACCTAGGTAAAAGTTTTGCATCCAGGAGTGATATTCATTTACCTTCCCGACCAGTTCGCAAATATGAGCCTTCACCTGCATCCTTGCATTCGCTGAGCCTTCCGCGCATGCGCTTTTGGCTAAAAAATGACCTAAATGGGATGCCATAGATCTGGGGTGGATGGGCGGGCCACCCATGATTTCCGCTACCGGTAGAATGCCACCACTGTTTACATCACTAGTCCAGCATTAAGACTCACTTTCTGAAAGCTGAAAGTTTAATTCAATATTATACTTTTCTCATTCTCATCTCAGAGGCTCTAACATTCTAGCTTAGATTTGAAAAGATAGAGGGAGACGTTGACATCCCAAAAAACTATAAGCCCTCTGGTTCCAAACAGCTTTTTTTCACTTCCTATGCAAGAATGCTGCAAGAGGAATCACAATTTTTAAAATCAACATAGGGCAGGTATGAAGGAGAGTCTATTTAACTAGTTGCATATGGTTATGTAAGATTATTGCTATCTAATCACTATGTCAAAAAAGTGAAATTAGATGCAGTACTCTTTTTCCTACAAGACCAGAAGAAATCATGGAAACCTGTTTTCCAATCGCTATTGGATTTTCAGTGAAATGCTAACTTCAGTGAAATACTATCTGGTTATATAAACAAATTCTATTAGAATGAACGTGCCTCAACACCGATGGAACTGGTAAGGCTGTATGGTTGGTTCTTATTAGTGTTTTAATTTAGCTTTCAGTTTCATTTCAGTGTACAAAATTAAGTCTGAGGTTCCCACACTACCAAAATAATTTTTTAAAAAAACTTTATTATGACCAAAGCCTTAAAAAAGCAAATACAAAATGACTAGTAATGAATATAGGAGGAATGTAATATTCAGGGTGGTTCATTCCCAACATTCTTGAAAGTAGATAATATAATTGGCAATGTTATAAGTGATCTGAAAAGTCTTGCTGGTTAATAGAAAGGTTACCTGATACATCTTCTAAATGCCTTCAAGAAGGAAAAATTAAATTATGGTGTAAAGTGGAGAAAAAATTACAATGTGTAACCATTTTTATTTCTTCCATACCATAATGACACCATTAACAGGTTATACTGTACAAGTTTTGTGGAACTTGTCTTGAAACAGCCCAAAGAGAAAGGTCTATTAGTATTTAGTATACCATAGATCAGAATGTAAATATATGATATTATGACTCTTCCATCAAACATTGTTGAGGTCCTGCAGAATATCTGACCTAGATCCAATTGTAACTCTGAGTCCAGGAGGCCTTATGGGATCAATTCTTTGATCTGATTCCTACTTAATGTACATACATTACCAAGGAATAGACCCCTCAATACTGTTTTCTGGATAAAGATTTGATTCCATAATAAATTTATCCAGGTTTTCATCTAACACCAGCAATTTAAAGATGTTCTTTTTATCCCATGGAGTAGATATTAGAGCAAAGGAAGGAGAGGAACGTCACACTGGTTCTAAATATGTTATGCATCTTTTGAAAACTTCCTGCTTATTCTTTTTACAAAACCCTCTGTATATTCCAACCTGCTAGCATTTGCACAATACCATTAATGACCCAAGAAATCAACAATCTCCTGTGCTTCCACAGAAACATCATGCCATGCTGAAAAACCATCAACTGGATTGCTGCAGAACCATCTGGAATGCTGGAACCATCTAATACATTTTTTTTGAAAAGAATTTTATTGGTTTTTTTAACATTTATAAGGGAAAAGGTAAATGGAAAGGTATACAAATTTTGGCAGTTGCAAAGTGTGGCAGACACCCCCCCCCCTCCAAACTCATAGAATACATCTAGGTATAAAACATTGATACATAATCATATATAATCAGCATGTTAGTTCTATTAATATTTTCCATCAGTTTACGCATTGTAGTATATGTTCCACATATAATTCCATTACTACTTTCGGTCATTTTATAATATGAAATTTTCTTGTTTATTTTTGTGATCTGAGCTTTCTTGGTATTGCCCCTTCTCCCCCCGCTGGCAGAGCTCCGGCCCCTCCCATGTCCTGCATATCCGTAGTAGGATCTTCTGTTTTTTCTAGGTTTGTTTTGTTTTTTTCCATAAAGGCCTGTGCCTCTATGGGTGTGTTAATTCTAATTCTTGTCTCCTCCCAGAATATCAGCATACCTTCAGGCATCAACCATCTAAACCACACCCCCTTCTGATATAATTTATTCGCCAATTGCGAATAACTTTTCCTTTTTTCCCTAATTTTCTTGGGGATCTGCTTCAGGATGGTTATCTCCCTGTCGTGGTATGTTAGTGCCTGCCCCCTTTGCACACCCAGAATTCCATCTCTTGTGCTTTTTCTAAGGAATTTAATATGGACCTCCCTGGGTACATTGTGTGTTCTAGCATAAGCAGAGTTCACTCTATAAACCAGATCTATCTCCCATTCCATCTGTTGTTTTTCCTTGTGGATGTATTCAGCCAAGATGTTAGTCATAATGTCCCTTATATTTTCCCCATCTGCTTCTATAACATTTTGAAATCTAAGATAAAAGGACATTCTCTCAAACTCTGTTTTCATTTGTTGGATATCAAGTTCCTTGTTTCCCCTCTGCACCGCTTCAACCCCCCCTCACCTCCGCCACCCCACCCTCCACAAGGTCCAGTCTCTGTGAGTTCTTGTAGATTTGGACTTGATTCTCTTTAATTTCTTCCTTCATTTCCTTTAATTGTTTCTTGATTTCTTCCTGGCCCTGTATAAGTTGCTGCAGCATTTGTTGCAAATCCATCTCTGTGCTCTTAGGTTGCATCAGGTCTGTGATCTTTGATTGTGTGGCAGGACTGGATGTTGCAGATGTCGGGGCAGAAGTAGCAAAGCCAGGTTTTCCAGGGGGTGGTCTTTTAGGAGACATAGTTTATAAAATAAAGAGATCAGTCAGTATGGAGAATGGACAGCTGGAGAAGCAGAGCAGCCAGATGAGTCCAGGAGGCAGAAGAACCAGGCAGAGGAGAATTTCTCTAGTCAGTCTGGCAATAGAGAAAAATTTTTCCCCCAGAGAGTTCAAAGAATAACAATCCACAGGAGATTCTTCTGGGTGGCACGGAGACAAAGACCAGAAGCCTGAATTTTAAAGGTGGAGTCAGGTTTCAGAGTTCATGAAGACAACGGAAGTGTGCCATCTTGCCCTGCCAGCTTTGGGCTCAGAGGCATAACAAAGTTTTAAAAAGTTCACAAAGTTCTCAGATCATCCATAAATTATGGAGCTAAGTTCAGTGAAAAATCACTTTTGCAGGGGTGAGGCATCATTGGTTGGCTCTCCCCCCTCCTCCTTCCCCTGGGGCTGAGAGCAGAATTATTTCAAGCCGCTTGTCCAAGGGGGGGGGGAAATCCCCCTCCCTCCATCCGCGCCTCCAAGGAAATCCGAAAGTTAAAGTTATAGAATGCTGAAAAGTCCTTTAAGTCCAAAGAGGGAATGAAGGGGGGGAAGCGTCTCACCACACCGCCGCTGCTTCCTTCTATTGTTTCATCGTCCGATCAGCCTGTTGTGAGACGCGAAGCGCCCTCCGAGACTGCTCACCGATGCCTAGAGCGAAGCGGCCCCCCCCACCAGCCGCCGCCGATGCCAGGATCCCCCGCGAAGCCACTCCTTCAGCAGGACGCCTCTCCGGGGCGTCCTGTGCCCCCCAAGAGTGGGGAAGCCCATCAGGGAGCCGGAGCGGGCAAAGGACTTGCCCGTCGCCATCAGCCGCCGGATACATTTTCATTGTTGGATCATATGGACTTGAGTACTTGGACTTGTCCAATAATTAAACCTTTGATCTCCATGTTGGCTTCTAGAGTTCTCTGGAATCCCAAGGACAATCTAGGAGTGACATCCTAGAGAACATCCAAATAGTATCTATGGGACGGGTGTCAAACTTGCCGTGTCACCTTGATGTCACATGATGTATTGTGAAGTTTTTTGCCTTCGTGGAGCTGGGGTGGGTGTGGCCTGCACATGAGGCATCCAGTCTGTGGGCTGCCAGTTTGACATCCATGATTTATGGAGATTCTTAGTCATCCAAATCATGGCTGTTCCAAAGGTGCTTTTTCCAAAGGTGCTCTGAAGCTTCAGAAGCTTCTTGGATGAGAAGCAAAATGTCTTCAAAGAAAAACCATAAAGTCCATTTGCCTCTTGAAAAAAAGCACCTTGGGACATACAAATAATATGTGCTTTTACTTATTGCATTTATTTACTACAATGATCTTACCGGATTCTCAGAGTGAACATCCATAAAACAAAATGCAAAACATTGCAATCAAAATTAAATCATAGCACCATGATTTATCATCACGTATGATACCCAACAGAATGCAGATGGGAGTCTCCCTTGATCCCGAATTACTTTGCACTACAAATTTAATTTTTGCCAAATTTCAAAGCATAGGTAAAGGTAAAGGTTCCCCTCACACATAAGTGCTAGTCGTCCCCAATTCTAGTGGGTGGTGCTCATCTCCATTTCAAAGCCAAAGAGCCAGCGTTGTCCGAAGATGTCTCTGTGGTCACGTGGCTGGCATGACTAAATACTGAAGGTGCATGGAATGCTGTTACCTTCCCACCATAGGTGGTTCCTATTTTTCTACTTGCGTTTTCACATGCTTTCGAACTGCTAGGTTGGCAGAAGCTGGGACAAGTAATGGGAGCTCACTCTGTTATGCAGCTCTATGGATTTGAACTGCTGAACTGCCGACCATTCTGATCGACAAGCTCAGTGTCTTAGCCACTGAGCCACTGTGTCCCTTCCAAAGCATAGGAGTTGTAACTATTACATATGTAGTTCAAGCCTCTGCTCCAGAGGTGGGTTGCTTCTAGTTCGGCCCGGTTTGGCCAAACTGGTAGTGGTGGCGGCTGGAGGCTCTGCCTACCTGTCTGGATGCTTTTGCGCATGCATGCATGCGTGAACCGGCAGTAAACCAGCTAGCTGCCCACCACTGCTCTGCTCCCTTCAGCTCATGATGCTGTTGGAAAAATTGATTTTGCTGGGCAGCACAGTTTTTAAGTAGAGAAGACAACCCTCCAGGTGAATACTTTGAATTGCATCTAATACTCTGCATTGCTCTCAGAACCTATTGGCAACCAATGCAATACAGGGGTTATATGATTTCATTCAACATTGAACTGCTGAGTTTTGAATCAATTATAGTAAGTAATCCCTCAGAAGCAACATTATATAAACTGCCTTGCATCAATTCAACCAAGGAGTCATGCGTCATATGAGTTATCATTGTCAGGGCTTCCCATTCCAAGAAAAAACACAAGTGGTTCTGTAGCCAAGTAGCTTTTGGAGAGAATCAGTAAGTGGCCCAAAGTCATTCAGTGAGGATTTGAATCATGTCCTAGTCCAAAAGCTTTGCTGCTATACTACCAGGGGTCTTCCTTTACCCTTTCTTCAGAACAACAAACTCAGAGATGAAGAAATATGGAGCTTTTCCTCGGTGAGTGCATCACTGAATACTTTGTACAGTATATCTTTGATTTTATTTATTTATTTATTTAGTAAATTTATATGGTTGGCCATATAAATTTGCTCATACAAAGCTACTCTGTTGTACTATCATTGGAATAAAACAATAAACAATTATTATTAAAAAATGCAACCATTCTGTACAGAAGAGAGCAGATTAAATACAATACTGGAGTCATCTTAAGATATCTCTGGACTTCTGGGATCTCCAGGCCCGAAGACAAAGGCCGGTCTTGGGGAATTTACAGAACATTAAAACATAAGATGACCAAGAAGGTGTTTTGGAAGGATTTTGATAGCAGGATGTCCAAGCTTAACTTACAATAAATAAAGATTTCAGGTTAGCTTGCAATTTGGCATTGCAAGCTAGTCCTCGACTTAAGACCATTCATGTAGTGGACATTAAAAGTTACAACAGCACTGAAAAAAGAGATGTACGATCAGTTTCAGAACATTGTATGGTCGCCTGATCAAACTTTGAGTGCTTGACAACTGACACGTACTTATGATAGTTGCACTATCCCATAGTCATGGGTAACTTTCCCAGCTGGCTTCCGACAAGCAAAGTCAAGGGGGACACTAGGCTCACTTAACAACCACGCAATTCACTTAACAACTGTGGTGATTCTAAGAACTGTGGCGATAAGGTCGTAAAATGGGAGACAACTCACTTAACAACCGTCTTGCTTAGCTATGGAAATTTGGAACTCCATTGTAGTTGTAAATTGAGGACTACCTGCAATTGGAAAAATGATTTGCTGCAACGATGAGTCATGTTCTTTCATAATCCTTCCCAGCTTCATCAGAGCTCTAAATGCAACAAATTGTGAAAAACCGGAGAGAGCCAGCTTCCCTTCCAGTCTTGCAGACTTGACTTTGGTTCCACAGAAAACAAAATTTCCTCCGGTGGCAAGAGGCTAATGGAAAGCAGCAGGGCAGAATTCTGTGTAAATTGGTATTCATTCCAGAATTATTCCCCCCTTCCCAATATATCTGGTCATCAAGATTTGGTAACCACATTCAAAAATAAACATTATCAATCAGAAAGGTTGAAAAGCTCAGTTACTTCTTATACTTTTTGAAATGAACATGGTTCCTCAAAAATAAGACCGGGTCTTATATTAATTTTTGCTACAAAAGACACATTAGTACTTGTTTTCTAGTTAGGTCTTATTTTGGAGGAAATATAGTATTAAATGTGTCCGTCTGGCTGATGATCTTACCTGGGGCTTATTTTTTGGGTAGGGCTTATATTACCAGCATCCTGAAAAATCATGCTAGGGCTTATTTTCCCAGTTGGGTCTTTTTTCGGGAAAACATGGTAGTTGTCCAAGGCTTAATACATTATTGTGCTTACTTTAGAAGTCAGAATATTTTAGCATCATTTTCTAGAGTTATAGATCTGTCTATATAACTTTCCTGTTTTGTTAAACTGAGACTCCCAAGAACTAATACTTAAAGACAGACTTGAAAAGGCTATTGTACCCCTGTTTCTCTATGAATTTAGTAGAAATTGAGTATGGAATAGCTCAAATTCTTTCTGGCTAGGTTTTTGTGAGTGCTGCAGATTACTCTGACAAAATTTCATACTGTTGGGATCAGTGGTGGGTTTCAATTTTGTTTACTACTAGTTTGCTCGTGCACACATGCTTGCCCACGTGCAATGCTTCTGCGCATGCACAGGAGCATCCATGTGGGTGGGCAGAGCCTCCCCCTACCACCACTACCGGTTCCCTGATCCAGGCCAAACCAGGAGCAATCCACCACTGGTTGGGATCATGTTTGGTTTGAAATCCATTGGATTTATGAGAAGCATTGGTTAATGGTGGTACATGAACCAAATTATCTAAATGTACTTTTAAAATATTTACACTATGCTTGTTATTTTATAATCTTAAAATATATCTACATGGGCCATTCGGTAGCCAAGAAAACCTCTTAATTAGTTTTTCTGCATCATATTACATACAACAGAAACAACAGTAAGGAAAGTTTCAACATTTTATTTTCTGCAGTGCCATCTTATGGACATAAAAAAGAGTGCAATGTTTTTACTCTGAATAAAATCTCAGTGTTGTGCATTTTCAATTGACTCATTTATTTTGAATTTTCAAACAAGTTTTCATCAGATCATTCTGTTAAGGAAAGTGATTCATATTCCAGTATGCTTGAATATGCCAGAAATCCTCTTCCATTAATAACTTTAAACATATAAAATGTTTTGGAAATGGCAGCCCTTAAAATTCCCTAAGGAAAGAGATTATATTCTAGGCCTGATAGTGATTTACTGACAATCCTATCAATGGTTGATCTTGTTATCTCATTTTATGTTTGAACAATCCAGCACAATATAAAAGGAAAACACTTTTAACAATAGCACTAGCAATGGCACTTAGACTTATATACCGCTCCATAATGCTTTACAGCGCACTCTAAGCAGTTTACAAATGTCAGCATATTGCCCTCAACAATCTGGGTCTTCATTTACTGACCTCAGAAGGAAGGAAAGCTCAGTCAACCTTGAGCTGGTCAGGATCGAACTCCTGAAGAACTGCGCCACCATAAGCAAAAAGAACACCAGTATGAATGATTGGCTGTAAATACGTCACTTTATCTATACAGGTAATCCTCAATTTACAACAGTTCATTTAATGACCGTTTGAAATTACAACCACACTGAAAAAAATGACTTATGACCATTTTTTATACTTATGACCAATGCAACATTCCCATGGCCATGTGATTTACATTCGGATGCCTGACCCACTGATATTTATGACCATGGCAGTGTCCCAGTGTCAAGTGTTCATCTTTTGCAAACTTCTGACCAGCAAAGTCAAAGGGGAAGCCAACCATGTTGCTAATTTAACAAATGCACTGATTCACTTAACAAATGTGGCAAGAAAAGTTGTAAAATGGGGCAAAATTCACTTATCAAATTTCTCACCTAGCAATATAAATTCTGGGCTCAATTGTGGTTTTAAGTTGAGGACTACCTGCACATTACCAAAACCCTCCTGTCTGTTTGTAACTTTCAATTAGCCAGAATAAGTCAACAATTTTTGAATCAAAGTAACTCAAATGCACTAACCTAAAGAAGATATACAAAACCCGGGACCCATTACTCTACTGGAATTGAAACTTCACTGCAATCAGCCACAATAATGCGACCCCAGTTTCCAAGTCAATGGGGAAGCTGTCAGGAAGTCAGAAGTCATTCGCATTCCCACTGTTTGTTTGTTTTCTTTTTGTCTGCTCATGATCATTCTGTTTATCTTTTTAGGTAAGGAAATAATGACTAATGGTGATCCATAGGTTGTCTCTTTCAAAGTCCTAAGGATGCATCTGTGCAATGGAATGCCTTTCAATGGTATTGGAGCATCATTGTAAAGATAACGAAGTGGTTAAGTTATGAAGAGGCAGACTAAACTCTTTTGTTTTCAAAACACAAAGATGGTATGTTTTATGCTATGTTATCTAGTCTGCAAAAAATTGGACAACCAATAGATGACAAAGGGATACAGAAAAGACATTGTTGCTCTCCAATGACCCTCTGTATTTGTTCAGCCCAGATTAGAGTAACAGAGTTGGAAGGGACCTTGGAGGTCTTCTTGTCCAACTTCCTGCTCAGGCAGGAAACCCTACCCCACTTCAGACAAATGGTTGTCCAACATCTTCTTAAAAACTTTCAGTGTTGGAGCATTCACAACTTCTGGAGGTTTGTAATCTTAGTACAATGATCTTGTACAACAGATCTTGTAACCTTAGTACAATGTTTGTCACACTTTTCGCTGTGTAGATCAGCAAATAAAAAATCGGAATATATGAAGATCTACTGCATTTGTTTATGCCTTCCCATCTGTTATTTTAAATGTCTTTTTAAATTAAATTTTCTAGCCCAAAATATTATCCCATATTAAGTATTTGTTTACCATTTGGTGCAAGCAGAGGCAGTCAGTAGCTTTGATTTGGCCAGCTGAGTATTGGTAAATGTGTGGAGGCAGGAGACTGACACAAGGAACAAATCCCAGCAAATAAATATAGGGTGGTTGCAGAAGACTCCCTGATGAACTTCAATGGACCACCAATGATCCATGAATTCTGGAGTATCACCATTCTAGTATTTTTTTTTCTGGAATTAGAACTCTTCAGCATAATTCTAAAATTAGAAATAAGACACCCTATATTCAATAGAGTGAACTTCTAGCTATGTGTCTGTGCAGTTGTTACAATCATAGAATGAAGATATTCATTCTATCTGAAAGTAGCTTAAACATATATCCTGTCATAATGCCTATGAAGTGTTGTAACTGCCCCTTTCTCTTTAATCTACCTAGCATCATTATATATTACTAGCTGATAACCTGGCATTGCCTGGGTATTTATTTATAGGTGGAAAATATCCAGACCAAACATAATTTGTAATGTTGGATTTTCCCCCTTACCAGAGAGAGTCCCCTTGTGGAGTACTGTGAAGCCATTATCATAGCAACTCCACTGCACTGGACAGTAGAAGCAATTTTACGGCAGTACAGTAGAAACCATTTTAAGGCACAACGGGCTGTATCTTAACAGAACACACACCCTGAGGGATCTTAGGGGTACCTTACCCCACAATATTTTTTTCCAGAAAGTAAGTCATCTGTTTACCAAGTTTGGTTGAGATTGCTTGAAGCGTTCCAGAGTTATGCTGGAACACACACACACACACACACACACACACACACACACACACAGATTTATTTCTTGACCATGCTGTCCCCTCCCCTTCAAAGTTGTGATGGATGTTGGACAATCTGAACAATTAGTTCTAGATATTCATATTAGTCAAGTCTAAAGGCCGTAAAAAGATCAGAGAGAGTTTCAAATGAGTTCCTATGGGCCGGAAAGACCTCTGATACATATAAACAATTTTGAGACTTTTTAAAAAACAAAAATACCTTCCCTTTAATTGAAACACAAACAGCTGAATAAACAAATGTCTATTTTCTTTATTGCTAACTCATTAACTTGTACTTATTTTTGTCAGAAAGGTTACCTTGCATCCTCTGGAGTAGGGGATGGAATGTTATGGGATACAATACTTTATATAAAATGCATAATTTGTGATTGACCAATGCTTAACTTCAGTATTGTTGCTTCACATTTTTCTTCCCCTATTGAAATATTTACCTTTTTATTAAATATTGTAAATATGGGTAGTCTTTGACTTACAACAGTTCACTTAGTGACCGTTCAAAGTTACAATGGTACTGAAAAAAAGCGACTTATGGCCATTTTTCACACTTACAATCTTTGTAGCATCCCCATGGTCATGTGATCAAGATTCAGATGCTTGGCAATTGGTTCATACTTATGACCGTTGCTGTGTCCCAAGGTCTTTGGCAACCTGTTGACAAGCAAAATCAATGGGGAAGCCAGATTCACTTAACAACCATGGTACTCTATTATCAGCTGCAATGGTTCACTTAACAACTGTGGTAAGAAATGTCATAAATGAGGCAAAACTCACTTAACAATGTCTCACTTAACTTAACAGATTTTGGACTCAATTGTGATAAATCGAGGCCTACCTGTACCGAACATTATAGTTGTTGCTGATATGCATTGATAGTTGCAATCCTTTGATTGTTATTCTAATATTTTGTGTGATTTTCTGCAATACTTAAGGCATCAAGCTAGAAATCAGGAGACTGCGAGTTCTAGTCCCACCTTAAGCACAAACCCAGCTGGGGGTCCTTGGGCCAGTCACTTCCTCTTGGTCCCAGGAAGGAGACAATGGCGAACCATTTCTGAAAAACCTTGCTAAGAAAACTGTAAGGACTTGTCCAGGCAGAGTCCAAGAATCAAGCATGATTGAACAACAACAACAACAACATTTAGCTTGCCTATACTTCTTTCTTATTTGTTTCTCTACCTATGATGATTGAATTGCTATTATTTTATACAATTATTTTAAATCTTTGTAAAATGCAGTTGTCTATTCTTTGGCATTTTTCTCAAACTTATTCAAGAAAGAAGACCTGTGAAATAACATGACTGTTTTCATATCAGGTAGGAGATGTTAACAACAACAACAACAACAAAACTATAGTAATGGTAGGTAAGGGTCATAGTGATTAGACAGCAATCAGAGCACAGGTTTACTTTTATATCCTAAACATATACTTTAATTTATCCCAATGGGTGTCAGCATTCCAAATACCATGTATGAAACCAATCAGAGACCAAGGCAGAATCATCCTTAAAGTTCCAATTTAATCATACAGGCAAGTTAGCACGTCTATGGAATTCCAACTCTGATCTTCTTCCTGGAATTCCACCCAGTTGAAAGTTCATGATCCTATCCCCACACCCCATAATCCATCACATGTTCCAATCATCACCTTCCACACTGGCATCTACACCCCTCTGCTTCCGGTCAGGTGTCGAGGTGCGGAAACAAAAGATGACCTTGAGCTTCTAGAAAGAATCACAACAATACATTCCACAATCCTACTCCTTTCTATTCCCCCCTCCCAACTACTACACTAATGAAACAGCATAGGAAATTATAAGAAAGTATGGCAGGCCAAAGATCCTAAAAAGAACCATAACTACAGGCCTGACAATGGGTTTATCAGCAGAATGTACAAGTGATCAATAAAATATGAGTACAGCATAATAATTTCAACAAGGTGGAGAAGTATTATCCTAGAAATATGTTTGAATTATGTGTCAGCAATAATTCATTTATTACTCATTATCTTTTTAAAATATCAATCTCTTGATCTGGAAGCATGGCCGGTGAAGGATAATGATTAGAACATTCATGGTTTATAGTCTGAATATAAATTTAGATCAGAACATGTTGCTATTCATGTGATTACCCATGACCTCTGCAGTTGGTGAAGAAATGCCTATTTCCAAATGAACAGACACGAGGTATTTGCATGGAAATGAAGAAAACCTGCTTCAGGCTTCAGTTTTATTCTTAGATGAGCATCCATAGAATCAGCTAGACGGTGGGTCAGCTAATTTAGCTTGAACTCTGAGGCACATAATTTTCTGTGATTATTGAGAACTGTAAAAAGGGAATTTTCTGGAGGCTCTTTGGTATTAGGGATCAAATCATAATCAGAAAAAGTTTCTGAAGCGTTATGGAACTAAAAAGAGATCAATGCTTCAGACCCAAAGACAATGCTTTAATAAAAGACCATGGCAGCCTTAATTAAAATGCAAAAGGTATCTATAGTCCCTGCCGTGCCCCACTCATATAGGATTTGTCTGGTATGATACTCAGGATTATCTAATGGTATTCATCACTAGGACTTATGCAATGGTGGGATCCTACCAGTTTAACATCCGGTTCGGTGATTGCGCACTGTGTGCGCATGCACAGTTTTGAGAAAAAGTACCGCATTACTGCTGGGGAGGAAAACCACCCCACCACACAACTCAGCTGAGAAGATATAGGTGAAGCACAGGGGCAGGCAGCCGGCCCCACTTCATTGTTGGAGCAAATCGGTACAGTCCCAGCTGATAGTTGGAACTACCAGTTCACCTGAACAGGTAGAATCCCACCCCTGGATTTAAGGCAGCAAATAGAATAATGATTATAACCATACTGGGACAAACAGGTAATCCCACTTTAGGATGGTCAGCAGGGAATGTTGGTAAAAGCAACATTTCCTGGTAGCAATTCCAGGCCTTTGGAATGGCCTCTCACTTAAGGTTAGAGTTGCTTCTACTTTGGCCACCATTTTCCAGAAGGTGTTGAAGACTGAACTAACCCTCTTTAATTGATATTGTATGTTTTACATTCTTTTTCATATGTTTGTGTTTTTGCTTTATTGTAACTGTAAGATACTGGGAATCAATTGGATTATAGCAAGGTAAAAAAAATAACTAACCAATAAGTTTTGATGGGTGCTTTCTAGATATTTTTTTAAAACATAGATTAAAAAAAATAAACATGAAATAAGCAAATTCATTAAAAAGGAAGCATTTCATTATTTTCCTTTATGGGATGGATGTCTTATATTCACACAAATGACACAGTATTTATAAAATGGAGACAAACCTTTAGACATTTTTCTCAAATTCTTCTTAGCGTTTGGTTGTTGAATGCTTACAATATTTCCTCTACTTGAAAAATAGGCATTTTATTTGCATTTAGAATTTTGGTTTTATAGGAATACCTCTGGCTAGTCTGAACTTTGGACCAGTTCATTTTTGCTAAATAAAGTTCTTTTTTTTTGATATTATTGGCAGACATTTCCCAAAATCTGCCTTCTGTTTTTTTGACACCTTGCCAACCTTTATAGAAATCAAAAGTTCAAATTGGCTTTTTGTGTGCAAAAATATTTTCCCAACACAATTTTCATCTAAAGAACTACCTGAAGCATTAGACTACAGGAAAAAAAAAGTAATGCTAACATAAAGACACAAAAACATCAGGCAATGTCAGAATGACTTGGACTGAAATGGCTTAGAATGGCTGAAATTGCTGTAAATGGTGATGGAAAACCCCCTCTTCATTTCCAGACAAGAAACAGAATATTTTTTATTTTAATTAGGTTAGAGCTGAATGGGAAAAATGAATATGCTGAGTCAAGGCATACAATCATAAACAAGGCTACAAGAAATTCTGGGTAATTTATAATCTGGCATGTAGGGGGGTCTAGTTAGTATCTACCAATTGGTAAATAATATTGAGTTAAAACTAAATAATCAGTGTCAAAAGGTTATTTGAATAATGTCTTTAATAAAGCACTGGGATAATGTAAGGCTAAATTCACAACAGTTTTTGCTGTGCATTTTGCATCAGTTACTATATTAAGTGACACTTTATGTGAGTTTCTCATCACATGACCTAAGCAAGGGAAAGTCCTACAAGGATAATGAGATAAATATTTATAATCAAAATCAAAATCATGTATTTTACTTATTTGAAAATGTGAAACTTTTGAATACCAGTAGAGGGTGCCCTAAACCAGAAGCAAGGACAGCATCTGAGAAAATACATAACACATGTATTCATCATACACAATCACAGTGAGTCAGTCCTTCATTTTAACCATATGCAATGTATGTTCTGTCCTGCCTCTGGTTAAGAGGTGCATTTATAAGTGAGATGTATTTTGATTTTCACAGTGCAATTATAAAACCCTTCCCTTTCAAGTTCAATGGAACAAATCTTAAGGTAAGTGGAGATTGAATTGCAAGCTTTACTTTGGAAAAAAAGTGAGTGCTCTAGAAATAATTGCGATGGAGAAATAAAGCTACATTAAGGCAAGAAGCAGAAGCCTCTTTGTTAAATGCAGCCAAAATCAGTACCATGGACAACACCAACCCACTTTCCCGGCTGAGAGTTTCTTCTACTGGAAAAAAAAAACATGAAAAATTAAAACCAGTGCAAACTTCATGTGCACAATTTGTTCACTAACATGGTCATCTCTTTCCTTTAGAATATTTTGCCAATATTTGCTACTAAAACACTTTGATCTGATCTGACTATCTCTAATTTCTGACTGGCAATGCAGGAGAAAAAAGGGGCATCAGTGAGAGAATGGAGGGTGTGTTAGGAATGTGAGTGAAAAATAGGTAGAATACTATTGTTTTTCTAATTGAAAAACAATAATCAACAAACAGAATTTTGGGGTCTTGCACTGAAACTTCTATCCACAATTGATAAAATTAATGGGAGAGCTTCCTGCTAATTTGAGGCAGGAAGCTCTCCCATTAATTTTATCAATTGTGGATAGAAGTTTCAGTGCAAGACCCCAAAATTCTGCTAATTTGAGGCAAAAATCTCTTGAAAACTACAGCCCAAACCTAACATAAAATAAAATAACCCCATTTACTTTGGTTTAATTAATAAAGTTTACTTTCAAATAGTTTTAAAAGCAAATTTTAAATTGCCTTTCTCAACAGCCCAATAAAAAAAAAAACACCAAAATTTGGCTCTGATTGAGAATGGATTTACTGCTGGCCAACATGTTGTGCATAGCAAAGTGGAGAGTTATATGAAAACAATGGACAAGGACACCCAAATAAAGCTTGGAGCTTCAATTGTCTTTTCTGAAAAAGCATGTAATTCCATTCACATATACCCTTTTCACACATCAAATTCACCCCTGCGTCTTCTCTTCATCTGCGCCTTATTCTCATTCACATCTCCATCTCATTTTTACATTCATATTTTCCCATGCAAACATTTCATTCACCTGGGAAAAGTCACCTGCATTCAATTAGGCCTAGAAAAGCATCTATTAGTCTGCCAACAAGACAGCCATTTGAAAGTCTGTTTGAAGCAGAGAGTGAATATTTCAGCTGATGGTGATCATAAAGACTATATTTGCATAAGACACTGAATGACACATTAACTAAGTGCATTTTAATAAAGGTGTTAGTAAATCTACCTGAGTGATTATTTTATTGTTCCATATTCCAGAAGTACCCCAAATTGGATTTATTTTAAAAAAAGGTTAACCATGGATCAACACATCATATGAGCACATGTTCCTAAACATGATGAGAAAACCTGAAATCTGATGCAACTTTGCAAGCTTCAATTCACTTCACTCCTTTGTACTTGAGTCACAATAATTCATGTATATGTAAAGGGCAGAGTTTGTATCACAATGTCAGCTAAAGAAAGGGAGTAGGGGAAGAGGATTATGAGCAATGGTACGTGCAGAAAACAACAATGATGTCAAAATGATGTGCATGATGATATCATGTTACAAATGCCACCACTTTCTATTTGTGATGTCTGAGGCAAGTAAACCATGGCATTTGTGTGATTAAGTTGGCACACGTGTCACAATTTACCCTTCATGTTAGTTAGTCAAATGGGAAGTTGTGAGGGTTGCATTTGACACATAGGCTAAGAAAAAAATGTCATAAACAAGCATCCTTAGAGGATCCTGGCTAAGTAATAGTCTCTTAAACAAATCATAGTCTGCAACCATTATTTCCTTAATAGTAATTACATTGTGGCAATGTAACTCAGCATAACTACACATTACATTATATCTAATCTTTCTTCATGAAGTTCAGAAGTCTCATTGCAACTTCACAATAACCTTATAAGTAAAATAATATTATAAAGTTATCTTGAACCTGAAGAATCTTGAACCTGAAGAATGACAGGACTGATTCCAAAATGTATAAATTAGTAGGAGATTAGTGTTAGAGCACTTGCTTGAGCAACAAGTAACACGATCATGCCATGTTGATGTAAGAGCAAGTCCAGCTAAAAGGATGAACTGAGCCATAAGTGGATCCTTTCTTCTCCATTGTAGAGGAAGGAGAGGTTGCATCTTGTGATTTTCCCAGCCCAGCTCTTACTGAAGTGAGAGTAATCTTTCTATTCTGGAAAGTTGCAAGATGTTTTCTGTGATTTTAAACTCCAATACATGTAAGTCCTCAACTTATAACTGGACATTTTACTTTGAACTGATTCAGATTTATGCAGACCTTGGAAAACATGCTTTATGGCTTATAAATCTCCTTGGGCTATTGTAAAACATCATGCCAGCCCCCCCCCACAACCACATGACTGCATTTTGGGTACTTGGCAACCTTTTTGCACTTATAATTGGTTGCCAAGAACTTCATGATCATCTGATAGCTTTTTGCAATCTTCTCTGCCAGCTTCTCCAGAAAGTCAATATGGAAGCCAGCAAGGAAGGTTGCAATCTGCTGCCACCTAACAGAAGACACCCTTTTGCCTCTGAGGGCTGGCTGAAAGAGCTGCCTGGTGAGTGGAGCCCAGATCCTCTGACAGGGCAGAGATGGTGCTCAGATCCCAAGGACTTTTAGCCTTCAGAACAATGGTTCTACCTAGGGAGACTGGAACGCTAGGGAATACCTCTGTTCTGAAGGTTTCTAGCCTTCACAGTGATCATATTTGCTAGCTTTCTGGCCTTCCTAAACTGATTGTTCTCATGACAGTTTGGAAAGCCCCTTCTCTGAAGCATGCAAGTTGGAGAAGGAGCCTTTCAGTGATCATAAGAATTGCACCTGCCTGCAGAATGGTGCAAGGCAGCCTCAGTAAGAAGGCCACACTTTGCATTGGGTGGGTGTGCCCACAGCTACAGAAAAAGGCAAAGGTAAGTGGCCTCCTGGGTGTGGTGGGTCAAGGAGAGGACCCTCTTTCCAGTGCTCTGCTTAATGACCCTTTTGATCACTTTAATGACTGCAGCTGGGAAAGCTGGGATTGCAGTCACTTGAGCAAAGTGGTCACATGGGTGTCTGTCTCCATAGCTTTGCTAAATGACTTAAATTCTAGTCTCAATTGTGGCCATAAGTTGAGGACTACCTGCATGATTGAAAAAAGAAACTGTATAAGAGCAGAATGTATAATAGCAGTTTCTCTTCAGGTGAGTTCAGCTGTTGGTAATGTCTATATTTTTTCATGCATTTGCCATTGTCTTCTGGAAGGCTTCCTTTGTTATTTCATAGCCTAAATTACACTTCTGCTGTTCTCTGGTGGTTTCCAGGTAGGTACTTACCAACCCATCTTAAGTTCTAGACAAAACCTGCTCTAATGAATTGATAAACTACAGGTAGTCCTTGACAGTTCATTTAGGGACCGTTTGCTGCAGAGGTGGTATTCAGCCAGTTCTGACTGGTTCTGGCGAACTGGTAGCAGAAATTTCGAGTAGTTCGGAGAACCAGCAAATACCACCTCTGGCTGGCTCCGCCCCCACCTATTAGCTGCCTCCGGAGTCCCAGCTGATTGGCTGGGTCTTCTTCTGTTGCCCTGCACAGGAGGACGGAGATGGAAAGCAGGTTAGTGGAGTGGGGAGGGAATGGGGATTTTACAGTATCCTTTCCCTGGAGTGGGGTGGGAAGGGAATGGGGATTTTGCAGTCTCCTTCCCCTGCCATGCCCACCAAGACATGCCACGCCCACCTTGCCATGCCACGCCCACCTTGCCATGCCACGCCCACAGAACCGGTAGTAAAAAAAATTAATCCCACCACTGGTTTGCTGTTATAAAAGTGACTTATGATCATTTTTTACAATTATGACCCTTTCAGCACCCCCATGGTCATGTGATCAAAATGACTATGCTTGGTAACTGACTCATATTTGTGACGGTTACAGTGTCCGGGGTTCATGTGATCACCTTTTGTGACCTTCTGATAAATGAAGTCAATGGAAAAGCCAGATTCACTTAGAAAACCGTGTTATTAACTTAACAACTGCAGTGAATCACTTAAAAGGTTGTGGAAAGACAGGTTGTAAAAATGAGGAAAAACTCACTTAACAAATGTCTCACTTAGCAACAGAAACTTTGGGTTTAATTGTAGTCATAAAGTCGAGGACTGCCAGTAGTTATTTATTCAGTCTAGTCAAAATAAAAATTTCTCTTTCTCTCTCCCTGTGTGGGTGTGTAAAATAAATAATGTAAAATAAAAGAGAACTTAGGAAAAAAAAACAGAAAGGGAACCCCCATAATACAGGTGGATGTTTCTATTTTTTTGTAATGTAAGAATAACTAATATTGGTATAGATAACTACGGTTCAGTCTTGAAACATCAAATTAATCCTAGACCACATGGAATTATAATGTCTGATCTTGCCTTTCCACAAATAAAAAACCAGATCAAAGGCTGGGAGTTGTCAAATTTCATTGAGCCAACTTTCAGAATCTGATCTGCACACATCCTTTCATGAATGTCTAATCACTTTTCTTTCAACATTGCAGGCAAAAGTAAGTAGACATATTCCAATTTTGGAGGATGTAATTTAACAATGTAGTGACATCTTTAACCCATAGCTTTCTCCAAAGTATCTGACTCACCATAAAACGTAACAAAAGGGGAATTATGCATAACCACAACAGATCTACTACAGTGCTTTTCAATATATTATGAACTCTCCCAGAAGTAAGGAATTTTTTATTGTCATTCACTGGGATGTCCAACAAACCTAAAGAAGTTTTTTTTGTTGTAGAATTAATCTGGCTGTCAGGATTCCAAATAACAGCCAAAAGTAAATCAGAGTCCAAGGCAAAGTATTGCTCAAAGTTCCAATTTATTGAGAGCCATGTTGGCACATCTGGGAAAACCCGAATCTAAAATCTTCCTAGTTTTCCCCACCTAGTTGAAAGTTCAAGATCTTGCCCCCACACCCACAAGTCCATCACATGGTCTTCCACTGCCATGCTGGCAGCTTCCACCCATCTATTTCCAGTCAGGTGCAGAGGTGCAAAGACAAAGGATGACCTTGGCTTTCTAGAAAGAATTTTGTATCTCCCACAATAGAAAATGCAGACTAGAATAATAGAAAATGTGACAGGCCAAAGATCCAAAAGAAAAGATGGATTCAGGCCTGACACTGGCTTTAAAATTGTAAGGTATATTTAGTCAACTACTACTTACAGAATCACAGAATTTCAGGGCTGGAAGGGACCTAGGAGGTCTTCTAGTTCAATCTCCTGCTCATGGCAGAGACCTTATTCCATCCTTGTTCAATCTTTTTTCTTTAAAAAAAAAACCCTCCAGCAATGTAGTATCCACTATTCCATGAGGCAAGCTGTTTCATTGATTAATTACTCTTAAAGTCAGGAAGTTTCTCCATAGTTCTAGTTTGGATCTCTATTTATTGAGATTCCATGCATTGCTTTCATGTTCTACCCTCAGATGCTTTGGGAATCAAGTCTATTCCCTCTCCTTTGTGGCAGGACCCCCAAGTACTGCAAGACAGTTATTATGTCACCTCAATCCTTCTCTTTGTTAGGCTAGATATACCTAGTTCTCTTAGCTGCCCATCACATGGTTTATCCTTCAGACCTCTTTATTGCTCTTCTCTGCACTCTTTCCAGGGTCCCAGCAAAGACTAGTGATCCAACGTCGAGGGCTGTAATTGTAATCAAAACAGAAAGAAACAACAAACAAAGAAGACTTACTCCTGCTGTGTTATGACTTTACAACCATAAATATGGCTTTTTAAAAATTTATTTTGTAAAGAAAGCAGTTTCTTGGCTTCTGTTTTCCATGTAAAGCTCCTAATAAATGTAGGAATAAATCTTCACAATCCAGCTGGGTGTTGCACTGCAGATGGTGAGAGCTATTGCCAGTGTTACAATTGCAAGATGAATGGTAATTAGGCATTTAAAGCAACAAAAAAATCCACAAAACAGGGAATACTTGCATCATTCATCACACTCGTGTGATCTCATTCCATATGATAATGAATAATAAGAGTAATAAATGCCCAATGTGTAGAAAAAAATAGATTTTACTGAATAATTAGAGTTTCAGTATCATGAGAAGTTCAAATCAGGGATGGGAAGGAAGAGATATGTGGCTATTTATTAAATGTATCATGCGCCAAACAACAGACATGTGGTATTTTATACCCCCTATAAGTAAATAGTGGCTTCTATGGGGCCATATTAATTGAAAGCAAAATGAAGGGAAAAATAAGTCCTTGAATGTACAGTTTTGAATTGAAATTAGAACCCTCATTGCTACTACTATGTGTTTAAATTGGAAATCTCCCATTCTTTTGCACTATAGCTAGCATGGTTATAGTCACACTTGACAACTACTAAAAGAGGTTATGCCAGTGATGGGTAACCTTTTTGTTGTTGTGTGCCAAAAGCGTGCATGGGCGCACACTCATATAATGCAATGCGTGTGTGACCCCCATGTTCCCCTCACCCCATGCATGCAAGTGACACCCCGCATGCATCCCACCAACTCCCCCGCATATGCGCACCCCCCACACATGTGCATGCCCCTGTGAATACTCCACTGTCTTCCACATGCGCCCTGATGCCTGCACATGTGTGGCAGAGACCTGAAAACCAGCTGGTCGGCGGGAGGCGCGTGCATGCGTAGTGGAGCTGAGCTGGGGTGACGGCTTGCGTGAATGCAGAGAGGTCTCTGTGTGACATAGATTCGCCATCACGGGGTTATGCCATCAAATCGTGGTTGGGCAAAATTTGTCCTGTGATAAAAGGTAATGTAAGACAATGTCCAAATATTGTGGCTTTGGATATTCCAAACTTTAAGGGCTTTCTCAGAAAAAGGTATCATGATCCAGAATATAAAGTGTTCCCAATAATGTTTCACCAATTTATCATAGGGAGAAGGAACTACAATCCCCCCAAAGTATTGATTTGTTCAATTTGAATCTTACTTTCCCCCAGGAACACTAGTACATAGAGCATTCCTCTTGTTCCTACCACCACAAAAGTTCCATGGATAGGTTAGCTGATAGCTACAAAGCTCAACAATCAGAAATAATTGACCCAGCTTGCTAAAATTGTTGGGAGTTTTTGTTCAGCAGTATCTGGAAGGTCATAGATACCATATCCTTGATATATCTCAGCATTCAAATGAGATTTTGGCATTTCTTATGAGTTATCATACTGCTTATGATATTTAGAGCTTCTTATGACATTTAGAATAAGGACATGCAGTGGCTCAGTGGCTAAAATGCCGAACTTGTCGATCAGAAAGGTTGGCAGTTTGGCGGTTCGAATTACTAGTGCCACATAATGGAGTGAGCTCCTGTTACTTGTCCCAGCTTCTGCCATCCTAGCAGTTTGAAAGCACGTAAAAATACAAGTAGAAAAAAAAGGGACCACCTTTGGTGGGATTCTGTGTGCCTTCAGCATTTAGTCATGTTGGCCACACGACCACGGAGATGTCTTCGGACCGCGCTGGCTCTTCGGCTTTGAAACGGAGATAAGCACCGCCTCCTAGAGTCGGGAACGACTAACACATATGTACGAGGGGAACCTTTACCTTTATGACATTTAGAACTTTAAAACTAATATCTCATATTGTCCAAAACTGAAGTTATAAACTGAATTGTTTTAAATCTAGGTCACTCCAGTCCATATTCTTCTTTTAGACAATGACACTCTAAACAAACCTCAAAAGATAGGCACAGTAATCCTATTTTCCAGTAGGCTTCTAAGTGTCCAGATATTCTTGTGATAAATAAACACATGTGTTTGGTTAAAAAAACATTGGAAATCATATAGTAGATGTTCTGGTGTTTTGGGGTTGTGACCCAGCTTGTTAAAATAATACAATGCTATCCTGCTGGAGAGCTATTTCCTCACCTAGTTAAACCGCTCAGTTGCTTCTTCTTGACATAGTACATATTATTATACAGTATCCCAGATACAGGTAGTCCTTGCTTAACAACCAGCCACTTAGTGACTATTCAAAGTTATTAAGAAGCCCCCCAAAATTACTTACGACCCAGTTTCAGAGTTCTGCATATCACCTCATAGTCACATGACAAATTTTGGGTGCTTGGGAATCAGCTGATCACAGCATTCCAAGGTCATGTAACCATGATGTTTTTGGCTGGTTTCGGACAATTTACAGCAAAAAAATGTCCACAGGAATATATTGATTTGCTTATCACTCATAGAGGTAAAGGTTCCCCTTGCACATATGTGCTAGTCAAAGCTGAAGAGCCAGTGCTGTCAGAAGACTCTCTGTGATCATGTGGGTGGCATGACCATTTACTTAATGATTACTGTGTTCATTTAATGACCATGGCACTCCCTTAATGACTGCTGCAAAGAAAGTCATAACATTGGGTTAACCATGTGCCTAGTCTTACACCTGCCATGCCTTTGAGGGAAAATCCTGGCTCAGTCAATTTCAGTCATAGTTTGAGATCTACCTTTAGTTGTTCAACCACCAACACACTTGGGTCACATAAAAAAGATAGAAATAATCTTTATCTGCACACCAATGAAATTGTACAACAGCTTTCCAGAATTTAACTAACTCCAGAAAGTTCATTCAAGTGACCTCACTGAGTTTACATGTGGGCAACTCTTAATCCATGGTCCCTGAAACTGATTGTTCTCTTCCCTGTTTCTTCCCATTAGGGGAGGAGATGAAAGATTTTAGTCTCTATCCTGACCATTGTGGTTAAAAATCACTGATTCCCCCATTGCTAATTTTACCCTAGAAACAGTAATTACCTCTGCATCCAGTCTTCTGACAATTACCACAGCAAACCTGATGAATGTTACTGGCGAGCTTTTATCCCACCCAACAGTTTTCCTTGAAATAAAAATTTCTTTCCTTTGCAGCAACTGTATCTATGTGTGTGTGTGCCTATCTGTGCAGTTGAATAGATGCTGTGTTATAGCTTCATCCATCAGCTTCACCTACTTGTGAACTCCCACAAAGACTCTTCTATTTATACGGTTGCATGGCGTGAAATTCAGCAGTAAGAAGATTACATTATGAGCTTATCTATTCTTTCCTAATTAACCATACTTTTGAAAAAAACCACCTCTGGAGAAACAGGATAAAGACAGAGCACACCATTATATATTTCAAGCACTCTGGCCAGTTGGGAGGAATACTTCTTCATAGGAACTCAATTAAAGCTCTTTCCTCTAATTATTATCTAATTCAAAATGAGAAACATTAAGTCTTCTTCCCTTTTAGTGCTATTCATATATTCTATGTTGTGTGTGGTTTTTTTTAGATATAGTTCTCTCTTCTCAGATACACCAGAAGGCAGCATCTAACTATTCTGGATAATCCCAGAAGGCTAAACAGGTTGGACCTGGTTATTACTCAAGGACTTTTGTTGTTGTTTACCTTTCCCAAACTTATGATTAGATTCAAGGACCAGATCTGGATCCTTTGCATATAAATCATATGCTCTTTCACTGAACTGCAGGCCTTTCTTTAAGATACTCACCGTAGGGCAAGATCTTATTAAGTTCTTCCAAGAGACTATGGATCGATTTTTCTAAATGATAATATGTCAACTACTGCAAAAAAGAAATAAAAATGTGCACATCATGAAGGTTGAAATAATATACCTTTCTGTGTGGTTACAATCACTTTTGAGACCCCTCACAAGATGGCGATGTTGCATTAGATTATCCGTATCGCAGCAGACAGAAAATAAGAACTAATAGTCTATTGAACTCCTTTTCTGTTTAATTCAAAAAGGACGGGTGAATCTAAGGCTTTGATGAGCTCTCTAATTGCAGGAATGTGTGCACTAATAATTTAATAAGTAGACACGTGCAAAGTGCCTCTCTTTCATGCAGTGAATCCCAACATGGGCGCAATCTAAACTAGACAGTGTCTCCTATTGAACGGAAGGTCTGACCAGACAGGTCCAATCCCTGGGGAAATCCCACTTTGAACTGTCTCAAGTGTTAATCCATTGTGATTCCAAGAACCTTCCAGAAAGCTGCTTGATGTTAATGACATTCCCCCTTATCCGTTGTCTCCCTTTCTTGTATTTTTCCCCAGTCTTGTCAAAGTATGTAATTGTTTTCTCATAGGAGAATGTGCTTGCTGATTATGAGCTCAAAAGAGCTGTCGACTCTTGTTTGGTTCAAGATAGATTGGAAATAGGCAGGTACATGGACAGAACCCTTTAATGATCTCAATGAATCTGGACATGATAAAAGCGCAGCCAAAGTTTGAGTTTAAAATCCTTTGCTCTGGCTGTGGAGAGGAGGCAGTGCTGCCAAGGAAAAGGAAATCTGTTAGAACAGTGATGGCTAACCTTTTTGTGGTTGGGTGCCAAAAATGCGACTGTGCGCTTTGCATTATGGGTGCCGGCACCCATAATGCAAAGCGCCCCCCCACATGCGCATGTGTGCACACACACCAGGGATGTGTGGTCAGGGGAGGCAGGGGAGGCAGAGCCTCACCGCTCTCATCATGAAAAGAAAAAAAAAGGAAAAGGGAAAAGGCACACGTGGTCCGATTCCCTGCCTTCCTGAGTCAACATGAAGGGGATCGCTGAGCGTGCTCCGCAGTCCCATGGCTTGCGCTCCGCGGTCCCCTTCATGTTGACTCAGGAAGGCGGGGAATGGGACCATGTGTGCAGGAGGCTGAGGCTGCCTCAGCCTCCTGCACACGTGGTCCCATTCCCCGCCTTCCTGATGACGTCACCAGCCTCACCAGCCATAAACCTCACCGCACGTCACTGACACACACACATGCACGCCGCATTGCTCGCCTCCAAGCTGAGCTTGGAATTTCCTCTGGGGCGCTGGGGGAGGCTGTTTTTTGCCCTCCCTAGGCTCCGAACTTCTGGAAGGCTCATTGGGCCCATTTGTTGCCCTCTCCAGGTTCCGGAGGCTTTCCTGGAGCTTGGGGAGGGTGAAAACGGCTTTCCCTGTCCCCCCAGGAAGCTCAAAAGTCAGCTGGCTGGCGTGCGCATGCACATGGGAGCTGACGGCTCGCGTACCAGCAGATATGGCTCTGTGTGCCACCTGTGGCACACATGCCATAGGTTTGCCATCACGGTGTTAGAATATCATGAAGTAATAGGACTAGAATAGAATCATAGGGCTGGATGGGATCTTGGAAGTGTTGTAGCCAAACATCCTGCCTAAGACAAGAGTTCTTATCCCATCCTGAACAAATGAACATCAAATCTTTTCAATCTTGCACACAGCAAGAAATTCGCAGGAATTACCGAGACCTGGTTGGGCCACGAGGGTGGTTTACCCCTCGTGGAAATGTGCCCGCCAGGTTATCGAGCATTTCACCAGCCTCGGGCCCAGGGAAGGGGCGGTGGGGTAGCAGTGATTATCCGGGAAGACTTAGAGCCGAGAGAGTTCACTGTGCCACAGACATCCGGGTGTGAGTCCCTTGTCGTGAGATGGGGCCCAGGGAGGCAGTTGGGCCTGCTGATAGTATACCTGGCTCCTCGCTATACGTCAGCGGCCCTGCCTGAACTCCTCGAGCTGATCTCATCGGTGGCGGTTGAGACCCCCAAACTGTTAGTGATGGGGGATTTTAATCTGCCGTCGATGGGAGAAGCGTCTGAGGGGGTTCGGGAGTTCATGGCTTCCATGACAGCCATGGACCTGACCCAGTTAATTCAGGGCCCTACTCACGAGGGAGGCCACACGCTGGACCTTGTCTTTGTCTCTGGCCAATGGACGAGTGATCTGGGAATAGGGGATCTAGCTATTATTCCCCTGTCATGGTCGGATCACTCACTTCTCCGGCTTGACTTCCCTGGTGCTACCCCCCACCGCGAGGAGGCGGAACCGGAAGGCATTAGATGATTCCGCCCCAAGCGCATGATGGAACCAGATAGGTTCCAGACGGAGCTTGGGCCACCTCCTGTGGATCTGACCCGCCCTCGAGTAGAGGACCTGGTAGACGCATGGAACAGTGCGACTGCCGGGGCCCTAGACCGGGTGGCGCCTTTGCGGCCTCTCCTGCGGCGACGAACCACCCTGGCCCCTTGGTTTACTGAGGAGCTAAGGGTGATGAAACGCCACAAGAGACGCCTAGAGAGTCATTGGAGATCCTCCCGTTCCGAATTTGACCGAGCACAGGCACGAGCCTATTTGAGGACGTACCTTGTGGCACTAAGAGCGGCCAAACGTCAATATTGTGCCGCTCTTATTGCGTCCGCAGATAACCGCCCTGCCGCCCTGTTTCGGGTGACCCGCTCCCTCTTGTTTGAGAGACCGCGGGAAGCCCCTTTACAGGGCAGAGCAGAGGAGTTTGGGAAATATCTACAGGACAAAGTCGCTCAAATCCGGATGGGATGGGCCCCTTTCAGTGGTCCAGTAGAGACGCCCGTGGCGAGTCTTGAGGGACCGCTTTGGGAGGAGTTTGACTCGGTTGCCATCGAGGATTTGGACAGGTTGCGTGGACGTCTGCGACCCACCACATGTTTATTGGACCCGTGTCCCTCCTGGCTTGTACTGGCATCCTGGGAGGTTACGCGCGACTGGCTCCTGGGCCTAGTGAACGCCTCGCTGGGTGAGGGATCTTTACCGGCCGCCTTGAAAGAGGCGGTGGTGAGGCCCCTGCTCAAGAAGCCTTCCCTGGACCCAACGGACCTAGCCAATTATCGTCCTGTCTCCAACCTTCCTTTCTTAGCGAAGGTTGTAGAGAATGTGGTGGTACAGCAGTTCCCACGTCACCTGGAAGAAAATGATTATCTAGACCCGCGCCAGTCCGGCTTCCGACCCGGGCACAGCACGGAGACGGCCTTGGTCGCATTGGTTGATGATCTCTGGAGGGCCAGAGATAGGGGTTGCTCCTCTATCCTGGTCCTATTAGATCTCTCGGCGGCGTTCGATACCATCGACCATGGTATCCTGTTGCACCGGCTAGAGGGGCTGGGAGTCAGGGGCACCGTTTTACGGTGGTTTGGCTCCTACCTCTCTGACTGGACGCAACGTGTGTTGGCAGGGGAGCAGAGTTCGACCCGGAGGTCACTCACATGTGGAGTGCCACAGGGATCGGTGCTCTCGCCTCTCCTGTTCAACACATACATGAAACCGCTGGGCGAGATCATCCGTGGCTTTGGGGTGGGATATCATCTGTATGCTGATGATACTCAGCTATACATTTCCACCCCGAACCACCCCAATGAGGCCGTCGAAATGATGTCCCGGTGTTTGGAGGCCGTACGGGTCTGGATGGATGGCAACCGACTAAAACTCAACCCTTCCAAGACGGAGTGGCTGTGGGTTCCGGCCCCCCGGTTCAACCAGGTAATTCCATCTCTGGCCATCGGGGGCGTACAACTGGCCCCCATGGAACAGGTGCGCAATTTGGGCGTCCTCCTAGATGCCCGGCTGTCCATGGATGACCATGTAACAGCCGTGGCTAGGGGGGCGTTCCATCAGGTCCGCCTGATGCGCCAATTGCGCCCCTTATTGGACCGGGATGCCCTACGCACAGTCACCCATGCGCTAGTGACGTCTCGCCTGGACTACTGCAATGCTCTCTACATGGGGCTTCCCTTGAGATGCACTCGGAGACTACAGTTGGTCCAGAACGCGGCCGCGCGGGTGATTATGGGGAGGTCTAGATACTCCCCTGTAACACCTCTCCTGCGCGAGCTGCACTGGCTTCCTGTGGTCTACCGAGTGCGTTTCAAGGTTTTGATTATGATCTTTAAAGCGCTTCATGGCAGAGGACCTAGTTACATGCAGGATCGCATCCTGCCCCACACATCCCTACGACCAATTCGCTCACACAGAGAGGGACTTCTCCGGGTGCCGTCCGCCAAACAGTGTCGGGGGGCGACATCCAGGAGCAGAGCCTTCTCTGTGATGGGCCCAGCCCTGTGGAATGACCTCCCCCGTGACATCAGGATTATTTCCGATCTCCGCTCCTTCCGTGTACAGTTGAAGACCCACCTCTTTCAATCATCCGGCCTGGCTCAACCGTAATCTTCTCATATTCCTCCTGACTGTCTTTTTTAAATTTTAAATTTTTATTGTATATTGGATTTTTTATTTGTTAATGGTTTTAATTTGTCTTAATGTTTTAATCTATTACCTCCTCCGTGCATGTATGTCTTTTGTATATATGTATGTTTATATATGTCTTGGTGTACGCCGCCCCGAGTCCTGCCCGGAAAGGGAGCGGCTAATAAATCCAAATTTATTATTATTATTTATTATTCCCAACAGCTCTGATAATTTCATAAAATAAACCCTATATTATGCAGCTAAAATCACTAGTTCCTAGACTGCGATTTTTCTCTCCACACTTTTTTGTATACAAGGGGAAAAAAAACCACCATTGTTTCCATGAAGGACTCTTTTATGTCTGAACCTATTGGGATGTATGACTCCCTATTCACTATAGCAAGTAAGGCATTATATTGGCAGCTTGCTCTAACAGAAGGAAAATATCCTGACTGTCCTGCAATCCAAGCCAAAATGGTCATGAAGGAGTCTGGAGAGCCTAGAGTTCCCCATAGAAGTTGGGCAGATCCTAACATCATTACCAGAATAACTGATACATATCTCAGCCCGTATCCTTGTTAAGGCTTTCATCGGGAGAAAAGGATAATAGCTATTTTAAAATGAGAGCAACAAAGCTGCCTCTGAGGTGAGTAGGGAGTGGAACAAAGGCAATGCCATGGGGACGTGCTCTTTAACAAAAGTTAAAGGCATCTCCAGGCTTCAGCAAGAGGCTGAACATGAGCCCACAATCAGCACCTCTGCTAAGCCATTTTTCTGGAAGTAATATATGATTACATTTTATAGAATGACTTGTCTGGTGTATAATTAATTTCCCCCAAATATGAACTTTCTGAAAAGTCTTAAATTAATATTTGACCTTAATCAGTACAAGTGAGATTACAAATATATTTTTTAATGCTACAATATTTTAAAATACTTTTTGAAACCTTTGGAACACTGGAAGTGTTGTGTTAAATATTCTAATGTAGAACTGTTCAAGAAAAAGGATATGGAAAAAATATATTCCTTCTAGAAGGAGTCTCAGTCTGTCATCTGTGAGAGAAGGAAGCTGGGGAAGGCATTTGGGAAAACAGCTGTAGCTGGGCAGGAAGGCTTCCCACTTCCCCAAGGCTCAACTCATACTTTTTCTCAAAGAATCATTACAAGTTTACAGTCATAGAAACTGTAGAGGAGATGGACCCTTTACAATTTACTCATGAGCATCCATGCTGGCATTCCAGCTGTCTGACTAACCAAATCACAAAGTGAGGAACATGGCAACAACCCCAGGCATCCTCACATTGTAGATTAAAGGCCTCGCCCAGGCCTTTAATCTACAAAAGTGTGGGTGTGTAGGAGAAAAGGTTAAGAACATAGAACGTAGAATAACAGAGTTTGAAAGGACCTTGAGTATCTTCTAGTCAAAACCCTTGCTTGAGTAGGAGACCATGTATTATTTCAGTCAAATGATTGTCCAGTCTCTTTTTGAAAGCCTCCCGTGAAGGAGGACCCACAACTCCTGAAAGTAAGTTCTTCCATTGGTTGATTGGTTGACTGAAGGACATCAACCAGATGACTTGGGGATTTACAACCTATTATAGACAAGAATCAGTCAATTGCCAGGATCACAAATTATGTTAAACAGTAGTGTGATTCTTGCTTGGAGCCTGACTTAAATCTTGTAGCAATCAGAAGAGGTACCACCTAATGAGGCACCACCTTATCTCAACAAGTGCAAAACTTTCAGAAGGAGACAAAGGTTGAATGCTTTATGAATTTAAGACTTCTATTATAAAGACATCAACCTGCAAAGTTTAGAAAGATGGATGAAGGGAATGGTGTGTGCTACAATAAAGTAGTTTGTACAATTATTTTCTATGTTGTGCTGTGCCCAGTTGATGAAGAACAAAGACACTCATATGATCCTAGACTTTTCCATTTGCATCTAGTTATGACATACATTAATAATATTTTCTGCCAGAGCTTCATGATTGTCTTCATCTCATTCCCAGCTTAAAAGTAATGCAAGCGTAATTATTTCCTATCTGCATAAGTATTAAAATATTTTTTATTATTCCACCATCATCCAAGGAAAGCCTGATGATATATAAAGTTAGTTAAGCTTTGTTCACACTTTAGCTTAGATGGAAATCAGGTTTCTGCATTGATTTTTTTTTTTAAAAAGCAGCAAGGTCAGGATAGGATTGGTAATGGGGACAGCAAATGTCATACCAGTATAGTGTTATTTGGATTAAAGGAAGGATGGAGTACTTTTCAACTTAATATTGGGAAAGCTCTTAACTTCCTTACACCTAATCTTCTTACTAAAGGCAATGTACTTGAATATTCGTCAAAAGCATAATTCATGATCCTCATTAGTATTCCAGTTTGATAAACCCCATTCTTAGACTTGAATAACATCTGAGATTTCAACCCCAATGCATCACAAATGCCATATGTGTCAATAGCCACAAAGATATCCTAGAAGTATGTGAGTCCATAGGGCTTGACTCAAGATGGTCTTTATAACTATGAAATTAAAACCTCTTTTGTATATGGCTCCAGTTGTGTTCTAGAACTACTGCCTCAGTGGCTCACAAGGGCTGGTGTTTACCATGGTTAGATTGTCTGGAATTTTGCAAGCTGGTTGAGAGCAGAGCTGACCCTGGATGCCTAGCATGCCAGTTAGCTGTTCTGTGGTGGGGTGGTAGCAATAAATCTGGCAGAGTTGGTTCTTAAATGTTTACCAGTAGACTATTGCATGTATTGGTATGGCATCTAAATGCAAAGAGTGGGATTTCAATTGCATGATTGCAACCACCATTTTGAGTTGTTTGACACTTCCTGATGAGGCCACTGGTTGTGAAATTGAATACCTTAGATTAAATTTGCTTCAGGTAAAAGCAACCTGTTTTTGTTTCTTCTGATACAAAACATATGCCCCAGAAGGTTTCTGGGCAAATGGATGCCAAAGAACTTAGGTGTTTTTTTTTTAGTTTACTTTATTGTCATTGCACCTCATACAATGTAGAGTAAGAGGTGTGTGACATTATGTGACACTTCATGCCAGGGATGAAATCCAGCAGGTTCTGACAGGTTCTGGAGAACCGGTAGCAGAAATTTTGAATAGTTCGGAGAACCAATAGCGGAAATTTTGAGTAGTTTGGAGAACTGGCAAATGCCATCTCTGGCTGGCCCCAGAGTGGGGTGGGAATGGAGATTTTGCAGTATCCTTCCCCTGCCACGCCCACCAAGCCACACCCACCAAGCCACACCATGCCTACCAAGCCATGCCCACAGAACTGGCAGCAAAAAAAATTGAATTTCACCACTGCTTCATGCTCCTCTGACCCATGATTCATGAAAACTGATAGCTCAGTTTTGCACCACTTTCAATTGCGCAAATCAGGAAAACTGTAGTGTAAATTTTGGAATAAGCGTATTTAATTAGAAAATAAAGAAAGCCAACCTTGTGCAACCTTTTGCATCTGCCAGCCCTCATTCACCAAAATTGGTCTCCTCTGCCCTTCAAAGGGCTTGATGGCAGGGCTAAAGGGAACTGTATGTCAAGTAATCTAGTAGTGGGACACCTTAATTTACATGGACATGAACTAAACTGTTCAAGTTGCCTCCTAGACAGCATGAAAATGGGACAACCAGGTTTATTTCTTGCCATGCCTTTCCCATTCCCATTTAAATTACAAAAAAATATACATTTTTCTCTTGACAAGGAGTAAGAATTGAGAAGGAGAAATTGTGAGATCTTTCTCCACTCCTCCAACTTATATTTCTGCTTGAAATTGCTTTAATTAATCACTTTCCTGCCAATCTGACTTACTTTTGCAGTTGGAGATGGGTTGGATGAAAATTGATTATAGCACTGAGTCCTAGTCTGAATTCTTTTTCTAAAAGCAAATAACATATTTTCATTTGACTCAAGTACTGATGAGATCTGATCCTTTTTAGCTTTCTTGGACCATCCAAGATTGTCTAGGTCTTTTCAGTAGTAAAAAGATGACAAATCAGTTTGATATCTATATTTTCTATGGTGTAATTTTCTATTTCTTACATAAATGTACATATATTTATAGACAAATTCCAAGATTTCCAAAGATCAGTCTTTCTCAACATGGTCTGGTATAATTTGATTAATCTGCATTTAGTTGAACCATGACTAAAATCAAGTCAAATATTATTTAATATTTTCCAATTGATTAAATCATGTATCTCCCCTGATTTATCATATGATTAAAATATGATAGAAAGGACAATAACATCAGATCTAGCCAACGGTCAGATTGATACATTTGTTATGTATTTTCTTGAGCTGCTTTGATAAATGAGTATTAGTTCTTTTCTTAGGTTAGCAAAGTGGGATTCACGACTGCTGACATCCATTTTGAAAGGAGTAACTTTTCTCTATTTAACAAGCTTTACTTTTTCTCCAGTCTAAAACTTTTGACAATGACTGTCACCTTCACGCTGATATAAAATAAAGCATTTGAAGAACCATTTCAAGTGCTATGCAAGGACAAATGTTTCTTTAGAAAAAATATAGTTTAACATTAAAGACTTATTTATTTTGAATGGACAACATCTGCAAGCCTTTCAAGACACAAAACACAACTGTTTTGGAAAAAAAAATCTTTCCATGTATCAACAATTATAGCCAAATTCATAGTATTTCAGAAAAAGATCAGGTATCCCTGCTAACCTCCAGTTTGCAGTATCTAGAAATACCTAATTGTCTGGATAATTTATCCATTTTTACTTAAATGTTACTAATAAAAATACCACAGCCAGATATGTGATATACTGATAACTTGATAATATGGCCTCTCTAAAACAGAGAGCCCCACTGGATTTAAGCATAGGAAGGAAGGAAGGAAGGAAGGAGGGGAGGGATGGGGGAAGCTAGTTTGATCAGTTTGAGATGGTCACTCTGTCTCAGCTGTAGGAAGAAGGCAACGGCAAATAAGCTGACCTGGAGGCATGAAAGAAAGGAAAAGAAAAGAAAGGAAAGGAAAAGAAAGGAAAGGAAAGGAAGAGAGCCAGTTTGGTCTAATGGTTAAGGCACCAGGCTAGAAACCAGGAATTCTAGTCTCATCTTAACCATGAAAGGCAGCTAGGTGACTTTGGACCAGTCACTCTCTCAGTCCAACTCATCTCACAGTGTTCTGACCTAGGCTTCCTGATATAGTAAAAAGCAGATGCTTAGTCCCAAAAACCCTCTTTTTATTTCAAGGGCTGTGAATTATGTTCATTCACAGCCCGTAACGAGTCACAAATAGTTATAAAGAGTCTGACAGTAGGCTGCCAAGTCTTTTGGGATAAGGCTGATAAGCACCCACCTTTATCTTCCTTGAAACGCTGCCAAAGACCTAATTGACAATTAGCTTGGCAAGGCCACATGGAGCAAAGAGTCAAAATGGAGCTTCAGAATGTAAACCGACCAGCATGAACAAAGTTGCTTCCTGCAAAAGCTCACATGCCTTTGCTCCTCCTTTATGTCCTATGGGAGGGGCTAATCACCTCCAAGCCTTACTCCTGAGTCGTCCCTTCTGTCTTAACTGTCCTTGCCTTCTGGCAGCTCTGCACATGTGCGCACTGGGAACCAGGGGAGCCTGTTCCTCTGTCTCACTGATGTCCACTCTAGAGGCTCTGGAGGCAGCACATAACTTCCAGATGGCCCTGGCCCCCCCTCTGCCTCCGATGCAGAGCCCTCACCCAAGCCTTCCCCAGACTCCAGGACTGGCCCATGTTCCTCCCCAACCTCCTTACTGTCCAACTTTGCTGCCAGCTCCGCAGGCCACAACACACAGATTTGTTGTTGTAGGGAAGACAGGAGGAAGAAGGAGTGTTAGATATGTTCATCACCTTGAGTTATTTATAAAAAATAATAAAGGTGAGATGAAATAAAATTATGAATAAAAGTAGGAAATAGGACATGGTGTCAGATATAGAGAAAGCAAGTAATCAGAATAAAGTGATATTACAAAAAGAATGAATGGTTCAACAGAGCCAAATTTGAATCTACCTCCATTTATTTTCCCCTCTCCCCCTAAAATCAGTGAGGCTGTAAATAGAGAAGACTTTTACAGAAAATAAATTATCCATCTCTGGGATAGGTTTACATTTCTAGTTAGAGACTAGCTTTAAATTATTCCCTTTTGATAAATAAATTTCCACTGAGTCTCTTTAAAGGTCTGTTAGCTCAACATTTTGATCCTGATTAGCTGCCTTTTGAAAACTTACAAGGAGGTAGGGGTTGATGACTATCAGACTCTATTACAGAATCTAAATTAAAACGATAGTATAAGTCTTAAATTATGACTCTTTCATTGTATTGATATTCTGCTTATTCTATAACTCTCTCTCAGAAGAGTTTGGAGTCTTCCTTTCAGGAGCCTGTTCATCCAAATGAATTTTTTTTTGCATTTTGAGTAAAAAGAGTTATAAAATTATTAGTCCATGCAGTTTTTGTAGCTGTGGAATACTGAAATCCTGCAGAACCTTTTAATTCTACAAAATTATGATTTGATGGATTTGATAAACTTTGATGGCTGGAAAAATCAATTCACCTGGATAGCGGTTAAGTTTTATGCCATCTTTACTTTGGCTTGCCATGTTGAATAGAGTGGGTGTCTAGAAGCAACAGTGCCAATTGCTTTTCATTATGTGCTTTGTAGTATTCCAGTGTATCTAATATTATTCTCATATTATTTCTTATCTACCTTTTGGGTAGGAAGCCATTTTGGTCAGGGTGTATAAACTCCAAAAATCTTTTCAGTTTTTCTGCTACTATTGAGGCGAATATTTAATAGTTGGCATTCAGTAGGGGAATGGGTATGTAGTTCTTAATTTGCATTAAATCTGAATCCTTTTTTGGTATCAAAGTTATGTTAGCTTCCACCCATGATGGTGGTATCTTCGCTTCAGATATAACTGCATTGTATACCCCTAATAATGATTGGCCCAGAGTATCTTGTAGCTCTTTATAAATTTCTACTGGTAGTCCACCTGGGCCAGATGTTTTGTTATTTTGTTTTTTTGATTGCCTCTGCTAGTTCTGTCATTGTTATCCTCACATTCAGCACAGATTTCATTGCTTTGGAACCTTAGGTAAGCTAGCTTCTTAAATTATGACTCTCTCATTTTATTGATATCCTACTTATTCTGTAACTCTCTCTCTCTCTAGAGCCTGGAGTCTTCCTTTCAGGATCCTGTTCATCCAAATGGATTTTATTTGCCTTTTGGGTTAAAAAAGTTATAAAGTTATTAGTCCATGCAGTTTTTGTAGCTGTGGAATAGTAAAATCCTGTAAAACCTTTTAATTCTATAAAACTATGATTTGATATTAAACTTTGATGGCTGGAAAAATCAATTCACTTGGATAGCGGTCATGTTTTATTCTGTTTTTATTCTGGCTTGCCATGTTGAATAGAGTGGTTTCCTCTGGAAAATATATCTAGCATCTTTGCTCTATTTTTTAAGGGCCACATTCAGTTAACTGGTGTAACAACCAGTTCAGAGGTGGGTTGCTCCAGGTTTGACCTGGTTCATCTGAAACAGTAGTGGAATTCAGGCCTGGGTTGCAGAACTGGCAGTGACCCAGCCTGCCACGCCCCTGAACGGGTTCCCTCACCACCACTGTGCTGCCACCATTTTGGTTTTTAGTGACTGCACGTGCGCGGTTCACTGTAAATTGTTCTGCGTATGCACGTAGAAAAATTTACATTAAACAGCGCACGTGCGTGCAGCACGCATCTTGTGCAGGTTGCACACAGATTGCGAACTGGTAGTAAAACTGGCAGCAACCCACTCCTGAACCAGTTCGCTTCATGCACATTTTGCACATGCACACATGCTTCCTTTGTACACATTGCATTTGGAATCAGCACTAAATCTTACCTTTTCCTGCAGCCCCGGTGAGTAAAGCACTGAGACTTGGCAATCTGCTCTGCCACGCCAATCAGCTGGGCTTTAAACAAAGAAAATATAGGACGGAATAGAGTAGGGTCAGTGGGCAGGGCCAACTGATTGTCCGAACTCCAGGTTCACCTGAACTGGTCCGAACCAGCTGAATCCCATCCCTGGTCACATTCCATGGAAAGTATCTAAGGGCAGTTCTATGGTGAAAGCATTGCTAAGCGTGCAATCCTGCTAAGGATAATCAGACTACCTTTCAAATATTTCCCTTTTCATTTTCATCTTTCCTACAAAGGAATGAAAAAAGAAAAGAGACAGTTTGGTATAGTGGTTAAGGTGCTGACCTAGAAACCAGGAGATGGTGAGTTCTAGTCCCATCTTAGGCTTCAAAGCCAGCTGGGTGACCCTGGTCTAGTCATTGTCTCTCAGCCCAACTCATCTCATCTCACAGAGTTATTGTTGTGAGGGAAATAAGAGGAGAAGGAATATTGTATGTTTTCTGCCTTGAGTTACTTATAAAAGTAATAAAGGTAGGAAAAACCTAATAAAAATAATAAATGAATGCCCTCTTTATGAAAACACTATTTCTGCAAGTGCTTGTAAGTAATTATTTTAAGAAGAAAATTTACCTGAAATATGTTTTAAATGTCTTCACCTCTTCCAAGCTGATTGATATAACTGAAAAATAAAAGAAACACTGCAGACTTGCTTATATTAATTTGGAAGAAGTAACTCATGGAAATATAACTGATGCTTGCATGGCAACCTGACTGTTTGCTCTATAACTTGATGAATCTCTTGAGCTAATAAGTACTTTCATTAATTTACATAAAATATGTATTGCAAAGCTCCTAAAATTCTATACAATTTTAGATCCAGATTGTTGCTTTTAAATGAGGTAAAATTCTCTGCCTCCCGAGTCCCAGCTTGATCAGCTGGGACTGATCAGCTGGGACTGGAGGAAATGGGGATTTTGCAGTAACCTTCCCCTGGAGTGGGGTGGGAATGGAAATTTTACAGTATCCTTCCCCTGCCATGCCCACCTAGCCACACCCACCATGCCATGCCACGTCCACCAAGCCACACCCACAGAACTGATAGTAATTTTTTTTGAACCCCACCACTGCTCCTCCACATATCATTTCCATGTCTTTGACCATTCCATATATTTTGCCATTGCAGGGGCCATGTACTAATATAGCTGTATGAATTAGCAAAGAGTTAGGGAAAGAAAGTTTTAGAAATTCACACAAATGCCATCATAAATGGTTAAATATAAGGTTGATCCATTGATATAATTTTGATCTCTTGGTTTCATAGATTTTTATTTTTCCAACCAAAATCTTAAGGTGGTTTACATGGGGATTACTTGGGGAAAAAATTCTGTAAATTAAGCTTGGCTGAGAAACAGGGATTTGCCTAAAATTACCCATTCCATTTCCACAGCTGAGAATAACTTGAACCTGGATCTGCCCAGCCTAGTTAAAGAATATTATACCATTCTGGCTCCAAAAGAGGCATGGTGATTCAGTGGTTAGAATGCAGTATTGCAGGCTAATTCTGTTGACTGCCAGCAGTTCGATTCTCACCAGCTCAAGGCTGACTCAGCCTTCCATCTTTCTGAGGTCGATAAAATGAGGACCCAGATTGTTGGTGGCAATATGCTGACTCTGTAAACTGCTTAGAGAGGGCTGTAGAACACTGTGAAGTGGGATATAAGTCTAAGTGCTATTGCTAAAACCAACAATCCTAACCATTTGCCAGACTCTTATGGCCAACGCCATAACCCAGGACTAGCATTACCAACAAAAGAGAACATACGTAACTCAGAGTTGAACTGTGGAGTCCTTGGTGCTCTGTGAACTTGGTTGTTTTCGTGGACAAACTTTTTACCCAAGTGTTGGCATCATTTACAGCATGTACCAAAAGGGCTCATTGTAGCTGATCTTCTCATCTCTTTTCAAATGTCTGCTGCTGTTTTTATACAATGGAACCAACAACACTATACCATCTCTCTATTCATTTCTCTCTGCAGCCCCATCGGATAAACTCACCTACAAAAAAAATCTGGTGGTTGCTTAGCCTGAAGCTCCATTTCTGATCCACTGTCACGAAAGCTTTCATATATGTGAGGTAGTATAAGATTGGTGGCTATAGGTTCAGTATGGATTCAAAATAATATAAGGAATTAAGTCACATAGCAGGGAACCTATGCATCTGAAGATTTGTTTAAGACCTTCAGCAATATGTGAAAGAGGGCAAAGGGCTAGAGGATGGAAACATAAAATAGAAAGTACACCAGAAATTATAGCTTTGTCCTTCCTTCCTACAATTCTGAAACAAGCTTTGGTTAAATGCAAATTACATACATGTGTACAGTTCAGTGATGGATTATAGACACATTAAATAAAAGGGTCAGAACTGCAGCACCTGCTGTTAGAATACATGACTCAAAAAGCAGAGGTAGCTCATTCTGGGAATTAGATAAAATATTTTGTAATCTGATTCTTCACCATGCTGAACAGTAGGGAAAGGGTTACATTCTAACAAGAATTCTTCGGAAGAAAAATTTAGGCTGTATTTTATTACAATTACATACTTTTAGGAAGCGAATCCAAACTGCTAACCATTCTGAGATTCAAACATCACTGCTAGCAGAAAATTACTTTCCACTTCAAAGACGTATTAGTAATGATGGCTTAGTGTTCAAAGTCATTTTTGGTTCAAGTTAACATATAACTCTTAAAATGTCTGAGCATTGCTGCAGGTATATGAGGTCCTTTGATCACTCTGGGAACATTACATTCTGTGTTCATTTCAAAAATTTCTTCCCTCTTTTTTCCCTCTATGACCATTTTCTGCATTTTCCCCAAAAGGGGGATAAGATTCTTGATTGATGCTGAAATTGTCACAAAATGGAGTAATAAACAATAGGTCTGTTGGTCTTAGAGTGAACAGTTGGACAAGTTTGCCACCATTTTTTCTCTCTCTTTCTGACAACAATTTATCTCTCTGGAAATGAAACACACACACTACTTGTGAGGGCTAACAGGGGTTGAGCAATCTAGAACAATTCTTTTGCAGAAGGAAGCTGTTCAATATTTTAGAGCCATAGCTTTATTAGGTTATTTGGAACTTCACATGAAAGTTTAGTTTTACCCAGTCTTTATGTTATAAAGCTATTCATTTTCACATGGACATTGTTTGACAGAATTTCATGTTTAGAGATTATTCATGTCTAAAAGTAAAATCAAGGGAACATCCAAAGGCAACCTATTATATTTAAAGTATAATGACCTACAAAGATTAGAAGTGATTGTAAAGATAGCATTTGGAGTATAATTCAATGAGATTCAAGTCAAATTTGTATTTTTAGGAAAGAAAATGGTTTATAATATGGAGAAATGTTTGAAAAAAGTATCAAATAATTTAAACTCCAATTGAATTTTTGATATAAGTAGGAAAAACATTGAAAATATATATTTACCCAAGCTTAAAACTTCTTGGCTTTTCTTGAAGGCTGATGCTGCATTTGTTATCTTTTCTGCTGTGTGAAATGCACCTGACATAGGTATATATATTTTAGAAGGGATACTTAATTCTCAGGAGGTGTTATCCGAGGTTTACATCAGCAATCCTGGGGCAAACAAACGTCACTTCACCAACTGAGCATCTTCTGCTAATTCTGGGATCTGTCTAATATGCTCCTTCTAAAACTGTTGCTCTTGGCATTTTAACACTAATATTTTCACACTTACTTGCATAATGGTAAAAAATATCAATGCTTTCAAAAACACATCTCACAAAATTTGAATGCTCAAACCTTCAAAAAGCAGCAGGTCTTTGAAAAAGTGGAAGAAACCAAAGCTTGTTAGGAAATAGAAACTACACAGTTTGGAAACATAACTATGAAGGCACTATTCAGAAAAAGAAAGCAGCTGATAACTGATGTTGGGATAAACATAGATAAAGGTAAAGGTTCCCCTTGCACATATGTGCTAGTTGTTGCTGACTCTAGAAGGCGATGCTCATCTCTGTTTCAAAGCCAAAGAGCCAGCACTGTCTGAAGAGGTCTCTGTGGTCATATGGCCGGCATGACTAAATGCCGAAGGTCCACAGAACGCTGTTACCTTTCCACCAAAGGTGATTCCTATTTTTCTACTTGCATTTTACATGCTTTCGAACTGCTAGATTGGCAGAAGGTGGGGCAAGTAACGGGAGCTCACTCTGTGACACAGCACTAGGGATTCGAACCGCAGAACTGCCAACCTTTCTGATCAACAAGCTCAGGGTCTTAGCCACTGAGCCACTGTGTCCACCCTGGATAAACATAGTAGACTCATATTAAAGAAGTGCTCTTTACACTCCTATAAACTATTTATTCATGGGTTCTACCTACTTTGCATGTGACAGATTTTAAATGAGCTTCTCAGCCCATTTCTGAGTGAGACCAATGTGTTTTGCAAATATATTCATTAAAAAAAAAACATCAGTATTGGCTGCAGTTTCTTGCTGATGGTATATTTTAAGGATATTTTTTCTTTTTCTGAACAGATTCCAGATGAAACCATAACTTAAATCTCTTTTATGACGTAGTTTTAAATACAGCCCTCCCATAGTTTTCCTTTTCCTCTCTCTCCGCCTATTATGTCCTCCTTTTTCCTGTCAGGCTTTAATGTCTCATGGAATCTGTAGTAGTACAGAGAGATTGAAAGCCTGGGAAACCTTGTCAGTCAACAGGAGAGCTGATTTGCCACCAGCTTATCAAGTAGGAGGCAAGGGCCAATGACTTAATAGCCAGCTATCACCCCCTCCCAATCAATTATTAAAAAGCCACACGGAATCAGGAACCATACAAATACCACACAGAGAATAGCCCAAAGCAGACACACTGCTAGAGAAAAATACCCTGAAGATGGGCTCCAGCATGAGTCCGAAAGCTTGGAAGAGTAAACCTCTGGTCCCGGTGACCGACCCAGAAACATTAGTTTGGATCGGTCACGAAGGTATATTCACGTTCATTTCATATAGTACTATGTGTTTCATTATAAACCTAGATTTGTCTTTCTGCAATGGGAAAATTACCTTTGAGATAATGTGAGCAAGTAAGAATATATATGAGAAAAGATTACTTTGAATTCAAAATATGCTCAGATATTCATAATTTTATGGATGTTATGGTATCATTTGAATCTGAAGACCAGATAGAACAGGGATGTCAAACTTGCAATCCGCAGGCCGGATGCGTCAGGCACTGGCCACGCCCACCCCTGGTTTAGAGAAGGGGGAAAAAAGTCATGATACATCACGTGACGATGATGTGACATTGCAAGTTTGACACCCGTGAGATAGACTATTGATCTGGAAGATGACAGACAATCAAACAGCTAAGATAAAGATGAAACTGATCAGATTCAGTTTCTTTCAGTTTCCGAGTGACCTAGATCTAGGCCACAAGAGGCAGAGGTGCTCAGTTCATCTGGAGAGAGATGACACTAGAATCCCCCTTTGGGATATACTATATTGGGGCTCTGTAAGAACAATCTCTGGGTTCTTTTGTGGGGAACATCTTCTTGTTTCAGGCTTGCAATCCTGCTCTAAACACCCTTTTATTCTTCAACCTGCATTTTGGAGGAATTCATTGGATCTCAGAATTTTGGATTGTTTGGATTACTTTCAAGTCTCTACCTGTGAAGCACTCTGCTGGCAGCTGACAAACTATTCAAGTGAAAGGTAGATAAAATCTCTTTGAACTCCCCAAGTCTGAATCACTCTTCATCTAAACCCTTGTATTAGTACACAGCAGTAAAGGCTCATGGGCATCTCATTACCCTGCTTTGAGTTTGCCCTGACTTTCATAATACTATAAAGTAAAAAGAAAAGGAACCTCAGTAAGGTGGCTAAAAGCAGGTGGAACTGATCAGAAGGGCATTCTGACTTGTGAGGGAACTGGTATGAATATTCTTGTAACCAAATAGAATTGAATAACAGAGGTGGAAGGGACCTTGGAGGTCTTCTAATCCAATCCCCTGCTTAGGCAGGAAACCCTACACCACTTCAGACAAATGGTTATCCAACATCTTCTTAAAAACTTCCAGTGTTGGAGCATTCATAACTTCTGGAGGCAAGGTGTTCCACTGATTAATTATTCTAACTGTCAGGAAATTTCTCCTTAGTTCTAAGTTGCTTCTCTCCTTAATTTGTTTCCACCCATTACTTCTTGTCCTACCCTCGAGTGCTTTGGAGAATAGCCTGACTCCCTCTTCTTTGTGGCAACCCCTGAGATATTGGAACACTGCTATCATGTCTCCCCTGGTCCTTCTTTTCATTAAACTAGACATACCCAGTTCTTGCAACCGTTCTTCATATGTTTTAGCCTCCGCTCCCCTAATCATCTTTGTTGCTCTTCTCTGCACTCTTTCCAGAGTCTCAATATCTTTTTTACATCGTGAAAATTGAATGCAGTATTCCAAGTGTGGTCTTACCTAACCAGAATATAGCACTTGGAGGAAAGACATTCAAAATAAATAGAAGGAAAACAAAGGCTTCACTTGCTTAGCAATCTCAATGGCCCTTATTTTTATCTGGATGAATATAAGAAAGAATAAAAGCAGTATTGCTATTGATGTCCATTATTGACACAACCAGGAATATATAGATGTTTTCCAAAACATATGATCAATCTTTCAAAAGGCGCATGAAATACTCATATTTCATGAGTATAAAATTATTTATATTTAAATTACTAGGACTGTGTGAAGTTTCAGAAGTGGCTTCACCATACAAATTATTTCTTCAAACCAACTTTACAAAACAACACATTCTCTGCTTTTTAAGGCAAAAAATAGCCAGTGCATTGCTTCCCTTCATGTTCTTCCAAACTTCTCAGTAAGTTTTAGTAGTTGGAAGAGGCAATTGGAAGCAAATGAGAGATTTTGTGCATGTTCAGTACATTTGTAGATGCCTTTTCAGGCTACAAAATTGCCAGATGAGCAACTCAAAGCAGGGCAAAGTACTTTGCTGAGAAGAGCTGCATTATCACCTGATATAAATGGAAGCAGCAGGAACTTTGGTGCTAGAATTCTTGCTACTGAAGGGGATGAAAACTGAATGTAATTGAACCTCTGTCTCAGGTATTTAAAAAGTGAATGTTCATAAACTCAGAAGTGTGGCAGAGTTCCTTGGTAGGAGGAGCAAATGGGAAAAGGAAAGCAAGTGTTTTTGTAATTCCTAAACGAGAAGGTTCTAAAATCAGAATTGCAAACAAATAAATAAATAAAAGAGACCAGAAGAAACCAATATAATTGTTTAAAAAACAAACAAAACATTAGACAGGATGTTAATAAAAGTTGAAGAAAGGTCACCAAGAAAGAATATATCACTAATATGCCAATGATACCCTTCAATGAAATGACTACTGTTGTGGCCCAGCAGGAGCCGTTGGAGCTGCCACCAGACTCCGACAGCGAGGGTCCCTATGAGTCAGCTCGGGAGGATGTGGAGGACCCTGAACAGGGTTCCGACTCCGAGCAGGGATCAGAGAGGCTGGTTGGCCACCAGAGGCGCCTGAGGCATGGAGCAGTGGTGAAAGCCAAAGGGAGTGTGCTCCTGATGTCATGCCTTGGAGCAGTGGGGAGGAGACAAGGGACAGTGAGTCAGACGTCAGCAGTGAGTTGTTGGATGCTCGTTACCGACGAGCTAATAGGCGTCAGGAACAATTGCGCAGTTACAGGAGGTAATTGCACTCGGCTGATGGTAAGTCTCCTCTCCAGACTATAAAAGGACTGCTTGTGCACATGCCTTTTGCAGAAGTCAACGCATGAACTAATGTGGGAGTACAGTCTTGTGAGCGTGGCAGGCTGGATTGCTGCTATTGCTTATCAGTGCCGGGTTGTTATGAAGGCATATTTGTGTTGGATTGCTGCCAAGGACCTGTCTGTCTGTAAATAAATCTGGTGAAGTATCTTTGGCTCGGAGTGTGTGTTGGTGGGGGGAGGAGGGGGGTCAGAACAGACTACTATGGTAACTTTATTTATTAACTCGTCGACAAACTCACTATAGCAGTGTTTCTCAACATTGGCCACTTGAAGATGTGTGGAACCTCAATTGAAGAGGTTGACACATCTTCAGGAGGACAAGGTAGAGAAACACTACTGTACAACATTACAGTATAAGCAGGTCAAGACACTATATTCAACCAAACAATGGTTTAAAAAACTGGTTCAAATTAAATTTGAACATAGGCACTGACTTGCTTTGTAGATATGCAGCTATCAAATCACACAAATGAAGTGCTTTGTATCATGGCGGCTGTACAATTCATCTTGTTGATGTACTTCACAACACTCTAATGGCTGTATGTAACATTTTCATCAACTGGAAGAAACTTCTTTTTATGCAGAGCCGTAATAAACATTCATTTAATTCATAGATTAGGTTAGGAACTCTCGAAGGGCTAATGTGTTTGTTTTTGTAAAATGATGTCAGGTGAGAATATTAGAACTGACCCCACCACTTACTTCATCTTCCTTGCTGATTGTTTATTAGCAGCAATTATTTTCTGAGTTTGTTTTTGATATCACCACTGCAGATAAATGTTTCATCTAAAAAAAGACCAGCTCTGAAATTTAGATAAAGCCATTGGCCTATTTTGGTAGCATTTCAATATTTGGGTGCATATGATCTGAAAGGAATGGGAGTTTAAGGAAATACTAATCAGAGAGTGATTATTTTGTCAACTTAGTTAATGGCCTAGTTACATACCGCTTGTTTGGAAATTGTGAAATGAAGGTTTGAAAGGAAAGCTTTAAGAAAATCTGCCAGTTCTTTGGAATCTGTAATCCTGAGCTGTGAAGGGATCTGGTTTTATAAGACAAGAAACAAATCCTCATCAAAGCCAAATGTTTGTTGTATGCAAGTGTGAGGCAGAACAAGATAAGTAAATCATAAATGTTGCACGGGACTGGAAAGTTAATGTTATAGCTGCAAAAAATAAGAGCAGTGATTTTTTATTTACAATCAACATGTTTTGTATGTGATAATGTAATAAATTTATTCACATAGAACTAACCTGATAAATGCAGAATGTATTAAAATGACTAAGCATTCCTGAGGGGCTTAATGCTATTTTTAGAGCCTTTTAATAGTACTAAGACAAAGGTAACATGAACTATAATATGAGTAGTGGTATGTAACTATAATATTTTATCTCATTAGGATTCGTGTAGTAATGTCATATTGAGTTGTTTACACATGTGGCTCATCCCTATATAGAAAGTAGTTCTTCATTCCCAATGGAACATTTACCAATATTAATACTTTCAAAATATCTGGAAAATATAAAAGTATAAATTCTAATTAACAAAGACTGTATAGAGCCGATGTCAGCCTCTGTTTCTCTTGCTTGCTATCGGCTGCCATAGAAACGGGGAGGGTGGGGGCATGGTATTTGGGATGGAAATTATATGGTACTGGAGGAGATATGGAAAAGGGAGTTTTCTTTTCACCATCTTCTGTGCATGCTGGTGGCCGGTGTTTGGGCCTAGTCAAGGCCAACCGTCTTGCATACCAACCTGATGATGCCTTTTGGAGATGCAATCCGCATGACACCTTAGGGAGTTGCAGATTGGACACTGGGGTGGGGTCTTGGAGGGAGGGGGCTGGGTAATCATTTGATATGTACTTGTTTGCGCCTTTCTGGCTCAGATCTTGCTTTACTTTTGCTGCTATCTTTTCATAACCAGTAAAAGTATTTTAAGTTCCACGAACAATGGAATTGAGAGTTTTCTTTCTTGGTTATTGATGGAGGCACGCCTGACATGCCTCCATCAATAACCTGGTGTAATAGATAAGGCATCAGGCTAGAAACTGGGAGACTATGAGTTCTAGTCCTGCCTTTGGCTTGAAGCCACCGGGTGCCCTGGGGCGAATCACCGCTAAGAAGGAGGCAGTGGCAAAAAAAATACATGACTAAATCATTTTCTTCCAGAAGAAAAGTAATTGCTTACAACACATTGCTTTTTTTTGCTTGTAGACATACATAACTCAACGTAACTTTCTATGCATTTTTAATAGAAATGGAACAGTAGAACCAGGATGAATATCTTCCAAGGTATAAAGTTTGTCATAAACATAAAAAGCTTCCTATAAAATTACTACCTTGTAATGTACTATCAATATTCGTGCCTCTGAAAGGTAAATGCTGAGGTCAAGGAGAAAGGCTTTCTAAAGTTGATATAAGGCATATTACTATGTTGTGATTGTGGAGTACAAAATACTTCATCAAACCAAATCTTGTGTCTTTCCGCTCCAACTGCATCTTTATGGCTGACGGAGTACAAAGTTTCCATTTATAGTTTAGGACACATTATGATTGGTTCTTGATTTAAACTAAGAAAATGTTTAATAAAACATTTGTTTATGACATATTTTATATGGCCACCCAACTCAAACAATGTGAGTGGTGTAAAAAAATTATCAATAATAAACGCAAATCACAAAGAAAAACAACGCATAGCATTAAAAACCAACAAAAATAATAAAAGGTTAATCGAAAGTAATGTACACTATAACTCATCTGATTGGGACACATAATAACATAGAGAAGGGGTCACCAACCTTTTTAGTTCCACAAATTGGTGGCAGTGGCTTTGGCTATTTTTTGGGGGGTGGGGTATGATTTCACACATGCAAACTAAATCCCAAACATGTGAAAATGAAGCTTGATGCACTCACCTGCTGCTTCAGTGGCCTGGTTCCCAATGGACGGGTAATGGGATGTGACCTCACAGTTTGGGGACCCCTGACATGGAGCATTATGACCCCAGCTGCCAAACAATATTTTTTTCTTTGTATTAAACTAGTAACCAAAATTCCAAGTCTTCTTTAAAGGAAGGGAAATATGAGAAAGACTCGGTTGGTTTCTGTTCATAATATAAGCTGAATTTGGCTGATGTGATAACAGCTATGAATTGTGCATGTGTTTTTCCCCCAAGTATTATTTGAAAATACATAGCCTGTATTTAAACAATACCCTGAATATTTCTGCAATCCACAGGGTTAATTTATTACCTCTTAGAGTTGGAAGGCTTTCTAGTCCAACTCTTACCCAGGGCAGGAATCCTCATATCATCCCAGACAAACTGTTGTTTGACTTGTATTTGCAGGAAATGTGATATCCTAAAGGTGAAAATAAAAACAACAAGACTAAAAATCAACAGGGACAAGCTTTGGTGTATCATAGCCCATGGCACCAGATGTTTGGAATATAGCACAACATACATCCCATGTGGTTGACTGTGACTAATGAAACATTTTGCAGTAATAAATTACAATCTAGAGCTAAATTTCAATGGTTCTAACTTCAAGTAAAGAATGCTATTGGCAAATTACAGGGTATTATGTTCGAACCACTGAGGTACTTCCAGGTTGAAAGGATTAGCTGGTGGCATCACCATTGCTTGGGGGACACCCAGTTGGGGGCTCCTTTCGTCTTCTCATAAGGAGCTGGAATGAAGGAAAGGAGCTCACCACTCAGTCTCGAACATGGGCTTGTTAACCTTTACCCAGCAGAGGTGGGAATCATATAATGTAACAACCAGTTTTCACAGAACCAAAAATGTGAGCGTGCGGCATCAAACACATGGCAATTATATAGGACGGGATAGTGCTGGGGCAGGTGGGAGGGCCCAGCCACTGGTCAGAACTACCGGTTCACCCAAACCAGTCTGATCTGGCAGCAACCCACCTCTGTCACCCAGTGTTTTAACCATGCAAGCCACCATGTTCCTCAATTGATAAATTAAAGACATATTTTTCTCAGGTTAAAGATCAGGAATGTCTGGATAATGCTCTGGCTGTAGTTTGCTTAGACTTCATTTAATAAAGGGGACCATAATTTCCTTTATGATCAAAAGGACCAATCTGGGATGGAGATCCCACTTCCAGATGGATTTGTAGTTGGTTAAAAGTATAGTACTCAATGGATCCATGTCTATACAGGCAGAGCAGTGGTGGGTTCCTACTGGTTCAGATCGGTTCGGCCGAACTGGTAGTGGTTTGGTGGCCTGGGTCGCAGGAACTGGCAGCAACACAGGTCTGCAACACCCCTGAACCGGTTCTCTGGGTGCCGCCATAGGCACTGCCATCTTGTTTTTTAATTCTGCGCATGCGCAGAGCAATTTTTATTGAACTCCACATGCACGAGGAAGGTGGAGGAAGAGGAGGCTCCAGGGGTTTTTGTGCAAATGTCTTTTAAGTGTTTTAAGGGGATCCAGGGGGGGGAGGGGTCAGCCAGACCAGGAATGGGAACAGAGCGAGGCGAACAGGTGGGACTGAGGAGGAAGAGAGCGGAGTGGGGGAGGGGAGTCAGTATGACGTTCCTTTAGAGGGTTCCTATATCCCAACGGTCATAGGAAGGGGTGGATGCGAGGACAGAAGAAGATTCTGCAGTCGGTTGGGAGACCGTTGGCGCTGGATACGCCCGGTCGCTTGTACCAACCCCCGCACTCTAGGTTGTCAGGGTTTACAGAGCCGGGGCATGAGGCTGATGTTGTGTAACACAAGGTCCGTTGTTAATAAGGCCCCCCTCATCCATGATCTGGTTTCTGAGGGGGAGCCAGACCTTGCAGGGATCACGGAAACCTGGTTGGGCCATGAGGGGGGGTTGCCCCTCGTGGAAATGTGCCCACCAGGATACCGTGTATTCCATCAGCCTCGTGCCCGGGGTAGGGGTGGCGGGGTAGCGGTCATTATACGGGAAGTCCTGGCACCGAGAGAATTCGTCGTACCTCAGATATCCGGATGTGAGACTCTAGGTGTGAGATGGGGCCCAGGGAGTCAGTTGGGCCTGCTGATTGCATACTTGGCTCCTCGCTATGCATCAGCGGCCCTGCCAGAGCTCCTCGAGGTGATTGCAGAGGTGGCGGTTGAGACCCCCAGACTATTAGTTATGGGGGACTTCAACCTTCCATCGACGGGTGAATCATCCGAGGTAGCTCGGGAGTTCATGGCTTCCATGACAGCCTTGGACCTGACCCAAATAATTCAGGGCCCCACACATGAGGGAGGCCACATGCTGGACCTTGTTTGTATCTCTGGTCGATCGAAGAGTGATCTGGGAATAGGGGATCTGGTTATTATTCCCCTGTCATGGTCAGATCACTCGCTTCTCCGACTCGACTTCCCTGACGCTACCCCCCATCGTGGGGAGGCGGAACCAGAAGATCTTAGATGGTTCCACCCCAGGCGACTGATGGAACCTGACAGGTTCCAGAGGGAGCTTGGGCCATTTCCTGTAGCCCTGACCCGTGCCCGGATGGAGGACCTGGTGGCCGCATGGAATAGTGCGGCGGCCGGGGCCTTGGACCGGGTGGCGCCCTTGCGGCCTCTCCAGTGGCAGCGAACCATCCTGGTCCCTTGGTTTACCGAGGAGCTGAGGGTGATGAAGCGCCACAAGAGACGCCTAGAGAGCAGATGGAGATCCTCTCGCGCCGAATCTGACCGAACACAGGTAAGAGCCCATTTACGGACCTACCTTGTGGCACTAAGGGTGGCTAAACGCCGATATTACGCCACCCTTATTGCATCTGCAAGAAAACCGCCCTGCCGCCCTGTTTCGGGTGACCCGCTCCCTCCTTTCACGGAGGCCGCGGGAAGCCCCTTTGCAGGGTAGGGCAGAGGAATTTGGGGAATATCTGCAGGACAAAATCTCTCAGATCCGGAGTGAATGGGTCCCCTTCAGTGATCCTGGGGAGACACCGGAGCCGGGTCTTGAGGTACCACTCTGGGAGGAGTTTGACTCTGTTGCCGCTGAGGATATGGACAGGCTACGCGGGCGACTGCGGGCCACCACATGTTTATTGGACCCGTGTCCCTCCTGGCTTGTACTGGCAACCTGGGAGGTCACACGAGACTGGCTCCTGGGACTGGTGAACGCCTCGCTGAGGGAGGGGTTCCTACCAGCCGCCTTGAAAGAGGCGGTGGTGAGGCCCCTACTTAAGAGGCCTTCTCTGGACCCAGTAGAGTTAGCCAATTATCATCCTGTCTCCAACCTTCCCTTCTTAGCGAAGGTTGTTGAGAGTGTGGTGGCGCAACAGTTCCCTTGGCACCTGGAGGAAATTATCTATCTAGACCCGCACCAGTCCGGTTTTCGGCCCGGCCACAGCACTGAGATGGCTTTGGTCGCGTTGGTGGATGATCTCTGGAGGGCGAAGGATGGGGGTTGTTCCTCCATCCTAGTCCTGTTAGATCTCTCAGCGGCTTTCGATGCCATCGACCATGGTATCCTACTGCGCCGGCTGGAGGGGATGGGGGTGAGGGGCACCGTTTTACGGTGGTTCTCCTCCTTCCTCTCCGGTTGGACGCAATGTGTGTTGATGGGGGAGCAGAGGTCGACCCTGATGCCGCTCACGTGCGGAGTGCCACAGGGGTCGGTCCTCTCACCTCTCCTGTTCAACACATACATGAAACCGCTGGGCGAGATCATTCGAGGATTCGGAGTTGAGTGCCATCTGTATGCAGATGACACTCAGCTATATATCTCTACCCCGAACCACCCCAACGAAGCCGTTGAGGTGATGTCCCGGTGTCTGGAAGCCGTCCGGGTCTGGATGGGTGACAACAGACTCAAGCTCAACCCTTCCAAGACGGAGTGGCTGTGGCTACCGGTGCCCTGCTTTAGCCAGTGTGTTCCATCTCTGGCCATCGGGGGGGAACAACTGCCCCCGGTGGATAGGGCACGCAATTTGGGCGTCCTCCTAGATTCCCGGCTGGCGCTAGATGATCATGTGACAGCCGTGGCTAGGGGGGCATTCCACCAGGTTCGCCTGGTGCGCCAATTGCGCCCCCTACTAGAGCGGGATGCCCTTCGCACAGTCACTCAGGCCCTGGTGACTTCCCGTCTTGATTACTGCAATGCTCTCTACATGGGGCTCCCCTTGAGATGCACCCGAAGGCTCCAGCTGGTTCAGAATGCAGCCGCGCGGGCTATTATGGGGAATACTAGGTACTCCCATGTAACACCGTTCCTGCGCGAGCTGCACTGGCTGCCTGTGGCTTTTCAGGTGCGTTTCAAGGTGCTGATTGTCATCTTTAAAGCGCTCCATGGCTCGGGACCTAGTTACCTGCGGGATCGCATTCTACCCCACACATCCCTGCGACCAATCCGCTCTCACAGAGAGGGACTCCTCCGGGTACCTTCCGCTAAGCAGTGCGGGCGGGCGGTGCCTAGGAGTAGGGCCTTCTCTGTGATGGGCCCAACCCTCTGGAACGACCTCCCCCCCAATATTAGAACTACCTTGGACCTCTGCTCCTTCCGTAAGAAACTCAAGACCCACCTGTTTCGACTAGCCGGCCTGGCCTAATTGTAATTACAAGTAACACTTGCTACTGACCTTCCTGGATGGCTTTTTAAATTTTAAATTATGGGGTTTTAAATTGGTTTTAGAATTGTTTTAATTATTTAATTAGTTTGGGTTATATATATATAGACTGTATGTTTGTATTGTTTTGTCTGGTGTTTTATGTCATGTTTTGTTGTTTTATATATGAACAGTCTGTACAGCGCCCCGAGTCCCTGCGGGGGAGGGGGCGGTCTATAAATTTAATAAAACCTAAACCTAAAACGTACAGTGCGCATTAAGTGTGCACGCTTGGGCGCAGCCACCAGCAAATCAGCAATAGTGACTGCCAGAACCCATAGCTCAGATGTTGTCCTGAGACCAATGCTCTTTAACCTTTTCTTGAATGATTTAGATAAGGGGATAGAAGGAATGATCCTTACATTTGTGGGTGACACAAAGTGGTGGGGGAATTGCCACCACCCGAGAAAACCAATGTTCAAAAAGATCTCAGTCATCTTGATTATTGGTTCCTATCAAACAATTGTTAACAGTAACAATTGTTATTGGTTGATTAATAAATGATTAATAAAATTTGCATTGCTTCTCAGTTACCAAGAACAGCCTGTATTTGTTTGCAGACTCAATGGAATTTGAACTTTTATTCAAGCAAGCAACAGGAAAAAAAGCCCACTTTTAACTCCAGTGCCTTTTGTTCAATCAATGGGAAATATGCAACAGCTGTGGCCTCAAATGGCAATGATAAAAAGAGGATAAAAGATAAGCATGGAGGAATGAGTATTGGGGATAGCTTTAAAATGTTGCTATTTTCTCCCCAATTCAATATTTTAAAACTGTAGTTATTCTGACATATTCCAACAATACATTTTGCTTTTGCTTTGATATCCATGTATTTTAGCAATAATAAATAGAACATTAAGTATTCATTTGTGTGCCATTCTTCATTAAAAAGCACACCAGTATATCTTATATGATAATCTAGTGACTAGCTTTCTGCCTTTTTCTTACTCTGCTTAACATATGGCACATCACCAAAATTGCTTTGGGTCTTCTGCCTAAAAATACTACTCAAATATAGCTTGACTCATAAACCCACATTAAAAGCTGAATATTAGCATCTTTTCAAAAATGAACAGTACTTTGTTTAGTATATAGCTCATATTCTGAGCTAAGAATAGATAAATCCATAAGGTGAAAAATGGGACTATGATTGTGCTGTGAAGTATAATAAATGGACAATACATTTTAATTATTATTATCAGAATCATAAATTCATAAAGTTAGAAAGAGCCAGTTAGGCATCTGAGTCCAACACTCTATTCAGTTCAATAATACAAATTAAAGAATTTCTGACAGTTGGGTACCTAGTCTCTGCTTGAAATCATCCGATAACTGTATGAACACGTCCAACATATCCACCACTGCTCTAAGTAATTGATTCTCCTGTCAAATTGATCATATTTGTTTTTAATTGAAATGTATAAGGTTGCCCAACTCTTAGTAGCCGAACAGTATGCAAAAACAGAAGATATAACTATAAGTAAGGGAAAATAAATATGCTGCAGGTATCTAAAAATTGTATAAATACATCATCAGATGCTGTAGATAAGGGGTGTCAAACTCACATTGTCACGGTGTCATTATGTGACCTATTGCTACTCGCCCCCCCTTCGCTAAACCAAGCATGGGCGTGGCCAGTGCATGATGCATTTAGCCTGCAGACTGCGAGTTTGACACTCTTGCTGTAGGACAATGCAAGAAACAGGAAAAGGAGGAGAAAGCTCATATAGATTCTGACATCTCATAGCAGGATACTTTATATCAAGTTACCTTGTTGATCAACAGAGTTGGCTATACTGATCATTAGCAGTTCTCAAGCGATTCAGAGACAGATTTTTAGAATATAAAACTTGTGTCTTAGCTCTATATCCTTCCTTACACCTAGCTTCATGTTAAATCTTGCTCAGTATTGTAGATTGCCTCTGGTTGGCATCTACCACACAATAGCAAATTTTACCCAACATTTATCTGAAGTTTGACATCCCTGCTGTAGATTAATATATGGGACTCAAGAGTACACTGATTCTGTGAGCACTTTCAGGATGGGCAGAAAATGTGCTTGCTTATATAGCCTTATGCCACGAGGCAGGGTGAAATCTTTCCTACCGGTTTGAACAGTGAGGGGGATGGGATCTGCTGTGCCATGTGATTCAGAGTAGCTAGAAAGCAGGAAATCCTGCTTTCCAGCTAATATAAATCGTTTGTCACAACTGATCGTCAGATGAACCAATAGCATTTTTACTACCGTTCAGGTGAACCTGTCTGAACCAGTAGCATTTCACCCCTGCCATGAGGGACTTTATACAATAGGTGATAACCAGCACCTTGAATTACACCAGTACCTCGCTAGTACCCAATGTAGCTTTCATAGCAAGAGTTTACATTAGCATACCAAGGCACACCCTGCTTTGGTTACCCTATTCAGTACCAACTACAGCTTTTTAGTGGTATTCAAGGGCAGCCCATGTATAGAGTGTGCAATGCACATTGGGAAGATTTTTCTAACATTTGGTCAGAATTTGCCATAAGCCAATGTGGTATAATGAATAGACTTGGACTGGAAAGGCCCATGTTTTACTCCATGGAAACACACTGAGTGATTATGGGTTGATCACTGTCTCTTGGCCCAACCTCATTCAGGTAGTGTTCTTGTGGATACATAGAAGGAAGAAATACAGTATATTTAATAATTTAATACAAATTTTATGTCATTAAGCCTTCCCTCTATCAAGTCATAAAACCGTTGAAGAAACAAAGTCTTAAGGTTTGTCAGCGATTTCCTTCTCCAGCACATGGATAAATACACCTGGAAACATCTACCTACCTACCTACCTACCTACCTACTCTCTCTCTACCTACCTCTCTACTGTATTTCTCTCTCTCTCTCTTTATGAAAGACTCAGGGTCATATTATATCTTTTGGTTATAAATGTCATTAAGCTATTTAATTAAATCAGAAGACCATTACCTGCATCTTGTCTTGCAAGAGTCACACCAGCTAATTGAGATGAGATACTATTTGAACTAGTCTGATTTCCCAGGTAAGGAAGAACTATAAAAGTATATATTGAATATTACTTAAAATACTAATACCCTGTTTATTTTCTTCCTCTTTGCCTATGAACTTCTGGACCATTCGACTACGATTAACCCTTATGACACAGGAAAAGGTACATCAGTCCCCCTTTCTGTCCATTGTTTTACATACAGGAGCTCTTCACTGCCCGCTTTCTTTTATTTTCTTTCTTTTTTGACCTTTGCCTCTCTACTACTCCAGTCCTGATCTAGCTATTCAATACTGATTGGCACTTCTGTCTTCCTTTTTCTTCTTCATCCTTCTTCTACTGAACCTCTGTTTCCCAAAGCCAAACCAAAGTCCCCAAATGCCCATTGGTTGGGTTCTTCTTCTTGGCCTTTCCCATTGGCATATTTTCACTGCATTGTTCTGCCATAACATCCAACTTTTTTTTCTGAAATACTTGTGGTTGCCACTTTTGGGGTCATCTTTTGCTTTGGGATGCCCAGACAAATGGCCCAGATGTAAGTTCTTGTTTTCATATTGCTCCTGCTACTTAATTCCTGCCTAACAAAAGTTTATATATAACTTTCAGGCAGCGATATAATTGTATATACCCTTCTTCTCAGATTAGCTGATGTAGTGGAGTGTTGTGGGTTTTTTTTTTTTAGCTCCTTTTAATTTTTAATTCATTATTATATATGAACAACTGTTTAATGTATAAAAAAATGAAAACTTTTAAAAATGAAAACTGATATGAAATGAATTATAGAGCACTATATATCATTCAATATAGAGCCATGGTGGTGCAGTGGTTAGAATGCTGTATTGCAAGCTAACTCACTGCTCACTCTAGGACAGGGGTGTCCAAACTTGGGAACTTTAAGACTTGTGGACTTCAATTCCTAGAAGCATGGCTGGCTGGGGAATTCTGGGAGTTGAAGTCCACAAGTCTTAAAGTTCCCAAGTTTGGACACCCCTGCTCTAAGGAGCTTGATTCTGAGTGGCTCAAGGTTGACTCAGCTTTCCAACCTTCAGAGGTTGGTAAAAGAGGACCCAGATTGTTGGGGGCAATATACCGATTCTGTAAACCACTGTGAAGCGGTATATAAGTCTAAGTGCTATTGCTAATCTGCTGGCCTATGGCAAGTGGTTGCCTGTCCATCTAGCTCCTCCTGACTGAATTTTTAAAAACTCTTTCCCAAAGTTTTTACAAGCATATCGTAAACAGATTTTATGAGATCCTATCTTAAAGTTTCTGTCAGGCTTGGACCTTTATGTTCTTATTTGATTTTTATGTATTTAAATATTGAAACATCTCCCATAAGTTCATCTCAAATGACAATCTTTTGGGGAAGGCACTTTTTGATACTATTATCTTTGAGTTTAGGCCAGGTAGTTTGCACAGTTCCACTCAGGGGCAACATAGACATCTAATATTTCATTGATCCCTTCTTAGCTCAATAACTAGGCTCACAAAAAATGATATGACATGAAAAAGAAGGAAAGATGTAATTATTGCAGAGCAAGCTGCTGGTTTGGGGTTGATAGTTTATGAGCTATAGTGGCAGAGTGGTTAGAGTGCAGTGCTGCAGGCTACTTTTGCTGACTGCTGGCTGACTGCAATTTGGCAGTTCAACTCTCACCAGGCTCAAGTTTGGCTCAGCCTTCCATCCTTCCGAGGTGGGTAAAATGAGGAGCCAAATTGTTGGGGGCAATATGCTGACTCTGTAAATCACTTAGAGAGGGCTGTAAAGCACTTTAAAGTGGTATATAAGTCTAAGTGCTATTGCTATTATGCATTATCCTTTGTTAATTACTTCCCCATTTCTCCAAAACATTTTTAGCTTTGTAGTAGTTGGGCAGGGGTTGTGGTTATCTTATAAAACCAACAAGAAAAATAGAAGAATCCTGACACTTCTGGGAGATAAAGCAGCTGGCTATTTCTAAGCACGTAACTCATTACTGTAAACAATTATGACACATTTGTAGTTATGTAGCCTTCAACCCAAGCTTAACATTCCTCGATCAATGCCTTGTTGCTAGCTATGAATTAAAAATTCTATCAAAGATAATGTTCATTCAGTGTGAAATCTCACTCCAAAATATATCCTTGGGTGATACATTTGTGATGAGCTGTTTTAAAGAGGGAACGGTATGTCTCAAAGATTTTTCAAGCAATGGGGAGGCAGAAATACTTCAAGATAATACCCTGCTAAATCAATAGCCAGACATCACAACCTTAATCTCATATAACAATTTTGCTATGCAAGCAGAATACTCTTGGATAAAGATTTTATAACAAGCAAACATTTGGAGAGATGTGAAAAAATAATCTCACTGAAAGGTGTTATAACTGAGCTGAGCTGCTATGAGAGGAATGGGAAATTTTTGTAAGCAATCAATATAAAATCTGAATTCCTGCAAACATTTTCTTTAGGTTGTTGGGCCTTTTCTCATTAACTTTGGTGATTGCTTTCATACACACTTAGGTTGCATGCATCTGTATTTCTGGTGTATTTTATAATTTTAAACTAAGAAGAATCTCCTGTATTGGGATTAGCTAATTGCAAGTAATAAAATTCTGAAACTGATATATATTAAGAAACACACACACACACACACATACACAATTCACACTTTAAAAGTCATTTGGAATGTTGCCTAAAATTCTAATTTGAGGCTATTATGATTATGAAACTCATTTATCTCATTCCCATTTTGTCAATAAAATGAACACCTTACATGAAGTTTGATGTATTGTAGGAAGTTAGCACCCACCCCTCTCCTAGAAAAATGAAATATTCTAGGAAATATTAAAAAGGCAGAATATTATATTTCCCTGGATGAGAAAAGGAGAAACATGTTTTTAAAGACAAAGCAGCTCCCTGCAGCTCCCTGCACCCCTTCAGCTCCATGGTGATGGGGTTAAGACATGGCCCTCAGGACATGATAGGATTAGCCGTCTACCCATCTCACCACATGGCACCTGGGAAGATTACATCATCCAGCAAGGCTCAACCAATCCTGGGACTCAGTACAGCCTATGGAGTTGCCCCTGCATGGGCCCAAGGGAGTCTGACAACCAATCAGAATACAAGGTCAAATTCAAAAGCCCAGAGAGGGCATAAAACCAGGCACTCTCAGCACCTTTTCCCCCCAGGACCTCAAACCATGTGATCCTGTTCACCATCAATAAACCTTCTTTCCAAGCAACCTCCATGAATCCAGTGTCTTTTTCCCAATTTGGAACTGAACCCAAATGGACATTTATTCCAACAGTATGTAGAAAGGTTCACTACTAAACTTTTATTAGATGCTGAGTGTAGGGGCTAAATCACCTTCCCCCGGTGGATTGGTTTCCCAATCGAAGCTGCAGTTGTAATTCACTAATGCAACTTGCCACTGAAACTTGATGGAACGCAAGATCTCCCCAGTTTGGTGTTATTTTGTTTGTTCATTGTTGAAATGTTTATTTTTAAATGCTTTGAAAGTGTTACATTTGAGTTTGGAATTCCATTCCATCAATCTTTTCCATTTTGTTACATTTTGTTGCAGAATTACTCATTCTAACCCTTCCAGCTGTTTGGTCAGAATTGTTCTCAGTGTGTTGTACTATGATAAAAGTGATCCTTGACTTGAAAACAACTGATCTATGTGCCTATCTGCATATCTCATCACAGAGAATCTTCAGAGGAAAGATTCATGGAACTTCTAATTATTGAGATGATTAGAAGAAAAACTGAAAAGGAACTTTTAAGACAATAAACGATAAAGCTAGCTGTGGTCATGTGGTACCTGTTTATCTTGTGGCTATGGGGATTTTCCTTTGTTTGAACGCAGAAAAAGCAATGGCTCTCTTACTAATTTATCTTTCTCTACTAAAGGGGACACATTTTGAACAGGGTTATGGCAGCTATCCACATGATTGCTGCTATATTATAGTCACTGAACCCTCTAGCCACGTTGACATCTTAATCCTGCTTGAATTCAGCCCACTGATAGGACATTCCCACTGTGCCAATTCCAAAAGAATATTTTCAGTGGAGCTTATTCATATGGAGAGAAGTTAGCCAAACACTCTAAACCACTCTAAAATGCTGGCTCATTTGGAAGAGTAGGACTTATTTTTCTCATAGTTCCAAATAAAATAGGTGCATTATTTTATTACATAAAGTATTTATACAAGTGGAATTTCCATGTTCCCAGCTATTCAGAAAAATGACCTGTTGCATTCTTGTAATCTGGTTGTCATAGCACAGAGATAAATAATAAATATTTTCACACATTCTGAGCAAGCAGAACATAGAAAGCAGAAAAGAACCATAGTTTTCCAGGTTTTTGATTGCATAAAGGACTTGGATATATTGTTACAATCTGGTGAAAGTTAAGTTGGGGATGGTTTTAGTTGATAAGCTATTACTCCTCTCATATATTTTATTTAATTTGTTTATGTCTTGTCATTGATATCTACTATCAATGAAACATAAAAAGCCAATAAATGCATAAATATTAACATCTTAAAACAAGATCAAAATTCTGATTTCAATGCATACATTGTAATCCCTTTATAAACGTGATGTGGACAGGAATATGTTTGTAATGTGGATGCAGTATAGGAGATGGTCTGCTTCTCCATGTTTGAAAAATAGATCTCAAAAATTAGGAATTTTCTAAAGAGGGCTTCTCCTACAGATTTTAGTATCTAGAAAGTTTAGGAAGAAGATCTCTTAGATAGGCTAAGATGTTTAAAACACTACAAGAAGTTTTCAATTAGTCAACACTCATTCAATGACCATTCAAAATGATGACAGTATTAAGTGAATGGTACTTAGGACTAAATGAGTGGTACTTAGGTACTGGTCTTTAAAGTTCTGGCTGTCCTAGCATCAGTGAGGTCATGTGATTGCAATATGAGTGTTTGGCAACTGATGTGCAGTTATGACAATTGCAGCATTATTGTCAAGGGCTAGGGAAATCAGGAAATTCAGGCAGTTCAAATGAGTACAAAGATATATTGTGAGCTTAAGCTCTCTACAAGAATATGAGCAACTAGCAGTCAAGGAAAATGTGCAGGAGATAAGAGAGGCATTCAATGCATCTCACTTGCGGGCATGGAGGGACTCATGACTTATAATGCGTTTGACCCTCCCTTGGGTGCATCCTGGTCATATCCTACAATTCTCCTGTGATTGCCATTTGCTTCCCTGCTGGCTTCTTACAAATAAGGTCAATGGGGAAGGTGGCAAGTCACTCCCGTAAATTGTTCTTCCTGCCATTTTTTCCATGGAACATGTCTATCCCCAGAAAATGCCTCACCTGCATGTCTATCTGCCTGCTCACACTTACGCCTTCTCATTGGCTGCACCAGAGCAGCCACCTGCATGCCCTCCCATACTCCATAGCAAACTCCCTGCCCATTTGTGCCACGAGAGCCACCTGTGTACCCTCCTGCACTCCCCAGTCACTACCCGCCAATTGTCTGAGCTTATGCTGCACTAAGGCAGCCATCTGCTTGCCCTCCAGCATTCCACAGCACTCTCTGTCCAGATGTTCTCATACCTCCATAATACCCTCTCTGCTGGCTGCATTCATTTGCTTAGTGATGGAAATTTTGATCCCAATTACTGTTGTTAAACAAGACTACCTGCAAGTAAATAAATCTTGAACTAATACCACCTGGAAAATAATAATCACAATCACTGGGGGCTTTTCAGGCATGACTATAACATGGTCCGAACATCATGAATTAGATATTTTGGACATATGATGCAAAGACAGATATCCCTTGACAAGTCCATAATATAGGGCAAAGTGGAATAAAAGAAAAGAAAAGGAAAGGAAAGAGAAAGAAAAGGAAAAGAAAAGAAAAGAAAAAAGAAAATGACAACCAGCAGGAAGGTGGAAGTACTGAGTTACAGTGGAGATGAATAAACCTGAGAAGCCAGGTTGGGGATGGATAGTCCTGGGGAAGGTCTATCAATATGGTCACTAAGAGTTGACATCACCTTGATGGAACACAATCAAATCATATGCTAGATAGCACTACAGGCATATGCTACTTATCCAGAGGTGGTATTCAGCTGGTTCTGACCGGTTCCGGCGAACTGGTAGCAGAAAGTTTGAGTACTTAGGACAACCAGCAAATACCCCTGCCACCATCTATTCACTGCCTCCCAAGTCCCAGCTGATAAGCTGGGTCTTTTTTGTTGCCCTTTACAGGAGAACGGAGCTGGAAAGCAGGTTAGTGGGGTGGGGAGGATATGGAAATTTTGCAGTATCCTTCCAAAGGAGTGGGGAGGGAATGTAGAGTTTGCAGTATCCTTCCCTTGTCACACCCACCAAGCCATGCCCACCAAGCAACATCAAGCAACGCCACGCCATCAAGCCACACCCACAGAACTGGTAGCAAAAAAAATTGAATCCCACCACACTACTTATCACATTTTGCATCAAAGACCTTTCCAGGCACTCTTAGCTCCATGCAAACCACATTGTACTAACCATACTTGCCACTTGGCATGTCTTCAAATCAAGAAGCAGAAGGGAGAACATTTGCAATATGTTAAATTCCTCACTTTCCCCCAACCTACCTAGTATATCTTTGATTAGGTTTTCAACTTTTGCCACTTACAGCTGTTAGCAGAGGATCTCATTGCCTGGCCTCTCATTTGCAATCATTCATACAAAGACCTATTCATTTTATATTACTTTAAAATTAATCAAAACATGAAACCTGCACTGGGTTTTTGTTTACCTATTCCTTTGAATGGGACAATTATTTTTCTAATAACTGATATTGTTAAGCTTTACATGAGTAGAGCATGATAAGGAGATGATGGTGTTATTATCGTGCATTCGTTGCTTTTCCTGATAATTCTTTCCTTGGAACAAATACAAAGAGAAATGATTACTTTAAAAAAAATCTACTGAGTTTCAGCTGAATTGAGCAATCTTGGCTCATCAAACATCAAAGTGTACCATCTTTCTTGGTTATATTTTAAGGATAGAGTCGGGATATATTTATGAGTCAAAATGAAAACACATGAACCATGTATGAGGGAAACCTCATTAGTGGACCTCATTAATGGACAAGAAGAATGCCGTCAATATAGTTTACTTGGACTTCAGTAAGGCTTTTGATAAGGTAGACCATAACCTACTACTAGATAAAGTAGAAGAATGTGGGTTAGACAGCATCACCACCAGATGGATTCGTAACTGGCTGACCAACCGCACTCAACGTGTAGTCCTCAATGGAACTGCATCTACATGGAGGGAAGTATGCAGTGGAGTACCCCAAGGCTCTGTTTTAGGCCCAGTACTCTTCAACATCTTCATCAATGATTTGGATGAGGAAATAAATGGGGAACTCATCAAATTTGCAGATGACACCAAGCTGGCAGGAATAGCCAACATACAGAAGGATCTTGACAAACTTGAACATTGGGCACTAACTAATAAAATGAAATTCAATGGTGAAAAGAGTAAGGTTCTACATTTAGGCAACAAAAACGGAATGCACAGGTACAGTATAGATGATACCTTGCCCAATAGTAGTAACTGTGAAAGGGATCTTGGAGTCCTAGTGGACAACAATTTAAATATGAGCCAGCAGTGTGCAGCAGCTGCCAAAAAAGCCAACACAGTTCTAGGCTGCATAAATTGAGGGATAGAATCAAGATCATGTGAAATGTTAATACCACTTTATAATGCCTTGGTAAGGCCACACTTGGAATACTGCATTCAGTTCTGGTTGCCACGATGTAAAAAAGATGTGGAGACTCTAGAAAGAGTGCAGAGAAGACCATCAAAGATGATTAGGGGACTGAAGACTAAAACATATGAAGAACGGTTGCAGGAACTGGGTATGTCTAGCTTAAGAGAAAGAAGGACTAGGGGAGACATGATAGCAGTGTTCCAATATCTCAGGGGTTGCCACAAAGAAGAGGGAGTCAAACTATTTTCCAAGGCACCTGAGGGTAGAACAAGAAGCAATGGGTGGAAACTAATCAAGGAGAGAAGCAACTTAGAACTGAGGAAAAATTTCCTGACAGTTAGGACAATTAATCAGTGGAACAGCTTGCCTCCAGAAGTTGTGAATGCCCCAACACTGGAAGTCTTTAAGAAGATGTTGGATAGCCATCTGTCTGAAATGATATAGGGTTTCCTGCCTAGGCAGGGGGTTGGACTAGAAGACCTCCAAGGTTCCTTCCAACTCTACTATTGTATTATTGTAAACCCAAACAAATCTGCCTCCTGTCATTACTTAAAAATGGCAGTTTTGGGAACAAAGCCTTTTGAAATGCACAAAGGAGCAGAACTAGGCAAATAAAGGAAGTAATTTCTCCACTTCATACTTAGCAGTCAATTATAGAAAAAGCCAAATAAATAACAGTAGTATAAAGTTATCTTTGTCTTTATTGAAAGAATCCAAAGTTCTTTTAATTCAGTATCAACAGCTGATGTTCTAGCTGTAGGAACCTGTCACAAAAGCATGGCATATTTTAGGCTGTCAACCTATCCATCCGGGGAAGTAAGGCCACTTGAAGCCCTTCCTTCAGAGAAGCAAACAAAGAATTGCACTGTAATTCTGCAAAATTATGCACTATTATGCTCATAGTGAGGCAAGGCCAATCTGTTTGCTAGGCTGGCCAATACAAAGCTTTGTTGAGAACAAAGCTGGCATAAATAGTGTTTCTGGAATGCTGCTCTCACATGTCTTCTTGAAGCATTGCTTTGAAAAAAAAATGAATCAGTGAGATCCAGTTAGATCAGTGTTTCTCAATCTTGGCAACTTTAAGACCTGTGGACTTCAACTTCCAGAATTCCCCAGCCAGCATGGCTGGCTGGGGAATTCTGGGAGTTGAAGTCCTCAGGTCTTAAAGTTGCTAAGTTTGAGAAACACTGAGTTAGATGGACAGTGAGAAAAGTACAAAGCAAAACCCCACCCCAATGGCTAAGCTGGTTATTGTAGAACAAGCATGTACCAGACCTACGTCTTCTCAAACATAATGTGCATGATATGTTATAAACATGAAGGATCTTCCTTTTTTTAAAAAAATAAAGGAATTAGGAGCCTTTTGGTTCACATTAAGATCTTGAGGCTCTATCTGTCTATGAGGAACATATCAGCTTTTCTATGCTGGCTACTATTCTTTTGCCAGTTGTCTTCCGTTGACATATTTTTCTTCAAAAAAGTGAGGATTTTATGCAGCAATGGCACACAATGGATTTGAGCTGCATCTTCGCAACATCCCCACATTTACCACTGAATGATGATTACATTCAATCAAAATAGAGCTTGAAGGGACCTTGGAGGTCAGCTAGTCCAACCCCCTGCTCAAGCAGGAGAACCTATACCATTTCAGATAGGCTATCCAGTCCTTTCTTTAAAAACTCCAATGATGAAGCGCCCACAGCATCTGAAGGCAACTTCTGTTCCACTGTCCTCACTGTTAGGGAGTTTCTCCTTAATTCCGGGTTGCTTCTCTCCTTGATTAGTTTCCATCCATTGTTTCTGGTCTTGAATTCTGGTACTTTGGAAAACAAGTTGACCACCACTTCTTTATCACAGCCCCTCAAATTCTGGAATACTGCTATCATGTCACCCTAGTCCTTTTCTCTAGACTGGCCATGCCCAATTCTTGCAACTATTCTTCATATATTTTTGTCTTCGGGCCCTTAATCATCTTAGTTGCTCTTCTTTTCTAAAGTTTCAGCATCTTTTTTGTAAGGCGGTGACCAAAACTGGATGCAGTATTCCAGGTATAGTCTTACTACGGCTTTATAAAATGGTACTAATACTTCACGTGATTTTGATTCTATGCCTCTGTTTATACAACCAAGGATTGCATTAGCTTTTTTTTTTTGGCTTCTGCTGCCCACTGCTGGCTCATGTTTGTCCACTAGGACTCCAAGATCCCTCTCAAAATTACTGTTTTTTGAGCCAGGTTTTGCCTAATCTGTACTTTTGGTTTTTCCCTGCCTAGGTGTAAAACCTTGCTTTCCACCATATTAAATTTCATGTAGTTGGATAGGGCCCATTGCTCAAGTCTGTTAAGATCTTTTTGGATCCTGAGCTTGTCTTCTGGGGTGTTGGCTATTCCTGCCACTTAAGTATCATCTGCAAATTTGATGAGTTCCCCTTCTATTCCCTCATCTAAGTCATTTACTGGGCCTAAGACGGAACTTTGTGGTGCCTCGCTGCTTACTTTCTTCCATGATACAAAAGGAGAATTAAAATTCCAAAATGTTTTAACTTGCCCTCGGGTCATAAGGAGAGAAGAAATAAAATCCCAATAAAAAATAATGCTGTAAGGGTTTTGCCAGTGTGAGCAGTTCTAGAGCTGAGGAGAAGAGAGGAAAGCTAAGAGTTCAGCAGTGAGATGAGTGCTAGGGTTAGAGTTAGCTCATTCCAACTATTTGTCCACCACTAGATGGTGCTGTCATTTTGTGTTTTGTCTTTACATGTTGCTGTAGCATCGAGAGAGATAAACAGTTCTGAATATTTATAACATTGAAATGGATATATATGCCCATGGTTCATAATTTGCAAGAGTAGCAATTTTGGAGAGGTATCAGTGGGTGTGTGGCTTTAGGCTACATAACCAGAAATGTGGTTTTCTCATAAAGTTCTAGTGTCATTGTTTGAAATTCTTTATAAACACACAAAGGGTGGTGGGGGTGGTGAAATTTTTGCTTAAGCATTCTGTTACCTGCTAAACATTATTTTCTCATTTTTTGCAGATGCTGACTCTTTTATTATTATTTATTATTTATTTATTAGACTTATAAGCCGCTCCTTCTCCTCGAAGGGACTCGGGGCGGCGTACAATAAAAAATACATAACACATATCGCATATCGCACGGAGGAGGTATAAAAACACAACATCAATTATTACAATTCATGAAAATAATACAATAATAATAAAGTTAAAAGACATTAAAATACCCTAAAATTTAAAATTGCCAGGGGGATTAGAGGATAGAGCTATAGTTAAGCCAGGCCGGCTAGTTGGAACAGGTGGGTCTTGAGTTTTTTGCGGAAGGAGCGGAGATCAGTAGTAGTCCTAATGTCGGGGGGGAGGTCATTCCAGAGGGCTGGGCCCATCACAGAGAAGGCCCTGCTCCTGGGCGCCGCCCTCTGGCACTGCTTAGTGGACGGCACCCGGAGGAGTCCCTCTCTGTGAGACCGGATTGGTCGCAGGGATGTATGGGGCAGGATGCGATCCCGCAAGTAGCTAGTAACCTCCTTACAACTTCCTCTCAAAATTAATACTTTGCCATCAATGCCTCCAAAATGTTTCCTCAGCTACACACACATTCCAGTCATAATATGCTGCATATTTCTTAATGTGACCTATATGGCTCTTTTTTCTTGAAGAATGTTTTGAATCGGTTGTACAGATTTGCAATGTATCTCATTTGGATTTTCTCACATTTTACACAACTTTATGACTGAATATTATCAAAGATCCTAAAGACACGGCTTGACTGGTGGTATCCAGGGTTTTGGCAATAATTTTATGATCTAGTAAAGGAGAATATTTGTAGCTCAGGGTTGACATGAGGGGTCCTTGGTGTTCTCTGAGCTTGCTACTGTTCTTGCAGACGTTTCATTAGTGCTTAGCAAGAGCACTGCAAGAAAACAAGCAAGATTTTATAATCTTTTTCAGACCATAGAAATCAATGAGTTTTTAATGTAGGTCTTCATAAGGTTCTTTAAGCTGGACATGAATCTGTGTGGAGAGAACTTGATTACAGTAAATGAAAGCAAAATCGGTAAGATTTATATAGGGTAGGGCCAGTTCTTATAGTACTCTCACAGCTGGTCTTAGATAATCCTTTAATTGAATTAATTGCTTTATGGAGATAATAGCTTTTTCAAGTTAGCGCATTACAAGTTGGATGACAAGCACCAAATTTTGGTGATATTTATCCATCCAGACTCTACTTATATGTCAATAGAAGCTGTGATAATATTTGTGGCAAAGATCTGAAAGAGGGCAAAATGCTTTCCCAAAAGCTGTGAATTCAGTTATGTTGGCTAGAGAAATTTTCTTGCTGACTGATTTCCAATTGGGATTCTTGATATTTGGACTAGAATAGCTCTGTTTGGGTAACACCCTCTAATTTATTTATTTATTTGATTTGCTGTATCTCTACTACAGGATGTAGTCAAAATTTAACCTTCTGTAGTTTTCTTCCTAGAGAAAATCTGTTAAGAAAAAATGGTTAGAAATGTTCTTACCAGTTTTTTCCTGAGAGAATTCATTTCTCTCCATACTAACTGAGGAATGTCTTCTGGATTTGCCATGAGTTTACAAGTTCATTGATATTTGCAAAGAACTCTAACAGTTACTGAGAAAAGAACTTTTGCAGTATTGATTCTCTTCTACACAAAAGGTTGATGTTATTGTTTCTACACATTCAATCAATGTTGTTTCTAGAAAGTTAATCAATTATTTATCAGATGATTTGGTTTGTGTAGGTGGGGGTGGGATAGGTAGGTTTCCTGGACACTCTATAGCAGTGATGGTTATTATTTTTGCCATTGCATACAAAAAGCGGGGTGAGCATGGGGGGGGCTGTGTGTGTGTGTGTGTGTGTGTGCCCTCCCCCATGCATGTGTGCGTGACCCCCTCCATGTGCATGTGTGCGCGAACCCCCGCCCTCCCCCCTGCTGTTGGTGCACAATGGCACAGTGGACCCATTTTTTGCCCTGCCCAGGTTCCAGAGGTTTTTGGCCCGGAGAAGCCAAAAACCTCCCCCTGCAGCCGAAAGCCACCCACTGCAGGCCTTCTGGAGTAATAATAATAATAATAATAATAATAATAATAATAATAATAATAATAATAATAATAATAATAATAATAATAATAATAATAATAATATTTTATTTGTTAGCCGCACCCTCTCCCGAAGGACTCGGGGCAGCGTACAATAAAAAACACATAAAATACAGATATGGACAATACATACACAAGAATATAGACGTATACGTGTACGTGGAGGAGGTAGACAGATGAATGGAAACAGTTAAAATCGCAATTTAAAATCCCCTAAATAAAATTACAAAGTTAAAAACCGGTCAGGAGCGATATGATCAAATTATGGTTGAGCCAGGCCAGCTACTTGGAATAGGTGGGTCTTGAGCTTTACACGGAAGGAGCGGAGGTCAGAGGTAGTCCTAATATCCGGAGGGAGGTCATTCCACAGGGCTGGGCCTGCCACAGAGAAGGCTCTGCTCCTAGGCATCTCCCCTCGGCACTGTCTGGTGGACGGCACCTGGAGAAGTCCCTCTCTGTGCGAGCGAATGGGTCGCAGGGATGTATGGGGCAGGATACGATCCCGCAAGTAGCTAGGTCCTGAGCCATGGAGCGCTTTAAAGATCGTTATCAGAACCTTGAAACGCACCCGATAGACCACAGGAGGCCAGTGCAGCTCGCGCAGGAGAGGTGTCGCATGGGAGTACCTTGTACTCCCCATAATTACCCACGCGGCCGCATTCTGGACCAACTGTAGTCTCCGAGTGGATTTCAAGGGAAGCCCCATGTAGAGAGCGTTACAGTAGTCCAGGTGAGACGTCACCAGCGCATGAGTGACTGTGCGTAAGGCGTCCCGGTCTAATAGGGGGCGCAATTGGCGCACCAGGCGAACCTGGTGGAATGCCCCCCTTGCCACGGCTGTCACATGGTCATCCATGGACAGCCGGGCATCCAGGAGGACGCCCAAATTGCATGCCTGCTCCACGGGGGCAAGTTGTACGCCCCCGATGGCCAGAGATGGGATTAACTGGTTGAACTGGGAGGCCGGAACCCACAGCCACTCCGTCTTGGAGGGGTTGAGCTTGAGTCGGTTGTCATCCATCCAGACCCGTACGGCTTCCACACACCGGGACATCACTTTGACGGCCTCGTTGGGGTGGTTCGGGGTGGAAATGTACAGCTGAGTATCATCAGCGTACAGATGATATCCCACCCCGAAGCCACGAATGATCTCACCCAGCGGCTTCATGTATGTGTTGAACAGGAGTGGCGAGAGGACTGACCCCTGTGGCACCCCACAAGTAAGGGGGCTTAGGGTCGACCTCTGCTCCCCTGCCAACACACGTTGCGTCCGGCCGGAAAGGTAGGAGCCGAACCACCGCAGAACGGTGCCCCGGACCCCTAACCCCTCCAGTCGGTGCAACAGGATAACATGGTCGATGGTATCAAAAGCCGCCGAGAAGTCTAATAGGACCAGGATAGAGGAACAACCCCTATCTCTGGCCCTCCAGAGATCATCCACCAACGCGACCAAGGCCGTCTCTGTGCTGTGCCCGGGGCGAAAGCCGGACTGGCGCGGGTCTAGATAATCATTTTCCTCCAGATGTCGTGGAAACTGATAAGCCACCACACTCTCTACAACCTTCGCCAGAAAGGGAAGGTTGGAGACAGGACGATAATTGGCCAGCTCCGTAGGGTCCAGGGAAGGCTTCTTGAGCAAGGGTCTCACCACCGCCTCTTTCAAGGCGGCCGGAAGAGACCCCTCACCCAATGAAGCGTTCACTAGGCCCAGGAGCCAGTCACGTGTAACCTCCCAGGATGCCAGTACAAGCCAGGAGGGGCACGGGTCCAGTAAACATGTGGTAGGTCGCAGTCGTCCACGCAATCTGTCCAAATCCTCGATGGCAACCAAGTCAAACTCCTCCCAGATTGGTTTCTCAAGACTCGCCACGGACGTCTCCACTGGGACACTGAAAGGGACCCAATCCTTCCGGATTTGAGCGATTTTATCCTGCAGATATTTCCCAAATTCCTCTGCCCTACCCTGTAAAGGGGCCTCCCGCAGCCTCTGAAACAGGAGGGAGTGGGACACCCGAAAGAGGGCGGCAGGGCGGTTCTCTGAGGATGCAATGAGAGCGGCACAATATTGACGTTTGGCCGCTCTCAATGCCACAAGGTACGTCCTTAAATGGGCTCGTACCTGTGTTCGGTCAAATTCGGAACGGGAGGATCTCCAACGACTCTCTAGGCATCTCTTGCGGCGCTTCATCACCCTTAGCTCCTCGGTAAACCAAGGGGCCAGGGTGGATCGTTGCCGCCGGAGAGGCCGCAAAGGCGCCACCCGGTTCAAGGCCCCGGTAGTCGCATTGTTCCACGCGACCACCAGGTCCTCTACCCGAGGGCGGGTCAGGGCTACAGGAGGTGGCCCAAGCTCCATTTGGAACCTATCTGGTTCCATCAGGTGCCTGGGGCGGAACCATCTAGTGTTTTCCGGTTCCGCCTCCCCGCAGCGGGGGGTAGCATCAGGGAAGTCAAGTCGGAGGAGTGAGTGATCTGACCATGACAGGGGAGTGATGGTTAAGTTCCCTCCTCCCAGATCACTCAACCACTGGCCAGAGACAAAAACAAGGTCCAAGGTGTGACCTCCCTCGTGTGTCGGGCCCTGAATCAATTGAGTCAGGTCCATGGCTGTCATGGAAGCCATGAACTCCCGAACCCCCTCGGATGCTTCTCCCACCGATGGCAGGTTTAAATCCCCCATCACTAAGAGTTTGGGGGTCTCAACCGCCACTGATGCGATCAGCTCGAGGAGTTCAGGCAGGGCCGCTGATGTATAGCGAGGAGCCAGGTATACTATCAGCAGGCCCAACTGTCTCCCAGGGCCCCATTTCACAACAAGGGATTCACACCCGGACGTCTGTGGCACAGTGGACTCCCTCGGCTCTAAATCCTCCCGAATAATCGCTGCTACCCCACCGCCCCTTCCCTGGGCCCGGAGCTGGTGAAATGCTCGGTAGTCTGGTGGGCACATTTCCACGAGGGGTAAACCTCCCTCGTGGCCCATCCAGGTCTCCGTTATTCCCGCGAGGTCCGGCTCCCCCTCCAAAATTAGATCGTAAATGGAGGCTGAAAACGGCCCATTTTTTATTTCTGGATGGCCCGTAGGGCTGTTTTTCACCCTCCAGAGACTTCAAGAAAGCCTCCTGAAGTTTCCGAAAGGCAAAAAATGGTCCAATGTGCAAACTGGAAGTTTATTCCCGAACTTCTGGTTTGTGCGTTGGGTTGTTTTTCGCCCTCTGGAGGCTTCAGGAGGCTTTCCTGAAGCTCTGGAGGGCAAAAAACTCCCAAAAATGAAGGCCAAAATTACCTGGCCAGCATGCGCATTTGTGTTGGAGCTGACAGGGCAACGCCTCACATGCCCTAAGAAATGGCTCTGTGTGTCACCTGTGGCACGCATGCCATAGGTTCACCATTATGGCTCTATAGCCTGTTAAACAGAACAATCAAAAGCCAGGTTTGGCCCAAAGTTTATTCAGTTCTATGGTAGTCCTTGACTTACAACAGTTCATTTAATGACTTTTCAAAGTTACAACGGCATTGAAAAATGTGACTTCTGACCATTTTACACAGTTATGACCTATGTATGTAGTATCGTCATGATCATGTGATCAAAATTCAAATGCTTGGAAACTTGTTCATATTTTTGACTGTTGTGTCCCAAGGACATGTGATCTCCCTTCGTAACCTTCTGAAAACCGCAGTCAATGGGGAAGACAGATTCACTTAACAGCTGGATTACTAACTCATCAACTGCAGTGATTCACTTAAAAACTGTGGCAAGAAAGGTCGTAAAATGGGACAAAACTAACTTTACAAATGTCTCACTCAGCAACAGCAATTTTGAACTCAATTGTGGTAGTCAGTCAAGGGCTACCTGTACTCTTAGAAGAGAGAAATCATATTGCCCAAGGAGAAAAATCACTAGGCAATCACATAATATAGCTGGTGCTGTACTGTGCCAATTTTTACATGTGAGGGCGAATTATGGAATATCTTTCCAAAACTTCTAGACACCCTTTCTAAAGTTTAAACCATCTCTTTAGGCTCCAGGCCTTTAAGTTACAGGACAGGGCCATCTGGCCATTATCTTGTTCTAAAGAACAAAGTAAAGTATAAAGTATCCTTATTTGGGGATTTCTTTCTAGTCCTTTAATCTACTGCTTAAAAGAGCCCTTTATCTACTAGTACTTCATAACTAATGCTCAAATGGCTCAGGTTTGAATGGCCTTCATTAAATCATGGTTTGGAACCAAATCCTGTATGTGCTGTAATGATAATATGAAAACCTTTGTAGATTAAAAGTACATTATACCAAGAGTGTCACATATAAGCAACCCCTGTGCCTTTGTAATGTGCCCAGCTCCCTAGGCATTTCAAAAATATATAAAAATGAAACTTCTGCACTTTTCCTTGCACTAATTGAATTTCAGCCCATAACATTTACCGACATTAAGAGACAGACAATATAATTACCTTCTTTTTTCCTACTCTCAGTTATTTCTCACTCTCTATTTTAAAACTCATTGTATTGTGTCTTTTTATAGACGTTTGAATAAATCTTTTGTTAACTTATGAAATATTATTCCAAGTATACAAAAGAGCACAGGAATAAAAGCCTTTAAGAGATACTTGATGAAGTTTTCTGCATTTCTCTTTATCGTTCAATTAAAAATAATGTGGACTTCTCGAAGTTTGCTGGCATTTCTCCCTTCAAAGAGAATTGACTTTGCTATCCAGTGCTGACAAATATTTTCAATAGGAGATGAAGCCTTAGCTCATCTTTCTTTCTTTTGGCCTTTTATACACTGACTTGTAATGCAAAATTTAGCAAATGCTCAACACATTTAACTTTTAAATATCCTCTCTCCCCCGAAGTATGAATATACACAGGATAAATAGGTAATCCTTGCTTAGCGAACACAATTGAAACTGAAACTTAGCAACTGAACACGCTAAAACCCTGTGACTGTAAATCCTAACCCTCACTTCCCATTTGGTTATTATCAGTGGTTGGATTCCAAAACCTTTCCTACTGGTTCTATGCGAGCATGCTTTGAATGTGCCATCGCGCTTTACGTGTACGTGCAGCACTCAAAGACCATTCTTGGTATCAGTGCTGGTGAGTTGAGCTGTTTTTTTTAGCTCCCCTGAAGTGCGGCAATCCACTCTGCCACATGAATCAGCTGAGCTAAAAAATAAGGGAATATAAGACAGGAAATGATGTGTGTGGGAGTGCAAGCACAACCAGAGGTGGCATTTGCCGGTTCTCTGAACTACTCAAATTTTCTGCTATAGGTTCGTCTGAACTGGTCTGAACTGGCTAAATACCACCTCTGGTCATTATGCAAATCCTTTAAGCAACATTACAAGACTGCGACTTATGATTTTACTTTCGTGTTCTCCATTAATTCTTGGAAACTGTCAATTGAAGCATTCAATTGGTGATCATGTGACCACTGGGCACTGTGATCGGTTATAATGTTGTGCCAGTTGAAAAGTGCTTTAGTCGTGATCATATGACTGCAGGGTGCTGCAATGATCCCAAATAGGAAGATTGGTCACAAATTTTTTTTTTAAATGGGTTATAAATTCAAATATCATTAAATATTGGCAATGCTCTTGGGAAATTGGGGCCAGAGATGCTGCATAGGAAATTGTCAGAAAAGAGACAGCATAGTTCACAGCTGGATAGTGGGAGGGGCAAGAGGCTCAGAAGAGACTAAATAAATATTAAAGGAGTTAAAGAAGAAGATATATATCAATCTACATCATTTCATGAGTCTTTGGGTCTGCATCAAGGTTCCATGTGCCTGAGGCTTTTGCCATCTTTTTATACTTTTCTTAATGGACATGAAATCTAAACAAAACCTTGAGATGACTTGGTAATATATCTCATCACTAAGTCGATCACAACTTCAAAGTTATTTTAAGGAAGATAATACCTTGCAGTGGACTGATGATACCTTGTCCATAAGTTGGGAACCAGATAACTGACCTTCTGTCAGTATACTTTTATCAGAAACATTGCACAAGACAGCCATTCACTATCATCACTGCAAATGTTAGATTTGAGAACATGTTCTCTTCATTTTAATTGCTTTAAGTAGGAATATAGCTACAAGGTTCAAAAGCAAGAGTGATTTGCAATACAATGATGCAATCTACAAAGCTTGTTAAGTAATTCTAAGGGCTCATGTGGAGGACTTCACAATACAAAATTACTAAATTATGTACAAGTTGCTAAGTTACCCTTTTTGAATAGGTATAATCATAGGTGTGGAAAGAAAAAACAGTGGCCCACGTCACTCTCTCCTCATCAATGTTCTACAATGCTACTACATAAATCTATTTTCTTTTATATACTAGGTTCAATCTATTGATTGTTTACATCCCTGGTGCACAATTTGAGACTCTAAGGCTGCATGTGGTCCCTGAATCCTATGGAGCACCCTTCGAACATCTCCAAAAGTTATAATTTTCATCTTATAGAAGGAGGAAGTTATGCAGGATATGAGGATTAGTCATATCAATAGCACTATTTTAAATTAATTTTAGTCTACTTGTAAATAGAATTAAATTTAGATAATTGCCCTACCTCAATCTAGACTTTGGTTTGTGGTCCAGCTTAGAACTCAAAGGCCAAAGGATGTTATCGGTATAAAAAAAACCCTGCACTGCTCTGAACCACATGATGATATTAATTTAAGCTGGGTGAAGAATTTTGGGAGTTGAATTGTCCACATGTCTCAAACTTGCCAAGTTCAGGAAGCCCTGTTCTATGCTCTTGCAGTAGTCAATATACACATGACATATCTTGAACAATCACAGTAGCTTGGAAATGCGCATTCCAAATGCTACGTATCCAGATGTATTTATTTGCATTTGATTCTTGATGCTATCACACTGTGATCTTAGGGTCCTTTTTTTAAAAAAGTAAAGCCAAGGAAAAGTTTCTGGCATGAAGTGAGAATGCATTTCAGTATGTATGATGAATATTTGCTGCCAACAGAGGCTTGTTAACATCGTCAGACTGAAACATTACCATGCCAATTCAGCGGCAAAATAAAATTAAGACACTTTATTAGACTGTGCAGAGCATACCAAAATGTTGATGTGAAAGTGAGGCTACTTGGCATTCCTTCTACAATATTAAAATAGATAACTGGTGAAGGGTAACATTCGAAATACACATGGATTGGATTTTTCTTTGCCAAGCATTATAATCAGTCACACAATTTGTGAGTCTATAAGCTGTCATGATGCAACGTAGTTTTACAAATCTGTTAAATCTTTCTACACTTCACATAACAATTTTCTATTGCATTGTCTCAGTTTTTGTCCCTATTCTAGCATACCGAATGGAGACCTGTATGACAAACAGTCCCCACTGCCAATGGACTGGATCACCTTCTTAGATTACTTCCTAAACAAATAAAATGTCAATGACCGTCCCCTTGAGCTTGCTTTTTTGCCACCTACACCCACAAAATACTATTTTTATGTAATTTATCATTATGTATTTTTTTTGTCAAAGTACTAGACCGCCAAAGATCTTTGCCATGTTAGATCTGGCTCCAGGGTTATTCTAAAAATTAATGGAGCGGCTTCTCCAGGGTATACCAGGTGTTGTCTCTTATTTCGATGACATCCTGGTATCTGTTACCTCCCATGCCGACCTCCTCACCAGCCTCCGCACAGTGCTTCGCTGATTCCAGAGTGTTGGATTGAAATTGAAAGCCAATAAGTGCCAGATTGCAGTTCCCAGGGTGGAATTTCTGGGCTATGTGGTGGACGTGGAAGGTCTTTGCTCAGCTACATCTAAAATCCAAGCCATTCAACAGCACCTACTAGCAAGGTGGAGTTACAAGCTTTTCTGGAGCTCCTGAATTTCTATAATATATTTCTGCCATACAAAGCATCGCTGGTGGAACCCCTACAGACTGCTTGATTGCTCAGCCAAATGGGTGTGGGGTAAAGCTGAAGCTGTAGCCTTCTGAGTTGTCAAGACTTTGTTAACTTCTGACAGCGTGTCAGTTCAACGAATCTCTTCCTCTTGTTTTGTCCTGCGATGCATCCCCTTACAGGGTGGGGGCTGTCTTGAGCCATCTGTTACCTTCTGGGTTAGAAATGCCCATAGCCTTTTATTCTCAAACACTAGCCACCGCAGAAAGGAACTATAGCCAATTAGATAGAGAAGCCTTGGCTATAGTGTCAGGAATAAAGAGGTTTCATGAGTACCTCTATGGCCGGCATTTCCAACTTATGACTGACCATAAACCTTTGTTGGGGCTATAGCGGGAGACAAGCAGACACCACAAATCCTATTGTCCCTGGTTGACCAGATGGACAGTTTTCCTGGCCGCGTATAACTATTCATTGCTACATCGGCCAGGCAAGCACTTGTGTCATGCGGATGCTCTCAGTCGTTGTCCTTTGCCAATTACCACCAATGACCTAGCCCCGACCTCCTCTATTATACTCATCAACAATTGGCAGCTTCCTATTACAGCTGCCGATGTGGCGAGAGACACACAGAAAGATAAAGGTGTTGTCCAGGGTGTTGGATTGGGTTCAACGAGGGTGGCCGATGGGGAATTTGGTCTCAGAGTTCTGCCCCTATCTACTCTTCACAAAAGGGGTGTTTGTTATGGGGTAGCCGAGTGGTGATCCCAGAACCATTGCAACCCTTGGTACTAGCTACCCTGCACGAGGGGCACCCAGGGGTGGAGTGTATGAAGGCTTTGGCCTGTAATTACACCTGGTGGCCAAAGACGGACAGCAACATCGCTTGCCGGGTAGCCATTTGCCAGCCTTGCCAATCATCACGACTCCTCAACCCAAGGGCTCCGGTACAAAGCTGGGAGGTGCCAAGGGCACCATGGTCTAGAATTCACCTAGATTTCGCTGGCCCTTATAGGGGTCAAACATTCCTAGTGGCAGTTGATGTGTTTGCTAAATGGGTTGAAGTGTTACTAATGTCATCTACAAATGCACATCTACAAATGCACAGTTTGAGCTACCACGTCCCCCACACAAAACAAATACAGAAGCCAAAATCTGCTTTGACATCCAGGGTCTACAGTAGATGCATTTCTTTGTTTTTTTCTGTTTGTTTGACAAACAATTGTGTCCTTGCTAATTCTTCTTATTTGTGTGGAAACAGTTGGCTCTTTTTTCTATAGTGCTGCATTTTCTTCCCTTGGTAACACTTTTTTTTAAAGATACAAGATTGGATGCATACTACCATCAAACTTTTGCATTAACACTGCTTTCAACATCATATCAGAGGCATCAATCTGTAAAATGGAAGGTTAAAGTACAGTGTCAAGATTGAGAGAAATCATTATGCTTTTATATTCTGTTTTGGCCAGATTCCACCAATTTTACATTTCTTTTCCAAAGCCAAGGACACTGGAAAACTGGAACATTTCCAGAGGAGAACAAGTAAAATGATAAGGGGCATGGAAGGTAAAACTTAGAGTATGTTTCATCTGGAAAGGAGATAATTACAGGGGGACTTGATAAAGTATCAGAAGGGGTGACTTGTAGAAGATGGGACATAATTGTTTATACTTGTTTCAGACAGAAAAATAATTAGTGGGTTTAGAATATAAGCAAAGAGATTTTGGTTGAAAAGTTGGGGGAGAAAAATCCTAACTGTAAGAGTTATTCAGTAATGAAGAGACTGTTTTGAGAGGTGGTTGTCTTTCCTTTGCTGAATATATTTAAGTAGAAGTTGGATGACCACCTGTTGGAGGGGACGTTGTTCAAGAGTTACAGGTAATGACTTCCAGTTCCGGTGGCTGACGGCGACGGGCAAGTCCTTTGCCCGCTCCGGCTCCCCGATGGGCTTCCCCACTTCTTGGGGGGCACAGGACACCCCGGAGAGGCATCCTACTGAAGGAGCGGCTTCGCGGGGGATCCTGGCATCGGCGGCGGCTGGTGGGGGGCCCCCCGCTTCGCTCTAGGCATCGTGGAGCAGTTTCGGAGGGCGCTTCGCGTCTTTGCAACAGGCTGATCGGACGATGAAAAAATAGAAGGAAGCAGCGGTGGTGCAGTGAGGCGCTTCCCCCTTTCATTCCCTTTCCTGACTTGAAGGACCTTTCAGCATTCTTAAAACATTAACTTTCGGATTTCCTTGGAGGCGCGGCTGGAGGGAGGGGGATTCCCCTCCCCCTTGGACAAGCAGCTTGGAAAAATTCTGCTCTCAGCCCCAGGGCAAGGAGGAGGGGGGAGAGCCAACCAATGATGCCTCACCCCTGCAAAAGTGATCTTTCATTGAATTTAGCTCCATAACTTATTGATGATCTGAGGACTTTGGGAACTTTTAAAACTTTGTTATGCCTCTGAGACCAAAGCTGGCAGGGCAAGATGGCACACTTCTGTTGTCTTCATGAACTGTGAAACCTGACTCCACCTTTAAAATTCAGGCTTCCGGTCTTTGTCTCCGTGTCACCCAGAAGAATCTCTTGTGGATTGTTATTCTTTGAACTCTCTGGGGGAAAAATTCTTCTCTATTGCCAGACTGACTAAAGAAATTCTCTTCTGCCTGGATCTTCTGCCTCCTGGACTCATCTGGCTGCTCTGCCTCTCCAGCTGTCCATTCTCCATACTGACTGATTTCTTTACTTTATAAACTATGTCTCCTAAAAGACCACCCCCTGGAAAACCTGGCTTTGCTACTTCTGCCCCGACATCTGCAACATCCAGTCCTGCCACACAATCAAAGATTACAGACCTGATGCAACCTAAGAGTACAGAGATGGATTTGCAACAAATGCTTCAGCAACTTATACAGGGCCAGGAAGAAATCAAGAAACAATTAAAGGAAATGAAGGAAGAAATTAAAGAAAACCAAGTCCAAATTTACAAGAATTCACAGAGACTGGACCTTGTGGAGGGTGGGGTGGCGGAGGTGAGGGGGGGGGTGTAGAAGCAGTGCAGAAGGGAAACAAAGAACTTGATACTCAGCAAATGAAAACAGAGTTTGAGAGAATGTCCTTTTATCTTAGATTTCAAAATGTCATAGAAGTAGATGGGGAAAATATAAGGGACATTATGACTAACATCTTGGCTGAATACATACACAAAGAAAAACAACAGATGGAATGGGAGATAGATCTGGTCTACAGAGTGAATTCAGCTTATGCCAGAACACACAATGTACCCAGGGAGGTCCATATTAAATTTCTTAGAAAAAGCACAAGAGACGAAATTCTGGGTGTACAAAGGGGGCAGGCACTGACATACCATGACAGGGAAATAACCATCCTGAAGCAGATCCCCAAGAAAATTAGGGAAAAAAGGAAAAACTATTCGCAATTGGCGAATAAATTATACCAGAAGGGGGTGTGGTTTAGATGGTTGATGCCTGAAGGTATGCTGATATTCTGGGAGGAGACAAGAATTAGAATTAACACACCCATAGAGGCACAGGCCTTTATGGAAAAAAACTAAACAAACCTAGAAAAAACAGAAGATTCTACAACGGATATGCAGGACACGGAAGGGGCCGGAGCTCTGCCAGCGGGGGGAGAAGGGGCAATACCAAGAAAACTCAGATCACAAAAATGAATAAGAAAATCTCATTGTTATAAATTGACCGAAAGTAGTAATGGAATTATATGTGGATCATATACTACAATATATAAACTGATTGAAAATATTATTAGAATTAATATGCTGATTATATATGATTATGTATTAATGTTTTATACTCAGATGTATTTTATGAGTTTGGAGGGTGGGGGCGCCTGCCACACTTTGCAACTGTCAAAATTTGTATACCTTTCCATTTACCTTTTCCCTTATAAATGTTAAAAAAACCAATAAAATTCTTAAAAAAAAAAGAGTTACAGGTAATGACAGAGAAGGTTTGTTCCTGATTCTGCCAGTCAGAGTTCTTTAATTAATGGGATCTGCAACATATGTTGCTGCCTGCTGGGTGGGACAGGTTGATAATTGAGATGAGATGGTTTCTCAAGAAAACTGGTCCAAAGGACTGATAACCAGTAGTCCAGTCCAGAATTGGTCTCAGAAGGAGTTCACGTAGCAGAGGAGTTACTTGCGCAACTCTAGTGATACCCCAAATTGCTCATGCCATTACATTCTGCACTAGATGATGCTTCTGGAAACTCTTCAGTGATAGCCTCATGTATAGCGCATTGTAATAATCCATACAGGGGACGAGCACAGCATGAGTGACTGAAAGATAACTTCTCAATCCAGGAAAGGATATAACTGATGCAGTACACAAAGTGGAGCAAAGTCCCCTAGTTAGAAGCAGGAGTTGTGAATTTAGGAGGATCTCTAGTTTATCAGGAGGACCTCTAGATTACCAAGTCTAGCTGGGATAGTGCAACCCCATGCAAGACCAAAACTGGTAATCCAGAGGATACAGAGGAGCCTCCTACATACAGCCAGTCCATCTTACTTCAGGTTGTTGAAGCCTGTTTCCCATATTAGCTCCAATGGTTATTGTTAGTCTCTGCCTTAAAGTACATTCATTTGAAAACTTTTGTCAGGAATTCAGATTAAAATAAGGATCAAGGATGAAGCCAGCAACTAAGGCTAATAAAAGAAGGAAAAGACTGTCAGATAAATGAAAAATAATTATATCCTGCCTTTATTATTTTTTATAAACAACTTAAGGTGGTAAACATTCCTCCTTCCTCTTTTGATTTTTCCCACAATAACAGACCTGTGAGGTGGATTGTGCTGAGAGAAAGTAATTGGCCCAAAGTCACCCAACCACCTTTATGTCCAAGTCTCCCTGTTTCTAGCCTGGTGCCTTAACCATTAGACCAAACTGGCTGCAAAACCAAAGCTATGATCAATCAACTTTAGAACATCAGAATCACAGGACGGATGATGTACCGGATGTAAAACATCTTATTCTGCGTATTATATTTGGAATCAGAACCAATAAAATAGGTTACAAAATGCTCAATGTGAGAAAGGATGATAAATATATCTGGCTTCCGTTCTGCATTGTAGGCAAAACTTTCAGAAACTAATTTTGTTCCTACCTCATTCTAAGTGAAAAGTTTTCCTCTTGTATATTTTGGACTGTCACTGGTAATAATTCAAGCACCTTAATACAAGAGCATTTTGGGGGTAACTTTCAGTATAAACATAACACAACGTAAGCAGGAAGAGCTCCAGGATCAGGTGGAAATTTAACATCTATTTTTGCAATGGAAAATTGTTCACTTAGTTCTGAGGTAATTCTTACAGTGAGATAGCACATGGCTATATTACCCCTTTCCTCTCTTCAAAACTTGTTAGCAGATACAGTATGTTTAATATGCAGTATACAGTCAAAAACTGACTTCACTAACAAGAATGAGATGCGGCCAATGTTTGGATGGACTTGGCAATGATCCACAGATAGCAGCTGTTATGAAAATGATTCATTCTGTCTGGTGATGATTATGGATTTGAGTAGGAAGATGCAGCTATGACTGAGTCTTCTTTATCATTGCCTAATTCTTTACCATTGGTCTTGGGACTTAGGAATAACTTAGGCAATGGTGGCGGCAAACAGGCTGTGCTGAATGGGTGGCAGTGAATGGGCCGCGCCGGTTGCAAATGGACTGTGGCAAACAGGCTGCAGCAAATCGGCCGCAGCGGTGGTGAACAGGCCTCAATGAACAGGTCGCAGCCTATGGACTGTGATGGCAAATGGGTAGCGGCCAATAGGCTGTGGCGGCAGTGAATGGGCCATAATGGCAGTGATCGGGCTGTTGCTACGAATGAGTGGTGGCAAATGGGTGGTGGCGAACAGGCCAGATGAATACCAGATGGATGCTGGGAGACAGAGGCAGATTTTTTTCTTGTTTTCCCAAAAAAGCTAGGTACGTCTTATAGTCCAGAGCGTCTTATATTCTGAAAAATACAATATATGGAATATGACTAGAGTCTTCCAATCATTACTGGTTCCCATCTGAGTGGTAAATCTTTTACTCTAGAAATATTAAAAGATCATGCTGTGTTCATGTTAAATTTTTCCATTCATACCTTTTTCTTATTTTAGAGATATCCCAAGTGGTTGCCTGATGATTTTGAAAATAAAATAAAGGTACGGAGTTAGAATTGCTATATTGAACACAAGAGTTTTCTAAAGTTGTTATAGAAAATGAGTTGGTGTTTCAGGCTGGAAGATGAATGCAAATTTTACTTTAAAAAAATCTCCTTTATCTGCCACCTTCCCATAAACTTCTATTCCAACTTCCTAATTTGAATTCTGGCTTTCACAACAGCTACATCACACAATCTTGAAGTCTGCCTCTTATGGACTTTGGAGATTACTCTGATTGAAGTGAAGAAAACTTGTAGATTTTTTTTTGTTGCAAATACAATTTAAAGTGGGTCAATCTCAGTGGAGAAATGTGGGTGCCAATTTTAACTGTTCCTCTAGCAGGTCCATTGTGGAAGAGTGTCAGAGAGTGTTTCATTCTTAAATAAACATCACTCCCCATTCCCACCCGCACAATGCTGCAATATCAAACCAAGAGGAAGGATTTGCCTCTTATCTAGGAATATGCCAATTATCTAGAAATGCTGATTGTAACTAAAGGATACACAGATGTCAATTCATTCCTAAACATTGCTATTCCATAGCTGAAACTACTCCGAAACTACTTAGCTATTCCTTGTCTACTTCAATGATGGTGAGATAAGAAACAAGCAACAATCACCCCGATTCTCAAACGTTTATGTTTTGGGCATTTATATTTGTGGGCACAGGTCCTTACTTTAGGCCTTCCAGACCTGTCCTAATCAGCTTCTGCTTTACAAATTATTGATCTACTATCTTTACATCAATCTGACCTTCAAACTTTGCTGACATATGAGCTTTTTGGAATCTACACAGTCTTGTTAAGTGAAGTTGTTGCCACAATGCCTTCCTGTTAAATGTGCAGCCATAATTGCATTTGATACACTTGAAAGGTATTTCATTACTGAATAATTTCTTGTAGGGAACTTTGTCTCTATGTATGACTCACAATATTTCAAACTGCTCTGTTCATTGCTTTAGTTCATGAAGTGATATGTGAGAAAGACTTTGAAAGATGGGACCAAAAAATACTGCATGGGGAATGGTCAGATAAGTGAGGGCATTTCCTGCAGCTGCATAATGGATACAGAAAAAGTCTCAGAAGGACCCTCCCAAGTTTCTCAGGATGCAAAGGAGATGACAGGAGTTTTGTATTTTCAGTCTTGCAACGTTCTATATGATAAAATTGAATTAGCTCATCTGATCATGTTTCCTGTCTGGTCTACCTGGGAAGGCTAACATCAATTTTGTAAGTTTAAAAGTATGAAACTCTAGCTATCCCCTATACAGCATGAGAAGTTAGGGAAGGTTCCTTCTTAGTTTCTCTACTCATTATGCAGCAGTGGACTATGCCCTCTCTTATCTGATTGTATCCTAAGCCAGGGGTCTCCAATCTTGCCAACTTCAAGCCTGGCAGACTTTAACTCCCAGAATTCCCCAGCCAGCAAACCTGGCAGAGTAATTCTGGGAGTTGATGTCCTCCAGGCTTAAAGTTGCCAAGGTTGGAGACCGCTGTCCTAGGCAGCACTTCTTTGCTCCATTTCTCAAGATATTTCTCACATACTATTACATTACATGTACTTATGTTATAAGGCAAAGTGTTTACAAAACTTTGGATATGAAAAATGGAAGGAGCATGCTAGGTAACTCATTTCTTGGCATTAGCATTTTTTCAATCCTAGCATAGCCATATTGCAATTTAAAGCCTCGGTTTACAAATAACTAATTTTCATGATCAGGAAGTAGGATTCAGGTAATAGAGATACTAAATCAAATTTGTAGCTGTAATGAGAGGAAGATACATTATGAGAACATGATCATTACAGCACCATGCACCCAACATGTTCCCACTTGCATCAAATTTAAAATTTGGCATAAGATCAACTTAATGAAAAGCAACATGAACAAAGACAGTAAGAAGCTGTTTAATCCTACTTAACAAAAGTCATTTATCTTCTAGGATGTGATGGTGTTACAAAATAGTTCTTCAAGAACTGATGAAACTGTAAAGATAAATCACTGGGGAGGTCTTGTTGATCTTTCTTTTTCATTCAAATTGTTGGACTTTGCATCTTCACATATATAATTTATCTGCAATAGAAAGGAGTATGTTAGTTAGACCAGCCTATTTCTTTACAATTGCTTCTCATTGCTTAGACCAGTGATGGCGAACCTATGGCATGCATGTTACAGGTGGCACACGGAGCCATGTGTCAGGGCACGCGAAGCGCTGCCATGTTAGCTGAGTTCACCCTTTTTTAAAGCTATTTTCCGCCCTCCCCAAGCTCCAGAGGCTTTATAGGAGCCTGGGGAGGGCGAAAAGAGCCTCCCCCCCCAGAGGCCCTCCGGAGGCTTCATGAGCTTCCCTGAAGCCTCCGGAGCACAAAAAAACCGGCCCTGTGGGCAAACCGGCATTTCGGAAACAGACTTCCTGTTTGCTTGGAGGGTCGTTTTGACTGCTTCGGAGGAGTCAGGGAAGCCTCCTGAAGGTCTCTGAAGCCTTCAGAGCACTTAAAACGACCCTCCGAGCAAAGCGGAAGTGACTTCAGGGAAGCCGCCTGAAGGTCCCTGAAGCCTCCGGAGGGCTTCTGGGGAGGTGGGGGAGGCTGTTTTCGCCCTCCCCATGCTCCTATAAAGCGTCTGGAAAAAAAGGGGGTCACGCCTGTAGGGCACGCATACACACTGGGAGGGTCACACATTGCATTTGGGTGTGGCACGCCTGCACATGACCCCCCTGCGCTCCCCCCATTTATGGCACACGAGCCAAAAAAGGTTCACCATCGCTGGCTTAGACATTTACCCAATGAAAGTGACAGTTGGCATTTTTTTAAATTTCAAGGGAAAGGAGGAAGCAGACAGCCAAAATTCTATTTTAATTTAATCTTCTGCCTGTACCTACATTAAAGGAATTATCCTTTAATTATCATTCTTCATATCCCCCGCAATGCGAGTTCTTGCAATTTACTGCATGAATCAATGAAAAAAAACACTTATTGTATTTATGGGCAGAAAACTCATAGGCTTTCACAATAGTTCAAAGTGCCCCTGTTTCCATGCTCAAGTTGGTTTTTTTAGAAAAAAAATTCACAGAATATTTGTCAAAAAAATATTTTAGAGATATTTTATATTTTTGAGAATGTCCCCCCCATATTTCAATCTTACAAAAGAAAATGAAGTGAAAGATCTGAAGGAGAATTGCTTTCTGATTTGTGCTATAAACTATTTAAAATATGTAATCCAGGTCAGGTTTGCAAGAATCCACAAGGAATGGATCTAGCCTTATTATATGCTTGAAAGTGGCATCTCATTTATCTTCTGTTAATTTGGAGTAATATTCTTAAAAGTAAAGGTTCCCCTCGCACATATGTGGTAGTCGTCACCGACTTTAGTGGGTGGTGCTCATCTCTGTTTCAAAGCCGAAGAGCCAGTGCTGTCTGAAGACATCTCCGTGGTCATGTGGTTGGCATGACTAAATGCTGAGGGACACAGATTGCTGTTACCTTCCCACCAAAGTGGTCCCTATTTTTCTTCTTGCATTTTTACATGCTTTCAAGCTGCTAGGTTGGCAGAAGCTGGGACAAGTAACAGGAGCTCACTCCATTACACAGCACTAGGGATTTGAACCACTGAACTGCTGACATTTCTGATCAACAAGCTCAGCATCTTAGCCACTGAGCCACCATGTCCCTCTAATATCCTTAGTGAATTACAAATGAGAGATTTCTTTTTGGGATTAATGGATAAGAATTGATGGATAAAATACACAAAGTTGACATCGCAGTCTGAAGCAGAGGTGGGTTGCTCCTAGTTCGACCCAACTGGTAGTGGAATTCAGGCGTGGGTCGCAGAACTGGTAGCGACCCAGGCCTGCCACCTACATTCCCTCTAAGGTGCGCGGCTGCGCTAGCGCGCAGGTGGCAAGAAAACACCGCGCAGCAGTTTTCAACTGCTGCGCAGTGATTTCTATTGCCACAGGCTTTGGAAGCTGGGGAGGTCCTTTGCAGGCAGCTAGAACGGGCCGCCTGCAAAGGACTTCCCCAGACTTGCTTTGAGGAGCACGGGGTGACTGAGGCTAGTTGTGAAGCCCCAAAGCCCCCACCGCCACCGGAAGAACTGCTGCCACCTCCTCCTCCTCCTCCTCTAACAGGCAGCACTGCCGGATTTGCCGCCCGGCGCTGCGGCTGAGATGAAGCCGCCAAAGCTCCAGCCGGCATCTCCGCGCGTGGCAGCGGCGCCTCCCCTCCGCTCGGAGCAGCTGAGCTCAGTCAGTGCTGGGTTACCCCTGCCCCCTCCTCCTCCTCCGCCGTGCTTTTGAGGAGCGATGAGGCTGCAGGAGCCAGTAGGAAGGGGGGGGGGAGCAGGGGAAAAAAAGCCTCATGGCTCCTCAAAAGCACGGAGGAGGGGGAGGGGGCAGAGGTAACCCAGCGCTGAGCTCAGGAGCAAATCTGGTGATTCTGTTGGAGGAGGAGGAGGAGGAGGTAGCAGCAGTTATTCTGGTGGCAACTCGTACTCATCGGCATCTTCAGCAGAAGCCCTGCCCACAATGAAGAAAGCAAAGATGGAGCAGATCCACGCAGATGACGTTGCTGCAACATGACTGGAGGAGGAATTCTGGGAGTTGAAGTCCACAAGTGTTAAAGCTGTCAGGTTTGAAGACCTCTGCATTTTTTTTTCTAGGGGTGGAAGGGTCTTGTAACTTAACAGCTTTAAGACTTCCATGCTTCAAATGCCAGAGGTCCTGAGCCAACAGGACTGGAGGAGAAATTCTGGGAGTTGAAGTCCACAAATCTTAAAGCTGTCAGGTTTGAAGACCCCTGGGGGGTTTTTTCCCTAAAGGGTTAGGGGTGCAAGGGTCTTGTAACTTGACAGCTTTAAGAGTTGCGTGCTTCAAATGCCAGAGTTTCTGAGCCAACATTTTGGTTGCTAAGCAGGAGCGTTGTTAAGTGATACTAATATTATATAACACTTTGAATTAAGCGGGTACCTTGAAGAAACATAACTTTGAGTTTCAAATAATACTGATTTCGTTGTTGTCTTAGGTGACATCTGTGAAAAAAATTCGGGTGCTCAGGCATGAAAATGTGCCACTCAAACACTATACTTTTCTGCTCACATCGAAAAAAAATTAGAGGGAACATTGCCTGCCACGCCCCTGAACCGGTTCCCTCGCTGCCGTTGGACTACCACTGTTTTGGTTTTTAGTGACTGCATGTGCGCATTTCACTGTAAATTGTTCTGTGCATGCGCAAAGAACAATTTATATCAAACAGCACATGCACGCAGGGGGTTGCAGACTGGTAGTAAAACCGGCAGCAACCCACCCCTGGTCTAAAGGATGATGAAATGCAAGGTAGAAAAAAAGAGGAGAGAAGTAGGATTAAAGTGCCAATAAATAAAAATTAAAAAATGTAGGAGGGAGATGTCCTAGGCCCCCAAGAATTCTGCATCAGAATCTGATGCAGAATTTTCATCAGATAATTCCACGTCGTTCTATGATGTACCCAGAGTGCCCAACTTTTAATGCATGATTTTCTTTCTATGTATCAATCATATCACCACGAAGCCATCTGTCTCTAGCTGTGGAAAGTCTTATCCTTGTGCTTTAACATAAATATTTAGCAAAAACTTGCCCTTTTCAGAGTTACAGAGCCTCTAGATCATTGATATTATTCTTGTCAAATAAGAAAGAGAGAATGATAGAATTCTTGTCTGATCATGAAAGTTGATATGTTTTAGTTGGCTAATTTATAAAGGGCATTTCATATGAGATGATAGTTGTGAATTACAAAACATCATCTGGGAATGGGAACAAAACAACAATATCAGATTCCTGCTCCTGGCAAGATAAGTGTTTTTTTTTTTTTAAAACAACATTCTGCAACTTCTTTAAGATTTATCATGAAGCAATGTCTATAAATTGTTCCCAAACTGGAACATTGCTTTTCTTAAGAAAAAAAACCAGGCATTATATATCTTACATTCATTTTACATCTGTGATTTAAAAAAGGAAATGTATTACCACTTACGTTTTTCTTTTTACAAGAACTCTCGTTCTTATAGTTCAGCTTTCATATCTTTTGCTAAATTATCAATAATAAATTGCATATAATACATGGGCTATGTTATTTGTTCAGTGTACTGGTGAACAAATTGTATTGTGATTGAATTAAACTGGTGGCCTGCTTGAAGAAAGAAAGGCCAGCATATGGAACTGAAAGAGAGAAGGTGATGCAGAGAAATTGATACAAACAGGCAACACTAATAACACACATTTTTTTTGCCATGAGTTTTTCCAAATGGGGCTGATTTGGAGTTTCCAAGGCAGATTATCTGTGGTGGAAAGTTCTCTGCAGAAAAAATACTAAGATCATTATACTGATAAAGCCATATATTCTGTGATAAGTATTGGATTTCAGTTTATAGATACCTTTATAACCTCATAACTTTAAGTAATGTATTAGAATACATAATTTTAAGAGATATTGCTCAGCTACCGTGTATACGGATGGAGCAACACCAAATTTTACTAGCACTGATATTACCTAGTTGGACAATGAAACATCTACAAGCAATCAGCCATGCTCAGAGAGCACCAAGGACCAAATGTAAAGCTCATAATAACTATGAGTAAACATATGGTTTAAAACATACATGGTTGATGCTTATAGATTTTTTTAAAGACACAAATATTATCCTCACCCCTGTTTAACCTAACATGTTTTGGGTTTTTTACAAAAAGACTTGAAAACCTGAAGGGATTGGAATTGGTCAAGAACCCTCCTATATTGCTATAACTGCTGCCATCTGTAAGATGCAGGATTGCCCTGAAAACTCATTAGTTTTAAGAAATTTCCTCTGTGTCAACTTGCATCCTTGAAGAGGAATATTGTTTTTTTTTCAATTTAAACTGAACTCGATGAGGGCTGCCTCTTTAGTGTGTTAGAAACTTCTAATATACTTCTATTTCTTTTGTAATTTCCACTCTGATTTTCCTAATGGTTTTGAAGACTCCTGATAGGACATCAGAGACCACTGGTGATTCCTGGACCATGCTTTAAAAACTTCTGTCCTCTTTTGTCCTCTAGTGTCCCTAATAGCTGTGTAGAGAGCTATTAGAGAGGAGGCATGGCAACACACATACTTTATGAAATCTGGATTCTTTTATGTCTTATATTGTAGACTGCTTCAAGCGAGCTGATGTAGGGTGATCAAGTCTGTGCAAAAAGAGCTGTCAATAAAAAAATGAAATAAAATTATAAAAATGCTTGTAACAATTCAGATTAATATAGTAAAGACATGGTATGTAGTGTAGTGATTAGTGTGCTGGGCTTAGATCATGGAAATTAAGTTTAAAACCTGATAGAACTATAGGGATAGTTTGTGCCCACATTCTATTTCACTAAGCCATTTTACATTACTGCCTTATTATCTGGAGGATAAAGGAAGAAGTACTTATGAACCTCGCACTGGCTCTCAAGAGATAAATGGAAAATAAATGCAAAAATTGATACAGAAATATGATGCAGCAATTCTTATGTTTAAAGCACACAAAGCAGTTGCATTGCATTTATGGGAATGTTGATTGATTTTGTTTGTTATGGGTAGGGAGTCTTATGGTATTTACTATATGTAGTTTATTGTTTATTATCCTGTTATACTATAGAAAGCTTAAATGTCACTTTATGCTAGTCTGACTGGATTTGTGAGGGGATAGATAATTAGAAACTAATCAAATTATATTCAGGTACTAATCTCTCTGTATATTTAAGCTTTAAGAAAAAGAAAGTCACATCACTTCAGTGGAAAACTCAAATTTCTTAGTAGGTTTTCAGATTCAAATGAAAGTTCTAACTGGAGAAGAAAAAGTTAAACAAAGAAATAGATTTCTTGAAAAGAGAATAATTTTTTCAGCTAAGAAATAATAATAATAATAATAATAATAATAATAATAATAATAATAATAATAATAATAATAATAATAATCCACCGTTGCCGGTCCCAAGCCCGGATGAGAAAGGAGGAGGGTTGGGGTCAGGTTGGCAACCTGGCCCCATAAAAAAACTCGCCAACCCATACAACATGGTGAAAGAAACGAATAAAAATCGCGAAATACTAGGACTTAAAAATCGAAATCCAACGATTATGGCACAAACCAGCAGTGGTAATTCCAGTGGTAATCGGCATACTGGGTGCTATTCCAAAAGCACTGGAATTACATTTAAAACAGTTAAAAATTGACAAAATCACCATCAGTCAAATGCAAAAGGCCGCACTGCTTGGATCTGCACACATATTACGAAAATATGTTAGGACGTCCTAGGCCCCTGGGTGGGGCCCGACTAGTAGTTAATGCCAAATCTGGCGAAACAACTGGCCGCTGTGATACAATTCTGTTGATGCAATAATAATAATAATAATAATAATAATAATAATAATAATAATAATAATAATAATAATAATAATAATAATAATAATAATAATAATGAGAGAAAGACTAAAAGTCTAGTAGCAGAAGAAATTCATCAGTCAGCCCTCTATCATCCTTTACTTCTTGGTGACATAAGCATTGTCTCTTATTATTTAGCTGTATTTTACTCCAGAATGTCTGAGTTAATTTCTAAATGCCATTCATCACTATCTTTTTAAAATTCTCATTGGCAAGAATTATATTATCTTATATTATAAGAATTAAACAAGAAAATTATACATTTCAGAATGTATAGTTCTTACCTAAAAGGCAAGAACACATAATTAAAAACATCGAACAACTGCAATGTAAATTCTTCTTACAATTGTTTTTATGTATGGTTTTATAAGTTTAAACTGGGGAAAAAGGCAACTACTTCCCATCTTGATCCACCTGTATGACCTTGTCTGGTTCTTGACTTTAAAGCAGTATCTCACTTATAGTCTGTCTTTAAGATTTATTGTCCACTAAACCTTTATATAAATTTATTCCCATATTAGTTTTTATTCTTACAGCATTGCGTATCTTAGTCAGATACAGAATATAGAATTGTATGAAATTGTAGAGTATCCTGTGGTCAGTGGGGTGCTAGAGCTGTCTTGCACTAGTTCACAAGACTCCATTGTTAAATTTTCTGGAATTCTTGTGAGTCAGTTGATAGTATAAAAAAGCCTCCATGGGTAGTACACCAAACAGTTGTTCCAGTACACCAAGTTTGGAATACTATCCATGATGTGTTCTTGCCTTTTAGGTAAAAATCATACATTTTAAACTATATAATTTTTTTGTTTAGCTCTTTAAAGAGTGATGTAGTACAGCAGTGGCAATGGAACTGGCAGAGCTGATTCTGAAGTATTTCATAGCACATCATGACTTCTTGTTGACCCACATTTTAAAATTAACACCAGGACGTGTGGCTGCTTAGACAAGTTACTCTTCCTTTTTCCTGTTGCAAATTGTGAGATAACAAACTTCCTGGTCTACCCCAGTTAGAATAGAATAGAATAGAATGAGTTGGAAGGGACCTTGGAGATCTTCTAGTCCAATCCCCTGCCTAGGCAGGAAACCCTATACCATTTCAGACAAATGGTTATCCAACATCTTCTTAAAAACTTCCAGTGCTGGAGCATTCACAACTTCTGGGGGCAAGTTGTTTCACCAGTGACATGCGGTGAGGTTTATGGCTGGTGAGGCACTGACCCAGTGGTGGGTTACAAATTTTTTTAGACTTGTGGACTTCAACTGGCAGAATTCCACAGCCAGGCATGCTCAGTTCCGATTTAAAGCGACAGCATTTGTTTTTCTCCTTTGCGAAAGAAATTTCCTTTTTTCTTTTTCTTCTCCCTTCCCCTCCTTCCTCCCTCCCTCCCTCCCTCCCCCCTCTCTCAAACACACACACACACACACAGAAGTTGGATTGTACTACACACACTTTTCCCCAGCCCCGGAAGGATCCAGCCCAGCTTCATGATTACGGGTTTGAAAAGGCAACGTGGCTCTGCCTGCAATCAAATTACATTTGGGGAGGGAGAGCCAGGGTCCTTCCCTCCAGCCTTTGCCCAAAGCCCTGTACCAGGAGGATGAAGTTTGATTTCCTCCCCCTCCCTCTGACCCACACGTACCTTTTCCAGCTGTTTCAGAGAGGATTTCAACTCTGCTCTTGCCTCAGGTCCTCTGAAGAAGCCCCGCCCAAACGAGCACCCTCTACTATGAGGCAGGAGAACTGCGTGCTTCATCTACATCAGGAATTTTTAGGCTTTTAACCCTTGCTTAACTTTGCTCGAGCGATCATAAAACACCTAAAGTCAGACAAGATGAGGCATGCAGTTCTCCTGCCTCATAGTAGAGGGCGCTTTTAGAGGCTTTTTTTAAACAGTTAAGCAGAGTCATCCAAGGTGAGTCAGGAACTAGCTCAGCCTGACCTCAGCTCTCGCCTTTTTCCTTTTCCATTTTTTTTCTTTTCATGATGACAGTGGTGAGGCTGTGCCTCCCCTGCCTCCCCTGACTGCACGTCACTGTGTTCCACTGATTAATTGTTCTATCTGTCAGGAAATTTATCCTCAGTTCTAAGTTGCTAAGTTAGTTGCTAAGTTATCTAAGTTAGATAATTAGTCCCCACTTTTGTCATTCATGGTGTACCTACATTGAAAGTTGTGAAGGATTCTCCTCCCTATTTGCTTAGGCACTGGGATAAAGTATTGGCAGTTTGGTTGAAAGTGGAGGAAGGGAAGGGTTTGCATGCCTTGCTTTAGAGAACACACAGATCATTTGTTCGCCACAGGATTCTTTAAAACAATAGTTGGTTCAAACATTAGTCCAGTTAATTGTTTTCCAGAGCCAGCTAACGTGTTCACTTTGATTTCCAGGAGTAGTAATTGTTTATTTTATCCCATAGGATCCATAAAGCAAAATATTGGTTCAGGCCAAACATCACTAGCCCTTGCCTCTGTCCCATATCTTTTCCTACACTAATAAAATTAACCAAATTAATCTTTAAAGGGGCACTTAACTTTGAAAGAAGCATTTCTCTTTGAAGAGTCTTCAAAATGCAGCATAGCTCTCTTGCTAAGAAACAACCTTCCTCTGAAGACCCATTTCTAAGGTCAGTCTTAATGGTTTGAATGTACCTTCTATACATGGAGAAAGCCTCTTCTGATCAGTTACAGGAAGTGCCTAGATAGTTTTCTGCCTGTGCACAATGCTTCTTCTGGCTATTGGAATCTCCATTAGGGCTTTGAGTTAAATGTCATTCCTCACTGAGGAGAAAATATGTTGTTTCTTTACCTTAAACAGGGAGGATCAAATTACTTTTGTGGCCTGAAGTGTCTCACTGAGGTAAAGCCAAGATGACTTGCACAGCCCCAGAGACTAACACTTTGAAGCAAAGTTTTGAAAGTACTGAGATAATTGGATTCATGGTCTGCTTGATAGAAGCCAGATTCTTATACCTCCATAGGTTCTTCTAACAAAAAAATCAAATGAAATGGACTCAATGTTTTCTATAGTTAGTTTATTTCACACCGAAACCAACCTTCCTTTAGTTTTGAGCTGTGTGTTAATCTAGACTTAATCACTCTGCTTTGTAAGATAGATAATTATATGTATTATGACTAGACATTGTAAATTAATAAGACAGAAATGTTTCTGGAAAAAAAACCCAAGCAAATTAGTTTGGTAAGATTCCCTTAGAAAGAACTATTGCAATTCAATAAACCAAGCCCTCCAGTCATAAGTATGTAAAAAGATTCCCCTCGCACATATGTGCTACGGTAGTTGTTCCTGACTCTAGGGGGTGGTGCTCATGTCCGTTTCAAAGCCGAAGAGTCAGTGCTGTCGGAACACGTCTCCATGGTCATGTGGCCAGCATGACTAAACGCCAAAAGTGCACAAAATGCTGTTACTGTCCCACCAAAAGTGGTTCCTATTTTTCTACTTGCATTTTTACATACTTTCGAACTGCTAGGTTGGCAGAAGCTGGAACAAGTAAGTAAGTATATAGTAGGGTAGAAATATTTCTTAAGGATACTAGCATATAAAAGTGAACAGCTCTTTAAGAAAATTATTTAATAATTACTTTACAAATCTTTTTGGTTTTTTGGCTTTACTTCAAAAATACGATTCAACCTTTTTAATTTATTACCATTGCATCTGTGCTTCTGCTAGGTGATTATGATAGTAAAGATAGTTTCACTTAAATGCAAGATGTTTCTTACCTGCAATTATTGCAAGTACTCTTACTTCAATTATCTAGCAATAGATGGAGGGCTTCCTGCATCATTTGATTGCTCCATTTCTCAGACCTTGGAAAAATGAGCTACATAGACCAATCAATGTTTTTTTCTCTCCTCATCATACCACTGGTGCCATGAATTAGAAGTTGCAAGGAAGGAAGATGCATGGGAAAACACCAAACCAGAAGTCTGTTATCCCTCTTTTTTCAATATGAAGAGAAACTGGAGTATATAACCCTGTTTTATAATCATTTCACCAGTTCAAGGGTTCATTCTATTGGATTTCATAACCTTGCTGCTTCCTCCAGTTCTTGACATTGTATGATCTGAATGGAAAACTTTGTCCTGTTCCAAATGTCTGTATCATAAACCACCACTTAGTAGATAGAGAATTTCCTGCTTCGGCAGTCTTTATTATGTTCTCTCATTGTGGTGTCTTGTTCTGGGTTTTTTAAATTGCTTAAAATCCCTCATTGCTCGTTAGCATCGTGAGGAATAGCTTTTATATGCCCACATATTAAACAAATAAAAGACATTTGGGGGATTTAAAATCACCTCCAGCTGCTTGAAATTTACAGTTTAAACTTTCTTTCTTTTCTTCTTCTGAGGCAAAGTTTATTTGTTTGTTAGTTTGTTTGTTTGTTTGAATTCATATACCTACTATAGTGGGAAATGAGGTTATTATAATATACTGGCTAATTGAGATCAGCAGAAAGTTTATTAGCCATATCCTGCTCACAATGTGAAGCACTTTGGATGTTTTTTGAAATGTCTTAGAAGGAGCTTGCTTCCAGATTCTCTAGGCCAAAGTTTATGAGGCAAAGAACATTTTCTTTTGGTACACCATGGGGAATTTAAGGCTTTATTTTGATTTAGAACAATCTCCTTTAAAGGAGACTAATTGTTAAAGAATCCCAGGCTAGGGCATTGGATTTGTTAGGTGCAAGTTTTCTAAATCATATATTGCCTTGTGTATGTACTGTATAAATATATGTATGGATTTATTGTTTTGCTGAATTGATTTTGATATCATTTTCCTTGTCAAATGACATTTCTGTGCTGAGCTGTGCTGTGCTATGCTACAAATTCTGTTCATGCTTGAAAGCCATTGATTTGAAGAAAGTTGTACTACTACATTAATATGATGCCGTCATTAGCAGCACAAATATACATCATAACATAAATTCTGTCACAAAATTGTGGTAGATCAAGGAGCTGGTTGTCACTGCCACAATATTGCTTTGCCTTTAGTTGTTCCAATAAGAAGTATATTAAGTTGGGTCTCTGCCCTCCCACAAAGTGGGCCTATTGATCCTTCCCCAGGACAAATAAACAGCCAATTTGGTGTAGTAGTTAAAGTGCTAGGCTAAAAACCAAGAGATCATGAGTTCTATGTCAGGGTGTGAATTCCGCCCTGTAAATTAATGAGGTATGGATCTTGGCATATCCTTGAAGCATACTTTTGAAATAAGCAAAATAAACCCAAGGTATATTCTAAGAAAAATATTTTATGGTAAAGAAAGTAAAAATACAAACTTACTAAGCTAATAATCACATCTTGGCAAAGCGTTCCTGTCTGCCTTGCAGACGGACAAAAGCAAAGGTAAAGAAGGTATGGAATGTATGACATGCGCAGTGAATCATTGCTGATAAGAGACAGTTCATTCTGCCGTATAACTCAGAATGTGGGCACAGCTGGCAAACCAAATAAACGCAGTGACATTCTAGCCCTGCCTTAGACATAAAGCCTGTTGGGTGACATTGGGCCAGCCATTATGTCTCAGACCTAGGAAAAAGACAATGGCAATCTAATTCTGAAATCTTGCCAAGAAAAATGCAGAGACTATTCTAGGCAGTTTCTAAGAATCAACACTGACTCAAAGATTTTGCACACTCACACACACATATGCATAATACATATGTATATTATATTGCAAGATCAAGTTATCTTACATTATTACAGTAATTGTTATTTATCTCCCATACTCCTGGATAGAATCATTTGGTTGTTTACATTCTTTCCTAGGAATTGTGTTTTTTGGCAGAATTATTTTATATTCAGGTTTGTTGCGCTCCATTTTAATACAGATAAAGACAGTATAGTTTATATTATTTGAAATAGACATGGCTATTAATTATTACTAATGGTTATAATTCCATTCTATATTTTCTTAGAAATTTTAGCATAAAAATTGCAGTTTGGTTTAAGAGCAGAACTATAGAAATGATACTATATCCTGGCCTGGATAATTCAGATATATTGTACATTTTAAATAGTTAAAAAATCCAGTGTTTTTTTAACTTCCAGAACTCCTAGAATTCTGACACAAGTCAATCCCTGCATCATTCTGTTGGCATTCTTTGGTCCTTGTCTTGACTGTGCGATGATTCCAAAGTAAGGCTTGTTACTCATCTCACTCACTGCTATCCTCTAAGTAGATATTAGCTGCACCGAATTGTGCATTTCCACTTTCCCCTTTTTTTCTCTCGCATTTCAATACAAACACCTTGGAAACTTCTCAGGTGACCTATTTTCTCTCCAGTTACTCCCCCTTTAACAACTTGTTTCTCTTTTCTTCATCCCAAAGGGATCATTCTCTTTAAAAAATAGATATATTGGTTCATTCTTTCTCCCCTACCTATCTATATGTTGATTTTCTGCACTGTTTCCTTCTTCTCTTAGAGATTCAATAAAAAATGAGTTTATCTGAATCATCCATTCATTTAGACTTTTGTAAACTTGTGGATTCTGTTAGAAAGATCTTCAAAGAGCTCGAGATTGGATTCTTACATCCAGTACTCCCCACTTCCAAAAACACACTGCCTTTCCCCCCTGAGACAACACATTATAAATTAGTTTATGCATAGTAACAGAGCTACCAATTTAGTCTCAAACGTTTTTTGCAGTAAGCAGAAATATTTGAAGAAAATGACAAGGAGACTGCAGCAGATATACATGTTGGGTAACAATTAAGTAGTCCCTTCTGCCTGCTCCTAGTTCCTGATCTAGATTTCATGATCATTAGTTTCTGACTTTTTGGAAACACTACTTAATATCTACGTGAAACTGCTGGCTGAGATGATCGGATGGCTTGCGATGAGCTATCATTAATATGCAGATTATACTCAGTTATATAGTATATCTCCATCCCAGGCCTGTCGAGTAGAGCCATGGATGTGCTGTCCCAGTGTCTGAAGGGTGTAGAGTCTTGGGTGGGGCACAATAAGTTCTAACTCAATCCAAGCAAGATGGGGTGACTTTAGATATTTAGTCTTCCTGGTAATATGATTCTTCTATCTTTGGTCTTGGATAGAGTAGTACTTCCCTAGATAGGGCCAATCTAGGGGTCCTTTTGGACTTGTGGCTCCTCCTTGAAGAGCAAATGGAAGCGGTAGCTACAAGGAGCTTTTCATACCTTCAAGTTATGCATTAATTATGCCCGTTCCTTGAATTATGAACTTTGCTCACAGTTACTCATGCTCTTGTTACTGTAACAAAAGTAATGGCAGAACCTCAGAGCACAGTTAAAAGAAGGATTAGCCTAGAATCTCTACATAGCCACAAGTGAACTAAGCCCACTCCTCACTTGAATTCCATTGACCCTTACCTACTCAAGCAGTTTTTAAACTCATTTTTAAATGTATTGTCCTATAAATTCGGTTTGGTTTTTTTGGATATGTATTTAATTTCTTTTTAACTTTTGGGATGTGTGTTTTTTTAATGTTGTACACCGCCCTGAGTCCTTTGGGAGAAGGGCGGCATATAAATCCAATAAAAACAAACAAACAAAGCAAACAGATATTAACTCTCAATTAAGAAGATTCCTGTGCATGATTAGCAATGAATCAGTTTAATTTGACTTCTATTTGTGGATTTGGTCTTTGTATCTGACAATTTGAACAATTGTAATATGCACCACATGGGGTTGTCCTTGAAGAACATTTGGAAACTGGTGCAAAATGTGGCTGCACTGGCAGTTAATGGTGCCATTTATTATGGCACATGTAACACCACTATTACAGGAACTGCACTAGTTGTTGATGTGTTCCGTGTACAATGTTGGTTATTATCTTTAAAGTCCTACATAACTTGGGACCGGGTTTATCTAAAGATTATTTCATTCCACTTGTTTCAACTTGTCCAATTTGGTCTAGTAGACTGGGGATGCTGCAGGCCCCATAGGCTCCTGTTATTATATATATAGCAAGAGAGCCAGTTTGGCCTCATTCATGGGTGTCAAACTTGTGATGTCATGTTGTTGTCACATGACATATCATGTCTTCCCTCCCTTCACTAAACTGGGTGTGGGTGTGGCCAGCACATTAGTTTGGAGAACCGGTAAATACTACCTTTAGTATTTTCCTACCCCTCCCCCATCTAATCTCTGCCTGCCATGTCCCAGTTGATCAGGAGGAAATGGGGATTTTGCAGTAACCTTCCCCTGGAGTGGGGTGGGAATGGAGATTTTATAGTATCCTTCCCCTGCCATACCCACCAAGCCAAGCCCATAGAACCGGTAGTAAAAAAAATTAAATCCCACCATTGCATCTGGCTTGTGGGTCATGAGTTTGACATCCCTGGTCTAGTTGGTTAGATTATGCACCAGGCTGGAAGCCAAGAGACTGTCAGTACTAGTCCTGCTTTAGGCATGAAAGCCACCTGGGTGACTTTGGGTCAATCACTCTTTCAGCTGAACCCACGTCACAGAGTTGTTATTGTGGGGAAAATAAGAGGAGGTATTATGTATTTTCACAGCTTTGAGTAATCTATAAAACATAATACAGGAAAAGAAAAAGGAGTGAAATTAAAAATACTATCCAATAGGAAATGTAAAGTGTTCTTGTAACAATTATTATACGCAAAGCTAGTTTGCTATACTTTGAGCAGTGGTGAGGGTTTTTTAAATTAACGGTTCACTCGTGCTTGTGCTCGCATGTGCGACGCTTCTGTGCATGCTCAGAAGTGTCTGGGCAGATGGGTGGAGCCTCCCATCGCCGCCAATACTGGTTCGCCTGATCTGAACCGGAAGCAACTCACCTTTGACTTTGAAGGAATGTAAGGGCTAGTGATATTTAATTTACAAAATAGCAGAAAGGAAAAGAAAGAAATTTTAACTTTTAGAATTTGTTTCATTCTATTATAAACGATTTCCGCCAAAATACTGAACTTTACAAATTACCCATAATTTTTAAAAATATAATCCAACCTGGTGATGACATTTTTAGAGAACAAACTGTCCAGTTTAGCAATCACATTTGCAGTAAAACATACCAACTTTCTCGGTTTATAAGATTTAGTGTGATTTTAGTTTTGTCTTCAGTTGAAATATCTTTGCACATCAATTATTGTACTAAATTCTGCATCTCCTTAATTGTACAATCTTTTAAAATTTGTTTGTTCCTAAATCATATTTCAGCTTACACATAAGACCTTGCAAATGGACTGCTCCTGCTTTTTGATATGAAAACAAGCAGCCACTCCGCTAAAACCCCAAACCACAACAGAAGAAAACACATATGCTGTTAACCATTCAGAGTTAATTAAAACATAGGAACCCAAGGAAATAAAAAAGAGAAGATAGTCACACATATGATCAGTGAGCGTATCAACCTCACTTCCCACCAATGAGATCTGCAATGACATTTTCTTATCCTATGTAGGAAACAAATGCTCAGGAACATTACGGAAAATAAAAAAAATAATTGTTGGAAATTTTCAGGATGAGTGATTGGAGCAGTATGTACACCAAGAAAAGATGCCATCCTAGGGGAAAAAAAAGAACTTAATCTATAATAGTTTTTGTTTTTGCACTTGTCTTATTGGAAAAAAGTCTCAGAAAAAATTTGTCAGCACACACACACACACTATTGTTTCTATTGCCATCATCATCATACATCATCATCATATTAAACTGTCTCATATGGGAATCTAGAATGGGAACAGAATTTTGTAGAGATGATCCCAATGCAATAATGAGCATCTAAGAATTCAGTGAAATATATGTAGTAGAAGAATAGCTGAAGTCATCCTTCTTGAATTTAATTTGAATTTAACATATTGCTACATTTCTGAGCTATTATCTCCATTGTGCTTGGAGAATAAATTACACGGAAGCCTTTATTTTTGACCTTTGACATCAATACATGGCATGGATTGATTCCAAATCTTTGGCATGGCTATTAAATTATAGCAGTGAACAAACCTTTTTAGAAATGAAAAATAGTTTTGGAGCTTTGACCTTTTACATTTCAATTCACAGAGCACCTTGCGCAAATGGAAAACGTTGATCAAAATCCAATTACTTTAATTTGCTACAACTGTCCTTTTTTAACTTAACGAAGAAGAATACATTGTATATTCTTGCCTACAAGTGCTTGGGATCTCCATACTAAATTTTGCCTGAAAATGAAAACTAACGTGTACGACAAATATATTCTTTCTGCTAGAGATAAACACATTTAAGTATTTCATGATATTATACAAGTTCATGCTGTTCCTTTTTCATATCAGTTTGTGACATTTATAAACTCCATATGCATTTGATACACATTTCTATGCATATAGAGATTCATATTTATATCTGCATACTTTTCCCTAATATACTCATTTATGCAAGTACTGTATTTTGATCTTCATCACAAAATCAGAAGAAATTTAAAAATAAAAAGAATTTGCAAATGAAATCAGTTGTATTTATTTGTGAACCAAATTTTTTTCTTCATTCCTATTTATTATGTATACGATGATGGCACGTGCCACTTAAATAAAATTCCTAAGGGTATTAAGATGATATTAACACAATGAATAGTAAATGTTTTTCTGATAGACACAGTGCTGCTAAAAAAAAAAAGATTTCAACTCATAAAAGTGCAACTATAGTCCAACACATACATACCATGGTTCAAATTCATTGAATCTAAATAAATACCTTTGATGATTACACAGTAATTATGGATTCTTATGAATATGCTGCTAATATAGTAACTTTTATGACAGCCAAATATGTAGGTTTTTTTTGGTAGCTCGAGATGTTCAAATGACCAGTGTTGCAATCCTTTTATTCATAGGTACATTGATTCATGAAACCATTCCACCCAATATTCACAATAACTTATTCACTAAAAACTATGCATGCAAATTTGCTTTATTTTTATGTTAATACTGTACTTGAGAATATTGGTACAATATTTGGATAAATTTGAAAATAGAAACTCCGTTCTATTTCTCATATTCATCCAGGAAACATGAATCTGTCAGTTTACTTTAAAATAATGATGAATTCTTCTGCATCAGAGCTGTAATTCTAATCAGACATAACAGGAAGTAAGCCCAGCTGAATTCAGTCAGTTTTATTTCTTTGCAAATATATTGCAGCATGTATATTTAATGAAAGTAGTTTCATGGACTCATAGAATGTAAGAATTGGAAAGGATCTTGGGGATCATCTTGTCCAACTCCTTGCCCGTTTCAGGAATCCATTGCTAGATTATGTCCATAGATGGTCACCTATTTTTCTTTTAAATATTTCTAAAGAAACAACTTTTGTCACCTCCTGTTTAATTGTTGAACAGCTCTTATCATTATGACATTCTTTTTCATTTTAGTCAAAATCTGCTGCATCTTAATTTAACCCATTGTGCTTGCTTTTTTCCCCTCAAACAACACTGCAGAAATTCACCTCATCCTCTACTTGGCAGTCTTCTGTTTTTCCATCTTAAATATAGACAGCACTGCTAATTGTTTCTTGCACATTTTTTCTTTCCAGCTGCTTACCAGCTGCTCTGGATATGCTTTCATTGCCCAGTAGTTAAGGACCAGTCTAGAAGGCAAGAGACTATGAGTTCCAGTTCTAGTTCCTTAGACGTGAAAGCTGGCTGGATGCCTTTGGGCCAGTCACACACTCTCCGCCCAATCTACCTCACAGAATATTTGTGGGCAAAATAGGAGGGAGGAACTTGAAAATAATAAAGGGGGGAAGTAAGTAGGTAGGCAGGGTAAGTAGATAGGTAGGTAGATAGGTGGATGGATGGATGGATGGACAGATGAGGGGTTCTTGGTGTTCTCTGAACTTGCTTGTTTTCTAACAGACATTTCATTACTCTGTAACATTATCAGTACTAGTCACTAACACTGATGATGTTACCTAGTTTGGGTAATGAAATGTCTGCAAGAAAACAAGCAAGATCAGATAGCACCAAGGACCCTCATGTCAACCCTGAGCTATCTCCTTTATTAGATGATAGATAAATATCCTTCTTAAAATGCAGTGTCCAGAATAGAACACAGTGCCCCAGTATGGTTTGATCAAACAGAAGAAAGAAGAACAAATGATTTCTCTTCACCTTGACATATATGTTTATGGATGCAGCCTACAATTGCATTTGCCTTTTTCAGCTGGATCACCCTGTTGGCTTTTGTTCAACTTGTGAACCATCAAAACAGTCCACCAAGATGCTAAGATGCATAGTTCAGAGGTGGGTTTCTATTTTTTTACTACCGGTTTGTTCGTGCGTGTGCGACACTTCTGCGTATGTGCAGAAGTGTCTGGGCAGGTGAGCAGATCCTCCCGCCACTGCTACTACTGATTTGCCCGATCTGGGATGAACCAGGAACAACCCACCTCTGGCATGGTTGCCGCCCAGTATGTTCTTGCCCATTCTATATTCATGATTTTGATTTTTCTTAACAAATACTGGACTTTGCTTTTGTCCCTTTGAAATTCATCTTGCTAATTTCTGTCCATTATTCCAGCTCATCAAGAGCACCTTGCGCAAATGGAAAACGTCGATCAAAATCCAGTTACTTTAATTTGCTACAACTGCTACAATATACATTGTATATTCTTGCCTATAAGTGCTTGGGATCTCCATACTAAATTTTGCCTGAAAATGAAAACTAACGTGTATGACAAATATATTTTGATTTTTTCTTAACAAATAATGGACTTTGCTTTTGGCCTGTTGAAATTCATCTTGCTAATTTCTGTCCATTATTCCAGCTCATCAAGATTTGTAGAGAATATGGATGATAACCTTGAAGGACAGAGGAAAGATCCATTAATGATCAAATAAATGAAGCTTGAGCATACAGCAAGAAAGAGATTTATGAAAATGCCTCAGACAGTCTCTTCTGCCCAATTCACATGGATATAAATGAGGGATGAGGAAAAGCTCATCCAGATTTGTAAGATTCTGTTACTATAGCTGTTTTAACAAAAGTAACTTTAGGCTTTCGTGGTGTCTGTTACTTAATCTGCTCTGCTTTATGGATTATACTTGACAGGATTGTCCTGAATTTACCCCTTATAGACTTTTTGCATGAAATAGAAAAATGCACTTTTTATTTATTATTAAAAAGGGAGAAATATTAAAAAGTTAAATTATTATGTAGTCATAGAGTAAGAGAACTTTCTAGCTTCAGTTATAACTTTTTATAGTTATGTTTGCTGCAAAGGAAATCAGAAATTTATATTTCTTTTTATCTTTTTCCTTCTTTCCTACACTTTTGTCTTTTTCTCTCTTTGTTTTCTTTATTCAGCATTAGAGTTGGTTAGTTTTTGTCTTCTTTTAAAACTTTAAATAAATGTATAAAAAAGAGAAATTGTCCTGAATTTAATATTGTTATCTATTTTTTGATGTCTGCATATTTTTCTATGTTGCAGTAACCATCAAGAATAATTTGGCTGTGGTGGGATATAAATGTAATAAATAAATATATAGAATAGCCTAATAAATAGCACTAAAATGTTGGGCAGATAATTTCATATCTGTATTTTTATTATTTCATATGAAGCTTATCATTTATTGCTTATCTAGCTGGTTTGTGTCTATATTTGGACATTTTTTGTTGATGATAATAAGGCAACAGAGGTGGCGCAGTGGTTAGAGTGCAGTACTGCAGGCTACTTCAGCTGACTGCTAGCTGCAGTTCTGCAGTTCAAATCTCACCAGGCTCAAAGCCTTCTATCCTTCTGAGACTTCCATCCTTCTGAGGTGGGTAAAATGAGAACCCAGATTGTTGGGGGCAATATGCTGAGTCTGTAAACTGCTTAGAGAGGACTGTAAAAACAGTATGAAGCGGTATATAAGTCTAAGTGCTATTCCTAGTGCTATTATATCTATGTGGTTTAATAAGGTGCTTGCAGAAATGTCTGTATTTGGAAATGTTGCCCAGGATTTAAGAAACAAAGATACAGTTTGGTGTAGTGCTTAAGGTATTAGTATTTAAGGGATTTGGCTAGAAACCAGGGGACCATGGGTTCTAGTCCCACCTTAGACTCAAAGCCAGCTGGGCGACCTTGGGCCAGTCACTGTCTCTCAGGCATAGGAAGGAGGCAATGGCAAACCATTTCTGAAAAATCTTGCCAAGAAAACTGCAGCGATGTGTCCAGTCTGTGAAAATCAGATGTGATTGAAAGGGGAAAAAAGGGAAATAAATAAGTTGTCAACATAACTCCTGAGCCTGAGGTGCCCAGAAAGTTAAGCATTAATGTTTTTTACTCAGTTTGCCATCAGAAAAACTGTTGTGTTAGGTGATGGAGAGTTGGATCTTTCTCCTAGCAAAGAGATCCCTCTAAACTGCAATGAGAGATTAATTTATAGAGGAGATTTAATTTATTCTAGTGAACATATAACCTCACGAACATATGATGTTTGAATAAGGTAATATAGCTGTAGACTCTGTCCTGACCATAATTTTCTTGTATAGTCCTTGCTCTCTTCTCAAACTTCTCTGGAAGCGCGCATATATATATATATATATATATATATATATATATATATATATATATATATACATACATACATACATACATACATACATACATACATACATATATATATATATATATATATATATATATATACGTGCTTGAATGCAAGTATAATATTTCATGTGGTCTCAGATCCTGCTTTATTTGTGATTGCATGAAGCCTTCTTGCTTTCTAGTGAATGCACATTATGTCTTCAGATGTCTTTGCTTAGTGCAAGGTACCTGAAAAAAGGAAGCAATGAAGCATAAGGGTGTAAAATGTGGGACCAACATGCATTGCTTTATAAATTCATACAATTTAATCTTTATACGTTCACAAAAAAATAATGCGTAGAGTTGAGCTATGGAATCAGGTAAACAGGAATAGCTAACTTCCTTCACATTTCTCCTACAAAAAAATCTTAGAAACTCCTATTGCCTTTCAATGTGAAAAGAAAATCTCAATCATGCTGAACTCCTCTATCTAGAATAAGTCCATTAAAAAGCAACATAGAAAATGTTCTCATTTCAAAGCAAGCCAATTTTCCCCTCTATTTATTCAACTCATAAGAAGCTAAAATGCAGCGATCAGTTTCAATACATTTTGAATCCTACAAGACCACAAGATAATATCTACAAACTCAAATATGCTGGGTTGACCAAGATATATTTCCTGAAGGAAAAAAAAAAACAAAGTAAACAAAACACTTTTAGCAGGTGGTGCTAACCAGTCCAAAATTTATTTTTACAAATGAAGACCTTATAATCCTATATGATTTCTATATTAGAGTTGCCAGAAAATATACATTTATTTATATATTTATACCGAAACGCTCACAAAATCCAAGTTTAGTTCTAAATTATATAGCACAGTAAATCTCAGAATTTTGATTAATTTGTGTTGTGATCATCTCTCTTGTGCAGAGGGAACACAGATCACTTCTCATCTCTAAAATATGACCTGGGTTGTTTTTAGGTATAATAAATCTATTAGAAACAAAAGGAGACATCTAATGACTGGAGCATACACTTGGGGCGGGAAATGGTTAGCATTGTTTTAAATCTGCCCTGCTGCTCTCTTCATCAGAAATAATGGGGGTGTTGTTCGAAAGATACCTTAATTGGATAAACATATTCACTGAGATTTCACTTCTGGGTTGTAAGTAATGAATCTATTACATACTTGTTAAATCTCATTTGTTAAATAATTGCCATTTAGTATTTAATATGCAGTATGTATCCACTGAAATCCCAATGAAATGTTTTATTCCTCAGTCAGAACATTTCACACTCTCCAGATGATTCATGGAGGAAATGAAGTTATCATAAAAAAGAATCCCAAGCATGACTTTTCTTGTAGCAGTTAAGGAAAGAATAGTACCATTCTACTAATAACATTACATGTACTTGTATCATTAGACAGCATAATCTGTACTATTCTGCTGCCCCTTGTATTTTACTTACATCATCAACCCTTCGCCTCAAGAATTGCTTTGCCAGTGAAACATTCATAAATCATCCATGTAGAATAATAGATTGGAAGGGAACTTGGAGGTCTTGTAGTTCAGCTGCCTGCTTGGGCAGAGAAATGGTTGTCCAATCTCTTCTTTAAAAAAACTTCCAGTGTTAGAGCATTCACAACTTCTGGAGGCAAGTTGTCTCACTGATTAATTGTTGTAACTGTCAGGAAATTTCTTCTTAGTTCTAGGTTGCTTCTCTCCTTGATTGGTTTCCATCCATTGTTGCTTGTCCTGCCTTCAGGTGCTTTGGAGAATAGCTTGACTCCCTTTTCTTTGTGGTAACCCTTGAAATATTGGATCACTCCTATCATGTCACCCTTAGTTCTTCTTTTCATTAAACTGGACAAACCCAATTCCAGCAACTGTTCTTTATATGTTTTAGCCTCCAGTCCCCTAATCATCTTTGTTGCTCTTCTCTGCAGTATTTCTAGAGTCTCAATATCTTTTTCTTTAGATTTTGATGATCAAAACTGGATGCACTATTCCAAGTGTGGCCTTACCAGGGCAAGATAAAGTGGTATTAACACTTCATATGATCTTGATTCTGTCCCTCTGTTAATGCAGCTTAGAACTGTGTTGGCTTTCTTGGCAGCTGCTGCACACTGCTGGCTCATATTTAAATGATTGTCCACTAGGACTCCAAGATCTCTCTCACAGTTACTACTATTGAGTGAGCTGCCACATATACTGTACCTGTGCATGTTAGAACTTATGTCTAAGAATTTACATAATGTTTGGAATAGGAGCTTTTTTGTTCCTTCAACATTTAGAGACCCTTTCATATGCTTAATATAAAAAGTGAGATAATGCCTTGTGCATATTAGTAAAAGTGATTCCTAAACTGAACTCTAACACTCATCTCAGGTTCATTAATATGTTTAGAAATTAATTCACTTCACATATTGAAAGAAGTAGCAGGAATATACTTCTCACGAAGTAGAAAAGGAAGGAATTGATATACTCAAATATATAGCAAAGTTAGACAGCCTGGTGCTCTCCAGATCTGTGTGACTACAGGACTTAATATGCTTTACCAGAAACTTAACTGGAGTTCAAGTGCTATTGTATAATAAACTTTATAGTTGAGAGAAGAAATGAAATGAACTTTTTTTTAATCACAACATTAATTATAGCTGACCATCATTACTCTAAGTCTAACATTGTTTGTTTGTTTGTTTGTTTGTTTGTTTGTTGTTGAGCTACTCAGAGTTTGGTACAAGATGGGTAGCTATATAAATGTTTTTTTTAAAAAAAAACAAATTAGTGCAAAATAGCTGGGTAATGAGATAGAACAAACAATTTCTTGGAGAATGGGTCCACTGGAATAGTTCATCATTCTATAGATGAGTATATGTTCAGTTTACTTTCTTTGTATCATTGTTCAATAGTCATTTACCTTCTTTTTTGAATGATTCCTAATAATGATATTCAGGGTCTTTCAGATGGAGGGATGGATCATATTAGGTTAGTAATAAAAATTCAGAATTTACATACAGTAAAGACAGCTGGATGTGGCTAAACAGCTGTATGATAATTATACTGAAAAAAAGAACCCGAATGGAAAAAGATTTAGAAAAAGGTTTGTTTATGAATAGAGATTGAAGTGTCTAGAAGAATGTGCTGTAGTGCCAACAGGTGGAAGCACTCCCTCCCTCCCTCTTTCTCTCTTTTGTATTTCTGAATAATTAATCAACATTTACAATGACTTCGGTGAAGCTCTCAAAAGTATTTTACAGAATCTAATTAATAGCTCTCAGAGCTCAGCCTGGAAGCCCACTTTATTTAATCTATTGGGTTTACTGAAGTAGGCTTTAAGTAAACTCTTAAAAATAAAGAAGACAACCAAAGCACTGGGATTTCAAAGTCTTAAGGAAAGGAAGTGGAATAGCCAAAATATGTGAACTGACCCAGGCCAATTATGTTGGAAGAGTAAAACCAAAAATGCCATCATAGGCAAATGGCTAATTTACCAGAAGACATTAGAAAAGGTATACTTAATTATTCTAGATTCTGAAATTCCAGCTGGCTACATTATTCATTTCCCAATTTATTGATTTTATAAACTTTTACAATCTACTTGCAAATATACTTCATTTGTATTTTACTTTTTCCCTCTGCTTTCATCTTCATCTAAGTGGATCAGCAGGTTCTAATTACTTCAGTTCTATTAAGACCCTCAAGGAATGTTTGAGAAGGAAAGGATGTTGGACTTGTTATGTTGATGACATAAGTTGCATGTTATTTAATTCACATGATTTGTTCAGTAATAACCTTCCTTTGGCCTATGACAATATAATTGGGGGAAGAAATATTTCAGCATTACTATATGAGGTTGAGTCTTATTCCTAAAATATGGAATTTGCCATCTTATGAAGAGTTTTGCTTTATTTGGCTTGGAATATAACAAAGAATATAAGCCTATTCAACTGGATATAAAGTCATTATTCTGATTTTAAGGAATGGATCCAGGAAATTATGCTCTAAAATGAGGAAATTACTGTAAGTCCAGAATTATTGATAACCTCAACAACTGAATTAATTTTATATAGGCATTTGCATTTATTTTATGAATTTGTGTTTGTTGTTTGTTTACTTTATTAAACTTCCTTTACCTTTTTTTTCCTTCATGGATTTATTTGTATCCCATTTTTACCATTTTTACAAATAATTTGAGGAAACGAACACATCTTTCACCTCCTATTTTCCCCATAACAATGACTCTGTAAGGTGAGAGTGTCAGGCCCAAGCTCACCCAGCTGGCTTTCTTAGCTAAAGTGGGAATTGAACCAATGGTCTCCCACTTGCTAGCCTGGTGCCTTAAGCATAGACCATCATCATCATCATCTCCTTTAATGACCCCATAATCTCTTGTGGGGTGGAGTCTGAGCAACTGAACGGAGCTGAGTGTTTACTGGCCGGATGCCCTTCCTGTCACCAATGCAGAGTTATATTCAGCAGCTATATTCTCAATGTGCCCAGAGAGAGAAATATCTACCTCTACCTAGGATAGAATGCACAGCCACCTGATTGTGAGGTGAGAGCTTCACCTCTAGGTTCACACCACTCGCTTTAACCACTAGACCAAACTGGCTAATTTAACAAGTGTAGGGTTTTTTAAAAAAACTTTTGTATTTCACTATTTCTTTAAAAAACCACAGAGATTCTTTATGCACATAAAAGCTCAGTGGAGTGTAATGGATATTTATAATTTTAGATCTTAAAAAGATAATAAACCTTATTTTTATTTTGAATATGATTTATTCAGTATAATTTATGCTTCCCATTCAGAAAAGTTAACTCCAGCTTGTTGATCATACTATTCAAGATATCCGTAGGTGTTTTTACTCAGTTTCACTCTCTTACTAACAAGAATATGGTAGGGAAGAGGAAAAGAAAGAGGGATAAATCTCAAGGGAAAAGATTATATTAGAATTCAAAACAGAGCTGGAAGGAAACGTACCATAAAAATTATACTTAAAAGAAGCTGAAAAAAAGAAAGAGGTAAAGGAGTAAACTGCTCTTAAACAAAATCATTACTTTTTCCTTCTCACATTTGACAGATTAATGTAACATATGATTCCTAATTATTTCATACCTCCAGTGGGGTTTATATTAAAGAAAAAGCATGTCAGGTTAAGGTCTAACAATGCATCTCTTCTCAGAATCCACTTTGTTCAGGTAAGTCACACAGTGGCCAATATGTTTACCAGTAGAAACTTATGCTGAACATGGTAGTCTTTTGTTTCTCCTTGCTTCAATCCAGGGAGTAGGTTAAGTCCATACAAAGAAAAAGTCATGAGACAAAATTCATTACAGAACAGAAAAAAGTTTGCTTATTTAAAAAAAAAGAATATTCCAAGTAAAATAAGGAAACAATGCACAATACAACAATTATTAGCAATTATCTCATGTCAACTAGGATACAGTTTTTGAATGGGATGAATGAGCTGGAAGGGACCTTGGAGGTTTTCTAATCCAGCCCCCTGCTCAAGCTGGAGAGCCTATACCATTTCAGTTAAGTGACTGTCTAGACCTGGGATGGCGAACCTATGGCAGGCGTGCCACAGGTGGCACGCAGAGCCATTTGTCAGGGCACATGGCACGTTGCCCTGTCAGCTGGCCAGCGTGCATGCGCATGCTGGCAAACTGAGTCCAGTCTTTTTAAAAGCCATTTTTCACCCTCCCCAGGCTCCAGAGGCTTTAAAGGAGCCTGGGGAGGGTGAAAACAGCCTCCCCTGGCCCCCCGGAGGCCCCCCTGGAACTTCCCTGCAGCTGCGATGAGGTGACTGGGAACTACCTCCAGTTTTGGATGGTGCCTGATTGGATCATGTGATGGACATGTGGGTACTGGGCAGGGAGTTCAACTTTCATATGGGTGGGGAAAACCTGGAAACTTCCAGATTCAGGTTTTTCCAGAGATGCCAATGTGACATCTCTAATAAAAGGAACTTTGAAGAAACACAAGCCACAGAGTCTTCTTTGGGTGGAGATGCTACTTGGAACCCTGACACTGCCCCAAATCCTTTTTATCTGTTGAACTCTTGACTTGAGCCAAGTGGATGCCTCAAGGAATTTTATCTGAGTTTGCTGTGTATTGTGCCTAAATTAGGATTTTGCTAGAAATATTTTGTTATCAGAAACCTGTTATATTCCTTTCCTCCCTGACATACGACCTGGGATTCCCTCTGTTGACAGCTAGCAACAGCCATGCCGCGCCTTAGCCAATCAGGCGCGGCTTGGCTGAAGGCGGGCTGTTCTGCTATCCTGATTGGTTCCTCTGCTTGACAGCTCTTCGTATGAATAGCTGTCAAGCAGAGGAACGAGCGATTCTCTCCTGTACTTGTTGTTGCCGTTCTATTTAATAAAATTGTGTTGGACGTTCCTCAGCATGTCAAGCCTCGTCTTTCCCCACTCTTCTTCACTGGCGACAAGGATGGGATACTCTCTGAGGCGACGAACCTGAAGGAACCCGACCTCCTCGATCTGCCACTTGAGTTTCAGCTCTCCGAGCCGTACAACTCCGAGCTGCTATGGCATTGCTTCCCCCGTTCGCTCCCTTCGGGACAGACGGAGAAGGATGGACCGGCTTTTTAGAGCGCTTCGAGTGCTTCCTTAGGGCAAATGGGAAGCGGGGTATTCCGATGGAGGAGAAATGTAGTTTCTTCCTCAGTAGTTGCGGAACCCCAATGTTTAACGCTGCCCGGGCGTTGGCAGCCCCTGTGCCAGTCCACGAACTTGACTGGGACACTTTAATGGCCAAGCTGAAAGGTCATTACGCCCCAACCCCGTTGAAGATAGCGCGACGATACGCGTTCCGCCAGTGTGTCCAGAAACCGCACGAAGATGTCAGCCAGTTCCTCCAGTCCCTGAGGACCACGGCCATTCCCTGCGAGTTCCTGGACCTGGAGGACAACCTGGTGGAGCAGTTCGTCAGCGGGGTCAAGGACCTCCGGCTGAAGAGGCGCCTCCTGGCCAGAAATCACCTTGGCCGAGGCGGTCGCTGAGGCGCGGGCGGTGGAGTTGTCCGAGCAATCCACGGCAAAAATGGACCGCCACCAGCTGCCGAACTATCCAGCCCGCACTTGCCTCATTGATCAGCTGGCGCCTTTGCCTAGCCCGGCTGAAGAAGAGGAAGAGCTCGTGGCCCGTCTGGCAGAGCTGCAGAGACGCCGCAATCCGAGACCACCGCGCCAGACTACGGCAGCCTGCCTTGGCTGCGGGGGCAGCCACGACCGGTCAGCCTGCCCATTCCGGGCGTCTATCTGCCGCCGGTGCTCCCAAAAAGGGCACCTGGCCCAGGTCTGCCGGGCTGTGCTGCCTCCACCACCAGTCCAAGGAGCCTGCGGCCAGCAGACGACCGCAGGACCACAGCAGCCTCGCCGCCAGCCGCGCACGAGAGCCAGCTGCTACGCCGTGGAGCCAGGACCAGCAGCCGCCCCTACTGAGGCAATCTACCAGGCCTCCGCAGGAGCGGACAGAATCAAGGCGTCAGTCCTCATTGAGGGCGCCCCTTGCGTAATGGAGGTGGACTCCGGCTCGTCCCGCTCCATAATTTCATGGGCTGACTTTAACGCACTCTGCCCCGGCGTTCTAAAACGCCAATTGACTGCCAGCCCCGTGGCCCTCAGGGACTCATCAGGGGTCACTTATCCCAACCCTGGGTAGCTATACAGTCAGGGTTGAATATGGGGGGTTTTCGGGTTGCCTGCCCATTTTGGTGGTCGAAAAGCCCCTCCCCGCATTGCTGGGGCTGGACTGGTTCCCCGCCCTGGGTCTCTCCGTGCAGGGGGTGTATTCCCTCTCAGACACACCCCCTGATGTGGCTGCCGTCATCGCCGCCTACGCGGACGTGTTTGACGGACAGCTTGGGCTGTATAAGGGTACCCCCATCTCTCTCAACCTAGATCCCCAGGTTGCTCCCATTAGGCTGAAGGCCCGCAGGGTGCCTTTTGCCTTAAGGGCCAAAGTTGATGAGGAGATTGACCGCTTGCTGGCGCAGGGCGTATTGGAGCCTGTTGACTACTCACGATGGGAGACCCCAATAGTGGTCCCCGTGAAGGCCGACGGCTCCATACGTCTCTGCACCGACTTTAAATCCACCATCAATTTGGCCCTTCAGGCAAACCCCTATCCAGTCCCTGTTGTACAGCACCTGCTCCACTCCCTGGGGCAGGGCTGTATTTTTGCGAAACTGGATATGGCGCAGGCCTACCAGCAGCTCCCGGTGGATGATGAAGCGGCGGCTGCGCAGACTATCATCACCCACCGAGGGGCTTTCCGTTGCCGCCGCCTCCAATTCGGCGTTTCCATGGCCCCGGGGATCTTCCAGAGCCTCATGGAGCGATTGCTCCATGGGCTCCCTGGCGTTGTACCCTATTTTGACGATGTCCTGATCGCTGCTTCCAGCCGCTCAGGTCTCCTCGAAATGTTGGGGAAGGTCCTCGACCGTTTTAGAGGCGCGGGTCTCAAATTAAAACGCAGCAAATGTTCATTTGCTCTGCCTAAAGTGGACTTCCTGGGCTTCTCCATAGATGCCCACGGGATCCACCCCACCCCTGCTAAAGTTGCAGCCATTAAGAACGCCCCCACCCCCGCCTCTAAGGCGGAGCTGCAGTCGTTCTTAGGGCTTTTAAACTTTTACACACCATTTTTGCCGCACAAGGCGTCACTAGCCGAGCCGCTGCATCGGTTGCTCGACCGATCCGCGGCCTGGCGCTGGGGCAGCCGCGAAGCGCATGCATTCGTGGCTGTCAAAGACATGCTGACATCAGAGGCAGTCCTAGTCCAATATAGTGACAGGATGCCCCTGACTCTAGCGTGTGACGCCTCCCCCGTGGGTTTGGGGGCTGTCCTGAGCCATGTCCTCCCCAATGGCTCGGAAGCCCCCATAGCTTTTTATTCCCGGACACTCTCTCCGACGGAGAGGAACTACAGCCAGATTGACAAGGAGGCTCTGGCTGCCGTGTCCGGGGTTAAAAAGTTCCACGAGTACCTGTACGGACGGCATTTCACGCTCTTCACGGACCACAAGCCGCTCCTTGGGCTTCTGGCCGGTGACCGTCCGACCCCTCCCATCCTGTCTCCCCGCATGACCCGTTGGGTGGAGTTCCTAGCGGCATACTCGTATGCCCTGGTCTACCACCCAGGCAAGCAGTTGGGGCACGCTGATGCCCTCAGCCGCTGCCCCTTGCCAATCTCCAATCCACAGACAGTGCCTTGCCTGTCTGTTTTGGCCATTGCGGACCTGGCCTTGCCGCTCTCCGCGAGCGATGTGGCTGCAGCGTCTCGGGCCGACCCCACCCTCTCCCAGGTGATGGCTTGGGTTCTGCGGGGATGGCCTGGGGAGTTGTGAGTAATTAGTAAAGTTAGCTTGCTCCCATCTTTCAATTTTTGGAAAGGTAGAATATCTGGCTGGCTGGCTGATGCAACACCAACATAGTGATGGTTTTAAATATATGAAAGATATTTGTCTGGTATAGTATAGGCCCGTGATGGCGAACCTATGGCACGCGTGCCACAAGTGGCACACGGAGCCATTTGTCAGGGCACGCGAGGCGCTGCCTTCTCAGCTGGCCAGCACGCATGCGCGCACTGGCCAGCTGAGTTCACCTTTTTAAAAGCTATTTTTTGCCTTCCCCAGGCTCCAGAGCTTTATAGGAGCCTAGGGAGGGCGAAAAGAGCCTCCCCCGCCCCCCCGTAGGCTTCAGGGACCGTCCCTGAAGCCTTCGGAACACTTAAAATCACCCTCCGAGCAAACCGGAAATCACTTCCGGTTTGCTCGGAGGGTGGTTTTAAGCGTTCCGAAGGCTTTAGGGAAGCCTCTGGACAGTCCCTGAAGCCTCCGGAGGCCCTCTGGGGGGTCGGGGGAGGCTCTTTTCACCCTCCCCAGGCTCCTATAAAGCCCCTGGAGCATGGGGAGGGCAAAAAAAATGTAAAAATGGGGGGGGGGGTGTCACGCGTTTTGCGCGCATTCGCACTGGGGGGGTCGCACGTTGCATTATGGGTGTGGCACGCCCGCACTCGACCCCCCTGCACTCCCCCCAATTGTGGCACATGAGCCAAAAAAGGTTCGCCATCACTGGTATAGGCAATTGTAAGTTGTGATAAAAAGTCTTAAACCAGGTGAAAAGTTTTCTAAAAAGAAATGGAGTTTTTATGTGCTAATGTAATTATATTGGGCACGAATATATTTAGGGATGAACATTCTGATGATTATTTTTGATGAATCAAAACCAAACAAAATGTACAGATCAGTAATCATGGGACAATGGTTGAGACTGCCATTAGACTAATTTAGCATATTAAATTCAAGGGGTTATTGCTAACAGGATGTAGTTTGGATTCAATTCAGTGTGATTCAGACTTACAAACCAGCACCCTTTCCCTGGATAAATCTGAGGAAAAAAATAACTATAAGAGTACTGCCCTCCAGTTCAGATCAAAAGCTCATACATATTTTGCATTTCAGAATGAAACCATTATGGCTTGCCCTTTAGAAATAATATCCACAGGCAAATGAATCTCAAAGTGCTCAGTTGAAATCAATTTCAATGCATCTTTTTAAATACTCTTCCCCAATATAAATTGGATTTGAACTTGTTAATTTTTTAAAGCCGTTTTGCTCTACTGTATTACCTCAAGCTTGAAATACCCATTTCTTTATCTCTCTTCAAAAACCCTTACTAAAACTAAGGTGTTGCTATCATGTGAATATACCGGTATGTATTTCTAAGCAATGAAAAGCCATATATTTATTCGACCGAAAATCTTATACATTAATAGTTGAGTTGAGTATCTGGAAAGATATTTATTTGGTTGAAGTTATTCTTCACATTATTAACCATGCATGTTTATACTGATTTAACCAGCAGCATATCTATTTACTGTCATTATACATAACAGAAACACTTTTCTATAATTGCTTGGCATTAAAGCATCCCATCCTGGTCATGGGTTTGAATAAAACCATGCCTTCTGGAGGTGGCGGGGATATCTTTATTTCTGCAGTATTTACAAAACAGGATGCTGATGTTCATTTGTCAGAGAAAAGGGAAAGAGTCCTACCTCCTACTTTATTAATGCATTGGATATTATCCATATTAATTGGATACCGTGCAGCATCTGTGTTGAAACATTGTCATTTGGAAAGATTTACTGAAAGAGGAGTAGATGTGAAATAAACAAATCATCTAATTGTTTCTCAACCTTTAGTTATGTAGAAAAACAATGGTCTAATCATTGTGATGGGTCTTAAAAGTTCGTCACTGCAATTTTTGTACATTGGACTAAACCTAAATCCGAACTCCAAGATGAGTAGGGAACAAAATTTCATTTATTCTGGGTAGAATGAATGTTTGCTCTGTTCTAGTCCTCCACAAAGCTCCTATCCACACCTTTGGCTTTGAGACCTCAGTGTGTGGCAAGTGTCAGTGGTTAGTAGATCTACCATAAAAGCAGAAAAAAAGACAGCTGTTTTGTAAAACAACTAATTTGGGAGGACCACAGATTGGACCATTTTCAGTTACGTAAATAACGAAATCTTAGGAGAGGTGGTGAGACCTTGGGACAGAAAATTTTTGGTGTATTATTTGCTCCATGTCATAACTTTCCACTTTCTGAAGAGAATAAATTACAACTCTCTAAGGAAGTGGCAAGATTATTCTCAACCACCACCTTTTATTGTAACTCATATACCTGAAATTTGCTATTAACACGCCTTACGATAAAAACCATTTTCATTGCACAGTTCATGACATTCTATCTTGAATTAAGCATTTAAAGAGAGTAACCGAAAAACCTTTGTGCAATTTTGATGATATTTAGAATTCAAACATCTCCCTATCTACTAATCTACTTATGAAAAATAAAAAAGCTCTTAAAATCAATTGTGAAGGAATGCAATTCAAAAATCTGTTGCATAAATACACATGCTGTTATAATCCTTTTTGCAAATGTTGTCCTGTACCAATAAACTTTTTTAAAAACTTTCAATGTCATGTGTTGTGGCACTAAAATACCACAGAGTAAGGGTTGGGGGTTTTGGGGGGAGAATATTGAAAATGGAGTTTTAGTCTCATGACTCTCGTTTGTTTGGGGAATAAGCTAAACAAACAACCATAAATAAATTTCTTGCAAGATTTTTATCTCAGTCATAAAATAGTTTCCATAGAAGATAAAATTTTTCTCTTTTTTTATGAATCCTACCCCTTTTAACATACATCACACATATCACATGCATGTACATAAAAGGGGTGAAACTTCAGTCCCTCAATTCAGTGGTGGGTTCTGGATACTGTTGCAATCATTACGGTAGCAACGGAGCCCAGCATCCACCACATGAACGTGCGCAGTGCGCAAATTCGTCCTTAGCTCTTGTGATGCCTCCACGATGCTCCAGCTGCTCGGCAGAGCATTGGAGAGGCGCTGTGCTCTCCATGCCCGTGCGCTGAAGTGCCGAAGAGCTCAAATGCAGGTAAGGACCTCGGACGGGTGGGTGAGCCCTCCGAACGGTACCCAGTACTCCAGGCAGGCACCAGTATACCCGTACTGGGGCGTACCACCTGCAACCCACCATTGCTCAACTGCACCCATGCTTTAACATACTTTACTTTTTGGAGGAGCCCCTCTGGATACTTAACAGGAGTTGAAGTGCACAACATCTGAATAGCACTTAGCAATAGCACATATACTTATATGCAGCTTTACAGTGCTTTACAGCCCTCTCTAAGCAGTTTACAGAGTCAGCATATTGCCTCCAACAATTTGGGTCCTCATTTTACCTACCTTGGAAGGATGGAAGGCTGAGTCAATCTTGAGTCTGGTGAGATTTGAACTGTCAAATTGCAGTCAGCCGGCAGTCAGCAAAAGTAGCCTGCAGCACTGCACGCTAACCATTGCACCACTGTGGCTCATATGGTATAAAATAAGGGAAAACTTCTGCAGTTTTTGCCCAAGCACACTTATATTAACAATAATTGGTGGGTGTTTTTACTTTTTTGATAAAGTTGCAACAACTTGAAACTACAGGTCTGGATTCATATTGCTATTGCTATATTGTTGAGCTAATCACAATGGCTGAAAATTAATTCCAAGCCTCTTCAAATGAGAAGAATTAAACTCCCTGACCCCCATCCTTGCATGGCACTGAGCCTCAAGCTATTTTGCATGACCATCTCACTTTGGATCCACTACCATTAAAAGGTTAACAACCCCCCCCCCCCCTCGGGTCTTTTGAAATATGTACTCTAACTTCAGTTTGAACTAAAATAAATTCCATGGAGAAAAGTAGAAAAGAAGAGAGTGTCTTTAAATTAAAACATCAATATGTTATACCATTATGGAGAAATTATTTAAAAAAAACTTAACCCAGGAAAATACACAATAATTTCTGGTAGTATCTCCGATGACCTCAGTGTTCAGATATAAACAATGAGCATAGCACAAATAATCAGCTCTGCAGCCATGGCTGACCTTATCAAATGCCAATATAAAAATAGTATTGCATCTTGTTTCAATTATGCACTATACTAGAATGTACAAGAATTCTCCTGCTTCCTCTTGTTATTTATAAATTTCTATTTCATTGCAAGCTGTAATGCACTCCAGGCTGAACATTTCTAAGGAATGATTGTAATTCACTGATGGTTAATCACTTGGCCTTTGGCCTTGTGGCTTATAATTCCATTTGACATGTCCTATAATTACTACTTGGAGAGTTTTATTACTTAATTATCCTATCAGCGACTGCAATTTAACATGCCATCAATCTCCTCCAACCACCTCTTTCAGCCCACAAACAAATCCTTACTCTCAATTAAGGCTTCTCCACAACTTTACGCATCAAAATGCACCATAAAGCTTTGTTTAGATTTGGAAATTTCACTTAAGAAGTAATTTTATTTTAATTCTTTCCCCCTTATTTCTGTTGCAGTTCTTCGATTTATTTCTAAAACAGAGTTACAAGTACTTCAAAGTTATGTGAAATGGCTGCCTCTCCTTCTCCTTTTAAATGTGCCTCCTTCAAAACAAATTAGGGACCCATCAGGCAAGATGTTGGCTTGTTTGAGCACCTGCTTGATACTTCATGGACTGCTTACAGAAGACAAACTCAGCCAATAAATCAATAGCTAGTCCTGGAGAACCAATAAACAGTTGCAGACATGATATCAAAATAGGAATAGTATATTTACTGTTTTCTTGAAAGGCAATGGTCAAGTTGGTATTGGCTGCTTTGTTTTGCATTAGTATGTATGTCTCTCTCTGTGTGGGGGTCAGTGAATACAGATAGTCCTTGATTTATGACCAAAATTGAGCCCCAAAATTCCATTGCTAAGTGAAACATTGAGTTTTGCCTCATTTTACGATCTTTCTTGCCACAGTTGTTTAAGTGAATCACTGCAGCTGTTAAGTTAATAACATGCATGTTAAATGAATCTGGTTTCCCCATTGACTTTTCTGGTGAGAAGGTCTCAGAAGCTGATCACATGACCCTAAGGCACTGCCACAGTCATAAATATGAAGGCAGTTGGCCAAGCATCTAAATTTTAATCACCTGACCACGGGGATGCTGCAATAGTCATAAATGTGAAAAACAGCCATCAGTCACATTTTTCAGTGCCATTGCAACTTTGAACGGTCACTAAATGAACTGTCGGGTACTACCTGTGGCAATTCACTGCTTTTACAATTGTATTTGTTAAGTATCGAGTTATTATCAACACTTTGAATTGAGCCTGGGCAAACATTCTAAATCAGTTGTAGTTTCTAATGTCTTTTCCAAGTTGGGTCAAAAGACTCATCACAGGTGTTGTATCCTGGCAGATGACGTCAGGGGTTTCCCTCAGGCGGCCGGCGTCTGCACTAGCAACAGCCAGGTCGCGTCTGATTGGATAAGACGCGACCTGGCTGAGCGCGGGCAAAATCCTATGTACAGATAGGCTGGCTTGTCTGACAGCTTCATATAAATAGCTGTCAGACAAGCCCAGCCGCGCTTCTCTCCTGTATTGCTGTGACAGCTGTTGTGTTCAATAAAGACTGTTTGAATTGCCTCACGGTCTCCTCTCGCGTTTGTGCCTATCCAACACTGGCGACGAGGGTGGGATCCAGCTGCCGCTGACCCACCACGCGTTTCCACACTCGGCACAACCACACCGGGCAATTTTTTTCTTTTTTGGCTGTATTCTGGCACCTCTGTGAGGAAAACCATGTCGGCGATGCCTCCATTGGCTCCCTTCGGCTGTGCCGGAGAATCCTGGGAAGCGTTCTTAGAGCGCTTCGAGTGCTACCTCATCGCCAATGGCAAGCGCAACGTCCCGGACGATGAGAAGTGCAGCTTTTTCCTAAGCTGCTGTGGCCCTCCTATGTTCGGTGCTGCCCAAGCTCTCGCGGCTCCGCGACCGGTCCACTCGCTCGACTGGGTCACCCTGACTGGGCGCCTGCAACACCACTACGCCCCAACGCCGTCCTGGGTCGCAAGGCACTACGCCTTCAGGCGCTGTGTCCAAAAGCCGGAGGAATCAATAAGCCAATTCCTCCAGTCACTCCGCACAGCGGCTATGCAGTGTGAATTTTCGGACCTTGACCACAACCTGACCGAACAGTTCGTGTGCGGAGTTAAGGACCTGCGCCTTCGCCGGCGACTACTCTCCCAGGCAGACATTACTCTTACGGGGACCATCGAGCAAGCGAGGGCGGCGGAACTTTCCGACGAGTCGATGGCGGAGATGTTCCATCTGCCCCCTCCGCCGGGCCGCACTTGCTTAGTGGACGAGCTGGTCCCTATACCGGCTGGCTACCCAGAGGAGGGAGCAGTGGCCCGCATCGGCCAGTCAGCCAGATGGCATGCCCCTCAACGAGCCCGGGAAGCCCCTGCCGCCTGCCTGGTCTGCGGTGGCAACCACGACCGATCGGGTTGCCCCTTTAAGGCTGCTGTGTGCCGTCGTTGCCTTAAAAAGGGGCATCTGGCCCAGGTCTGCAGAGCGCCTTTGCCGCTGACACAGCGCCAGGACGACGCGTCACCAGCAACAGCCGCCGCTCCGAAGCCAGCATCACAGCTGGGTCGCCAGCAGCAGAGATTGCGCGGTGGCTGCTATGCCATTGACACCGACCAGCACGCCAGCCCTGCGGAGTCGGCCTTCCACACCGGTGCAGGTGCGGAGCGCATCAAGGCGTCGCTCCTAATTGAGGGCTCCCCCTGCACCATGGAAGTAGACTTGGGGTCGTCCCGGTCACTCCTCTCGTGGGCAGAGTTCTCTCGCCTCTGCCCAGGCATCTCTAAGACTCAACTCTTGCCTTCGTATAGACTCTGAGAACTCTTACCATCTGGGGCTTGGAAGAACTGCGGGGAACTATTTGAACTCCCCCCCCTGCCGCTATGAATCATCTGCTCACCCTCTTATGGACTTTTAAGAACTGCCTAACCCCTACTATGGGCCCTATTTATTTTTAGCTACTTCTACCTATTTCTTTCTCCATCCCTCTTTTTCCCATTTTGTTATCTTGGTTGCCGTTCTGTTATGATTTTTACGGGTAGACTTATTTAACACCTCAGCACCCAGAATCCATCTTTAGCCCGGTGTATTTACTATTTATCATTTGTCATGTATGCGAGGTCTGACCTTATTTTATTGCGGGAATCCCCCCTCTCGCAGTTATGTCCTCCTGCCCTTTCTAGGACCCACCTCGAGGACGGGTTTATTAACCCAGAGAGGTGGAGGAAGCGCACATTGAGGGGTTTTTTAATAAATTCTTTTTTAAAAATTGTAAGGGGTTCTAGGGGTGGGGGGGGGAACCGGTTAGGAGGGATGGTAGAGCCAGGCACTTAGGTGTGGTCGAAAGAGGAGGGAGCGGAGTGGGGGAGGAGAGGGAAGATAGCATTCCTGTTCAGGGCTCCTTAATACCAATGGTCGTGGGGAGGGGCAGGTGTGAGGACAATTTAAGAGCGCGTAGTCGGTTGGGAGACCGGGGCTTTTGGTCATTCCCGGTCGTTTGTACCAACCCCTGCATACTAGGTGGTCAGGATCTACAGACCCAAGGCCTGAGACTGCTGTTATGCAACGCGAGGTCCGTTGTCAATAAGGCCCCCCTCATCTACGATCTAATTTTGGAGGGGGAGCCGGACCTCGCCGGAATAACCGAGACCTGGTTGGACCACGAGGGAGGTCTACCCCTTGTGGAAATGTGCCCACCAGGTTATCGAGCATTTCACCAGCCTCGGGCCCAGGGAAGGGGCGGTGGGGTAGCAGTGATTATCCGGGAAGACTTAGAGCCGAGAGAGTTCACCGTGCCGCAGACATCCGGGTGTGAGTCCCTCGTCGTGAGATGGGGCCCAGGGAGGCAGTTGGGCCTGCTGATAGTATACCTGGCTCCTCGCTATACGTCAGCGGCCCTGCCCGAACTCCTTGAGCTGATCTCATCGGTGGCGGTTGAGACCCCCAAACTTTTAGTGATGGGGGATTTTAACCTGCCGTCGATGGGAGAAGCGTCTGAGGGGGTGCGGGAGTTCATGGCTTCCATGACAGCCATGGACCTGACCCAGTTAATTCAGGGCCCTACTCACGAGGGAGGCCACACCCTGGACCTTGTTTTTGTCTCTGGCCAGTGGACGAGTGATCTGGGAATAGGGGATCTAGACATTATTCCCCTGTCATGGTCGGATCACTCACTTCTCCGGCTGGACTTCCCTGGTGCTACCCCCCGCCGCGAGGAGGCGGAACTGGAAGGTATTAGATGGTTCCGCCCCAAGCGCCTGATGGAACCAGATAGGTTCCAGACGGAACTTGGGCCACCTCCTGTGGACCTGACCCGCCCCCGGGTGGAGGACCTGGTAGACGCATGGAATAGTGCGACTACCGGGGCCCTAGACCGGGTGGCGCCTTTGCGGCCTCTCCTGCGGCGACGAACCACCCTGGCACCTTGGTTTACCGAGGAGCTAAGGGTGATGAAACGCCACAAGAGACGCCTAGAGAGTCGTTGGAGATCCTCCCGTTCCGAATTTGACCGAGCACAGGTACGAGCATATTTGAAGACGTACCTCGTGGCATTAAGAGCGGCCAAACGTCAACATTGTGCCGCTCTTATTGCGTCTGCAGATAACCGCCCTGCCGCCCTGTTTCGGGTGACCCGCTCCCTCTTGTTTGAGAGACCACGGGAAGCCCCACTACAGGGCAGAGCAGAGGAGTTTGGGAAATATCTACAGGACAAAGTCACTCAAATCCGGACGGGATGGGCCCCTTTCAGTGGTCCAGTAGAGACGCCCGTGGCGAGTCTTGAGGGACCGCTTTGGGAGGAGTTCGACTCGGTTGCCATCGAGGATTTGGACAGGTTGCGTAGACGTCTGCGACCCACCACATGTTTATTGGACCTGTGTCCCTCCTGGCTTGTACTGGCATCCTGGGAGGTTACGCGCGACTGGCTCCTGGGCCTGGTGAATGCCTCGTTGGGTGAGGGGTCCCTACCGGCCGCCTTGAAAGAGGCGGTGGTGAGGCCCCTGCTCAAGAAGCCTTTCCTGGACCCAACGGACCTAGTCAATTATCGTCCAGTCTCCAACCTTCCTTTTTTAGCGAAGGTTGTAGAGAGTGTGGTGGTACAGCAGTTCCCTCGTCACCTGGAGGAAAATGATTATCTAGACCCGCGCCAGTCCGGCTTCCGACCCGGGCACAGCACGGAGACGGCCTTGGTCGCATTGGTTGATGATCTCTGGAGGGCCAGAGATAGGGGTTGTTCCTCTATCCTGGTCCTATTAGATCTCTCGGCGGCGTTCGATACCATCGACCATGGTATCCTGTTGCACCGGCTAGAGGGGCTGGGAGTCAGGGGCACTGTTTTACGGTGGTTTGGCTCCTACCTCTCTGATCGGACGCAACGTGTGTTGGCAGGGGAGCAGAGTTCGACCCGGAGGCCACTCACATGTGGAGTGCCACAGGGATCGGTGCTCTCGCCTCTCCTGTTCAACACATATATGAAACCGCTGGGCGAGATCATCCGTGGTTTTGGGGTGGGATATCATCTGTATGCTGATGATACTCAGCTATACATTTCCACCCCGAACCACCCCAATGAGGCCGTCGAAATGATGTCCCGGTGTCTGGAGGCCGTACGGGTCTGGATGGATGGCAACCGACTAAAACTCAACCCTTCCAAGACGGAGTGGCTGTGGCTTCCGGCCTCCCGGTTCAACCAGGTGCTTCCATCTCTGGCCATTGGGGGCATCCAACTAGCCCCCATGGAACAGGTGCGCAATTTGGGCGTCCTCCTAGATGCCCGGCTGTCCATGGATGACCATGTAACAGCCGTGGCAAGGGGGGCGTTCCATCAGGTCCGCCTGATGCGCCAATTGCGCCCCTTATTGGACCGGGATGCCCTACGCACAGTCACCCATGCGCTAGTGACGTCTTGCCTGGATTACTGCAATGCTCTCTACATGGGGCTTCCCTTGAGATGCACTCGGAGACTACAGTTGGTCCAGAACGCGGCCGCGCGGGTGATTATGGGGAGGACTAGATACTCCCCTGTAACACCTCTCCTGCGCGAGCTGCACTGGCTTCCTGTGGTCTACCGAGTGCGTTTCAAGGTTTTGATTATGATCTTTAAAGCGCTTCATGGCATAGGGCCTAGTTACATGCAGGATCGCATCCTGCCCCACACATCCCTACGACCAATTCGCTCACACAGAGAGGGACTTCTCCGGGTGCCGTCCGCCAAACAGTGCCGGGGGGCGACACCCAGGAGCAGAGCCTTCTCTGTGATGGGCCCAGCCCTGTGGAATGACCTCCCCCGTGACATCAGGATTACTTCCGATCTCCGCTCCTTCCGTGTACAGCTGAAGACCCACCTCTTTCAATTATCTGGCCTGGCTCAATCGTAATTTCTCTTATTCCTCCTAACTGTTTTTTAAATTGTCTTTTAAACGTTAAATTTTTAATTGCATATTGGGTTCTTACAATTGGGGTATTTTAATGCTGATTTTTAACTGTCTATATGATGTAATTTGTTACCTCCTCCGTGTCCGTGTCCGTGTATGTGTATGTGTGTTTTGTATGTATGTATGTCTATGTGTTTTTTATACATCTTCTATGTTTTATATGCTCCATTGTACGCCGCCCCGAGTCCTACTTGGAAAGGGAGCGGCTAATAAATTCAAATTATTATTATTATTATTATAACTCTCCTCCCCAGACGCAACCCTTCGGGACTACCAGGGGACTCTAATTCCCACCCTGGGTTGTTACCTGGTGCGGGTGGAGTATGGGGACTTTGCAGGGTGCCTACCTCTATTAGTGGTTGAGAAACCATTACCAGCCCTCCTGGGCCTGGACTGGTTCCCTGCACTTGGGTTATCAGTGCATGGAGTTCGACAAGTAGTGGCCACGCCTCCTGACGTGGCCGACGTACTGACGAAATATGCTGATGTGTTTGATGGGCAGCTGGGGGCATATAAGGGAACACCCATCTCCCTCAATCTCGATCCCCAGGTTGCCCCCATTAGGCTGAAGGCCCGTAGGGTGCCTTTCGCCTTGAGGGCCAAGGTTGATGCGGAGCTAGACAAGCTCATCGCGCAGGGGGTCTTGGAGCCGGTGGATTACTCCAGGTGGGAGACCCCTCTAGTGATCCCGGTTAAGGCGGACGGCTCTACTCGCCTCTGCGCGGACTTTAAGTCCACCATCAACCTTGCCCTCCAGGCGAACCCCTATCCAGTTCCAGTAGTGTAGCACCTGCTCCACTCTTTAGGACAGGGCTGCATCTTTGCGAAACTGGATATGGCGCAGGCCTACCAGCAGCTCCCGGTGGATGACGAGGCAGCGGCTGCGCAGACCATCGTCACCCACCGTGGAGCCTTCCGTTGCCGCCGCTTGCAATTCGGCGTTTCCGTTGCCCCGGGGATCTTCCAGAGCCTCATGGAGCAATTGCTCCATGGGCTCCCTGGCGTGGTTCCGTATTTTGATGACGTTTTGATCACCGCTAGCAGCTGATTAAGCCTCCTCGAAATACTTGAGAAGGTCCTCGAACGTTTCAGGGCGCGGGTTTAAAATTAAAGCACAGCAAATGCTCGTTTGCTGTGCCGCGAGTGGATTTCCTGGGCTTCACTATTGATGCCCAGGGAATTCACCCCACCCCTTCCAAGGTAGCAGCCATTAGGAACGCCCCCACGCCTGCCTCCAAAACGGAGCTGCAGGCGTTCCTTGGCTTGCTAAACTTCTACGTGCCTTTCCTTCCTCACAAGGCGTCACTAGCCAAGCCGCTGCATCGGTTGCTCGACCGATTGGCAGCCTGGCGCTGGGGCAGCTGCGAAGCACATGCGTTCGTGGCTGTCAAAGAGATGCTGACGTCAGAGGCAGTCCTCGTTCAGTATACGGACAAGCTGTCTTTGACTCTTGCCTGTGACGCCTCCCCTGTGGGTTTGGGGGCGGTCCTGAGTCATGTGCTGCCCAATGGCTCAGAGGCCCCCATTGCCTTTTATTCCCGGACACTGACTTCTGCTGAACGCAATTACAGCCAGATTGACAAGGAGGCTTTGGCTGCAGTGTCAGGGATTAAAAGGTTCCACGATTACCTGTATGGGCGGCATTTTACTTTGTTCACCGACCATAAGCCACTCCTTGGGCTTTTGGCGGGAAACAAGCCGACCCCCCCATCCTTTCCCCTCGCATGACCAGGTGGACAGAGTTCTTGGCTGCTTACAGCTACACTCTGCTCTACCGACCGGGCAAGCACATAGGGCACGCCGATGCCTTAAGCCACTGCCCTCTCCCCATTTCTGACCCTCCGACAATGCCCTGCCTGTCGGTTTTGGCCATAGCTGATTTGGCTTTGCCACTCTCATCCGGAGATGTGGCTGCAAAATCTAGGGCTGACCCTGACCTGTCCCAGGTCATGCTTTGGGTTCAGAGGGGCTGGCCTGAAGGGCCGGTGCCAGAGCACCCTCGCCCCTTCAAGGCCAGGCAGCTGGAGCTGTCACTCCACAGTGGGTGCCTCCTGTGGGGTGACAGGGTGGTCATTCCGCCCAGCCTGCGTCACCAGGTGCTGTCTCACCTTCATGAGGGCCACCCTGGCATAGTGCGCATGAAAGGCCTGTGAAAGGCATGTGCAGCTATGTGTGGTGGCCCCGCATGGACGACGAGATAGCGGCTTGGGTGGCCGGCTGCTCCTCCTTCCAGCATTCCCGGTCGGCGCCCCCGGCTGCCGCGCCGTGGGAATGGGAATTGCCCCGAGGCCCTTGGTCCCGCCTGCATGTGGACTTTGCGGGCCCGTTCAGAGGCCAGGTCTTCATGGTTGTGGTGGACGCCTATTCGCGCTGGGTGGAACTCATTCTCATGAGGTCCACCACAGCCGAGGCCACGGTCAGAGAGCTGACTAGGCTGTTCGCCACCCACGGCCTGCCGGACGTCATCGTCTCCGACAACGGGCCTCAATTCGCGTCCATCACGTTCCAGCTGTTCCTGGCCTCCCAGGGCATCCGCCATGCCCCAGTCGCCCCGTACCATCCTGCTAGCAATGGCCGGGCGGAACGGGCGGTTCGCTCGGCCAAGGAGGCGTTGGGCAGGATGGAGGGGGCGGACTGGCCATCAAGGGTGGCTGCTTACCTGTTGGTACAGCATGCCACTCCTTGCCCCCTGTCCGGAAGGTCTCCAGCCGAGCTGCTGATGGGCCGGCGCCTGCGGACCACCTTGGATAGGCTGCACCCGCTCTATTCCAAGGAACAGCCTGGCAACCTGGGGCCCCCTTCCCGAAACTTCGTAGTGGGGGAGCTGGTATGGGCGCAGGCATTTTCAGGGGCTGCCAGGTGGGTGCCTGCCACCGTCACCTCCATAACCGGCCCCTGTTCTTACAGGGTCCAGCTGCCTGATGGGACCGAATGGCGGCGCCACCTGGATCAATTGAGGCGCCGCCAGTTGTCCAGCGTCAACGACAACCCTGCAGGGTCGACCAACGTCGTTTCTCCGCCGGCGCCCATTGCCGCATCGCTCCCTGGTGCCCTTCCACCAGAGCCAATCGACCCATCCCAGCTGCCCTGGGCCACACCTGTTGAGGACACCGCCTCCCGGCCGTCCATTGTTGGGGATGTTCCGCCCATTTGGCGAACTCCTCCTGGTATTCCGCTGGCCTTCCCCAGTTCAGGCCAGGCCTACCCTGATGTTTTCCTCTGAAGCCCGCCTGTGGCCGCGCCCCCTCAGCCCTACCTACCTGTTCCTTGTGATCCACCTCCTGAGGTAGGCCCCCAAGATGGCGCCCGGAACTCCACTCCCTTGCGGGAGGAGTTTCCACGGGCACCTCCTTCTCCTCCGGCGTCTCCTGTTGTTGTGAGGCGTTCTGGGCGGGTTCGGCGCCGCCCAGCCTATCTACGTGAGTACGCTTGTGCGACGTACACACATGCACACTCACTGGGGAGGAAGGGGTGTTGTATCCTGGCAGATGACATCAGGGGTTTCCCTCAGGCGGCCGGCGTCTGCACTAGCAACAGCCAGGTCGCGTCTGATTGGATAAGACGCGACCTGGCTGAGCGCGGGCAAAATCCTATGTACAGATAGGCTGGCTTGTCTGACAGCTTCATATAAATAGCTGTCAGACAAGCCCAGCCGCGCTTCTCTCCTGTATTGCTGTGACAGCTGTTGTGTTCAATAAAGACTGTTTGAATTGCCTCACAGTCTCCTCTCGCGTTTGTGCCTATCCAACAACAATACATTGCAATTAGGTCATTTGACTGTAGCTAAGGCATATGCTAAATCTGAATTCATCAATAATAAGGGCAGTTGGTACATTAATTGTTCTGACCCCCCCTCTTCGCACACCAAAGCACTCCAAGACAAGAATACTGCTAGACGATTTATTCACAGTAAATTAACACTCTGACTAGACCTTGGCAGCAATCCAGACTTCCAAGATAAGAAACAAACACGAGAGCTTCTCCAGCGTTGGTAATTAAGTTGAATCCTGCAGCCAGCTTCCTCACAAAGTCTCTCCTTATATAGTATCTTGAGAGGAGCCTAATTACAACCACCTGGGTCCAATTATCTTCTGTATCTGCGTAGTTGTTCTCTACGTCTATCAGCCCTCCGTTGCCGTGCATCCAGGACCAACTCCCTTGTCTCCTCCCCACTGCTCCAAGGCATGACGTCAGGAGCACACTCCCTTTGGCTTTCACTGCTGCTCCATGTCTCAGGCACCTCCTGGTGTCCAACCAGCCTCTCTGATCCCTGCTCAGAGTCAGAACCCTGTCCAGGGTCCTCCACATCTTCCAGAGCCGACTCATAGGGCCCCTTGCTTTCAGAGTCTGTTTGTAGCTCCAACGGCTCCTGCTGGGCCACAACAATTAATTAAACTAGGTAAAGGCCTTTCTGGCTTGAACTATCACATAAGCTCCTGGTGCAAAACAGGATTCAAAAATATTCCTGAACATTCTATAGCAATTCTACAACATTTACCTGAACCTTCAAGAGATTGGAAGCAAGATGGAATAAAAGGCAAGGAGAACACCATTCAACTCCCTGCTTCCTCCTGCAGTGGCCACTCACCAAGAGCCCTTCCATTGTTCACTACTGTTGTAATGTCTATTGTAATGGCTGAACTCTGTTCTTTCTATCAGATATGCCCCACTTCTGTTAATTTGTTTATTTATTGAAGAGTTTACAGTATAATACTCCAATCCAGAAAGAATCTTAAGTGGTTTCTTTCTAAAATAAAAAAAGCAATTTAATGAAAACATTATAACAGTAAGAAATTGTACAATCATAAACAAAAGTTACTAAGAAATACATTGAAGCCATGAGGCACAAAAATTTCCAAATAAAAACCAAGGAGAGTGCTTTAGTTTATATTAGATTCCCTCTAGAGCTTCCTTTAAAAGCCAATTTTAGAAACAGTGAGTCCTTGGTATTCCCTGAGCTTGGTTGTTTGCAGAATTTTCATTACCCAAGAAGGTAAAATCATCAGCAAAAATGAGCTTGGGATTTGTTCCTTGTTTATATATAGTAGCTTACCCAGCCAGTTTTGTTCTTTTCCAAGATACTATCCTAAAATGCAACAGGGTGAGGTCTAGTTTGATCTCAGGCAATACATTATTTCAAAAATAAGGAACTACAGCACAGGATACTTGATTCCTTGGTCATTACAGATGACAATTCTTAATTAAAAGATTTGAGAATTTAAATTCTCAAATAAGTCTATTTTGCTTGATCTAATTGGACAGGGAAAAACTACTGGTAGTGCTCCATCCAGTGTTGGGTTTGACATTTTGTTACCACTGGTTTGCCACGCATGTGTGCGCTCGCTTTGCATGCCCACTTTGTGGGCACATGTGCCCCTTCCACACATCCACTCAGCCTTCTGTACATGTGCTTTGCTCATACATGCACCTTCTGTGCATGTGCCCAGTCTCAAAAACATGCCTAAATAGGACGGCATAGAGCTGGGGTGGGTGGGCAGACCTACCCATGATTTCCGCTATCGGTTTGGGTGAACCGGTCCGAACTGGCTGAATACCACCTCTGGCACCATCCCATAGATGAGCAGGCCCTAGGAAACCAGCACTTTAAATTGAACTTGGAAACTGTTACTTGGGAGAAATTTAGGATTCCCATCACTATTCTAGCAGCTGCATCTTGGACCAGTTGAAGCTCCCACAATGACAGATAATTAAGATATGAGTGGCAGTGGAAATTCCTACCAGTTTAGGTAGTAACTGGTTGCAACCGGCACACCAGATGTAACTGCAAAAGAAATCTTATCACAGTTGCCATATGATTTTCAAGCAGGAGCTGTGAATTGAAAAGGACTCTCAAGTTACATACGACTTCTGGACTCCCTTACTTAAATCCATTCACAATGTCTTTAATTTGTAAAACTTTAGGGTTGAATTATGAAAAGCATGCCCAATTTTCCTCTTAGTTATTCATGTTGAAATGTGGCCTTAGAAAGCCTCCAGTAAGCATTATTTTTGTTCTTTCTTCAAGCACCAGGTGGTCCAAAGGGAACAAAATCTATTTGAGAAGAAGTCCACTCAAAATAATAGACCCTTTGTTAAAGATTTATAAAAGAAAAAGCTTTGACTAATCCTTAGGTGATTTTCAGCTGCAATCTCAAATAATCATGAGTGATGGAAGATTTATCTGAACAGAGGTAAACCAATACCTTTTACTCTGACATTCTTTGCGTGTTTACTTGGAAACAATGTCCAGCAATATTCATCTAAATAGATGCAAGATTGAAATGTGTGTGAAGTTCAGAACCAGAATGCCTTTTCTCCCAAACTTTGAGATTTTCATAATAGTGGGTTGAGATGAATGTTGCTTTTACCTAAGCTGATTCCATTCTACTTTATAATTTTTCTTTTGCCTTTTTTGAACTTATTCTACTCAAAGATGAACAAGGACAATATGAAAATCCATTGTTTTTCTCAGATAAATTTAATTGGAAGGAGCTGAACTGGTTAGACCCCTAGACCAATCCAGAAGGCCTATTTTGCAGTTTTTTTATTTAAAAAGAATTTGTGAGGATTTTTTTTAAATTGAAAAAACAACCTGGGAGCAAATGGCTTACAATGTAAGAAAGTTAGACTATGAGAAAATGGAAAAAAGAATAGCAAAGCAAAAGAAAAAAGAAAAACAAAGTAATAAGCGAAAATGAGGGAAATTCTTTAAAAAATAGGTGTTTTCAGATACCGCTAAAGAAGCACAAGAAAAAAAGGAGTGAAATTAGTTTTACAGAAGAGCAGGAAGGAGAAAGAAAAAACCAGGAGCAGCCAAAGTAACTCTCAGCAAAACATTCATTTTCCAAATTGAAGTTAAAAGAATGAATGAGAACATTTAAGAGGGGAAAAAAATCTGCTTCTTCATTTAGAGCACACAAAAGAGGAATTCATAAAAATGTGTTCTTAATAACCTCTTGAGGAAGGAGTACACCATTACCACCTTAAGAGCTAGTGGGACAATCCCATTTCCCAAGGAAAACTTGGTCACTATCCGGATCCAATCACATGTCCTCTCCTTGGTAGCTGTGACATCTGTGGATCTAACACAGAAGTGGCTGAATGGCTAGAGAACATTAGACACTGTCTTAGGTTCAATGGGGTAAAAAAAAACCCTGCATGACTCAGTCCTTATACTGTATCCTTCACTGGTTCTCCCCTAATGTTGTAGCCCAATGCAGAGTGATTCTGAACAACTTTATGTACAAGATGCCCTGCATATTCCTGTAATAGAATGTGTGACATTGGAAGATGAAGGAAAAAAGGTGCTGCCTAGGGAAAAATTACATTGAACATAGAATAACAGAGTTGGAAGGGACCTCGGAGGTCTTCTAATCCAAACCCCTGCTTGAGTGGGACCCTATACTATTTCAGACAAATGGTTGCCCTGTGTCTTTTTGAAAGCCTCCAGTGATGTAGCACCCATAACGTCTGAAGATACGTTATTCCATTGGTTGATTGCTCTCACCATTAGGAAATTTCACCTTAGTTCTAGGTTGCTTCTCTCCTTGGTTAGTTTCCATCCATTGTTTTTTGCCTTGCCTTTTGGTTCTTTTGAAAATAGTTTGGCCCCCTCATCTTTGTAGGAGCCCCTCAAATATTGGAACAAATCATGTCACCCCTAGTCCTTTTCATGAGACTAGACATACCCAATTCATGTAACTGTTCTTTGTATGTTTTAGCCTCTAATAATCATTTTGTCCTCTTAAACTCCCTTAGCTCCTCAATAAACCACAGTGAGTTCTGGGACCTATGGTTGCAGAGAGGTTGTTTAGGCATGATCCAATCCAAAGGCACAGCTGTTCTTTCAATCCAGGTGGCCCCCAAGGCTTTGGCTGAACCATGTAACCCAGATGGCCTGGATTAACCCCAAGCTTCCTCTGGAACCCAATTCGCTCCATCACCCATTGGGGGATGGGCAGAACTAATAAGCTAGCTTCACTGGGGTGGTGGTGGTGGTGGTGCCAGATAAGTAGAGGCTCACCTGGACTGAGGTAACCATGATAGGAGAGAAATCAATATCTTCCCCAAATTCAGAACACCTTGCCACTGCTCTCTCAGAAAAAAAACACCCTACTATTGCAGGCTCCAATCTCAATCAGTCACATTATCCTGGGACATGTATATTCGCCTTCATTTGTGATCACTATTATACTTCCCACCACAAAATTCAGTTCATCAATCAACAGAGTCTGTGAATATGGGAGTCTCTCTTTTCTCCAGCCCGGAAAGAAGACAAAATGGCTACCTGGGTAAAAGAGAATACAGGGAGCCGCAGCCACCAGACCAGTGGTGGGATTCAGTTTTTTTTACTACTGGCTCCATGGGTGTGGTTTGGTGGGCATGACAGGGGAACGATACTGTAAAATCTCCATTCTCTCCCCACTCCAGGGGAGGTTTACTGCAAAATCCCCATTTCCTCCTGATCAGCTGGGACTCGGGAGGCAGATGGGAGTGGGGCCATTCAGAGGTGGTATTTACTGGTTCTCTGGACTACTCAAAATTTCCACTACCGGTTCTCCAGAACTGGTGAGAACCTGCTGAATACCATCTCTGCACCAGATCCAAGTTGAAAGTGATGCCTTGGCCCATCTTTGAATGAACTGCAGTCCACTCCCTAGTCCCCAAATGCCCTGATGATAGTTCCCATATCACCTCTGCTGCCTTTGTTGTCATCACTCTGCAGTTCACCATCTCTGCGCCAGTCAGCTTGGGGTTTAATTTAAAATCCCCCCACTGTATGAATAAAGATTGCAGTTTAATCAACTTCTCTCTAATTTTCTCTGTGCAAATTACTAATCATTCCCTTTAGGGCCACAATTTGTTCATGGTAAAAGCTAAGATGAGACACTGCTTTGTATGCCTTAATGTATCTGGCATATTTAATTAAATATGTGCAATGCATGATACGTCTAACTGCGTTTGGTGAACATGGCACATGTATTTATTAATGCTGATTTACCATCCTTTTTCTTGAAATTTCAGTGGAAAGAAAAGAATATTGAATTGAAGATTCTTAATAGATACCCCCCACCCCCAAATAAACTATAATCGCCATTGGAATGCTCCATGTTATAGTCTTCAATTTACATGCACATTCTTAAAAGTATATTTAAGATAATTTGCATTCATTGGATCAAGTTGTATCAGAAAATAACCAGCTGTTTTGACAAAATCATCTGATTCTCATCAAACTGATTTGCAATAGGAAATGGGTTTTTCAAAAACATGGGGGGGGGGGAGGGGAGAATAGAGAAATATAAATGTTATGGGGACGGTAAAACCACAGTTTATTCTTTGATTAATATCTGCTCAAGGTCATTCATGCAATTCTGTTAGTCAATAATAATCAGATTAGTGTGATGTATTATTCAGTATTTATAGTGGCAAATTTATCATAACAGCTGTAAAGTAAATTGGAATTGCCTTTCGTATTTTCTGGCTGCTGCTTGGTGTTGACATACAAATGAGAGGCCTCTAAAAAGTATAGGTGAAATATGCTTAAGCCAGGAGAAGGGATTTTAATTCCTTAGGGGATGCTGTATTAACAGAATCTAATTCTTTTTTTAAACTAATTAATATTCACCTGCATAACTTCCAAAGAACTTTAAAGTCAAGACCAAATTAAGGAAATAATTAATAAAACTTGAATATCTAAAGAGGCTAAACATAAACATATTTAGGATTTACCACAATATAGCAAATATAAAATATTCTTGTTTGTCAGAAACTTTTTTGCTGATTTGTTAGAAATCATTGTGCAGTCACGAAATATAACCCATGGCCACTACTAAAATAGAATTCTAACAGAGAGATAGATTCAAGAGCATTTGAAGTGTTAATACCACTTTGGAATGTCTTGGAAAAACCGCATGTGGAATATGCATCCAGCTTCGGTTGCCACAATACAAAAATGATGTTGAGAGTCTAGAAAGACTGCAGAGAACAGCAACAAAGATGATTAGGGTACTGGAGGCTAAAACATATAAAGAACGGTTGCTGGAATTGGGTATGTCTAGTTTAATAGAAAGAAGGACTAGGGGAGATATGATAGCAGTGTTCCAATATCTCAGGGGTTGCCACAAAGAAGAGGGAGTCAAGCTATTCTCTAAAGAACCTGAAGGCAGGACAAGAAGCAATGGATAGAAACTAATCAAGGAGGGAAGCAACCTCGAACTAAGGGAAAAAAAATTCCTGACAGTTAGAACAATTAATCAGTAGAACAACTTGCCTCCAGAAGTTGTAAATGCTCCAACTCTGAAAGTTTTTAAGAAGAGAGTGGACAACCACTTGCCTGAATGGTATAAGGTTTCCTGCTTGAGAGGGGGTTGGACTAAAAGATTCCCAATATTCCTTCCCATTCGGTTAATATTCTGTATATGTTGCATTTATTTATTTAAAAGATTTGTATCTAACCCTAACCCTAAAACACAACTGAAACCCATATCTATAAAACTATAAAGCTGTCTTTGATCTATTAATTTTTAGCAAGTTTGAATTTGACACATAATGTTTAAGTATGCGCAGAACCTTGCAGAATTGCTTGTGGAAAATAATACAGGGCTGAGCAGGCAGTTGCTAGCTATATATCTCAGCTTCCAGGCCACTAGTATTGAGAAACTATTTAGTCTGCTTTGGAAGTAACTTATAAGGAATAAAGAAAATGCACAAATCACTGCATAAGAATAAATAATTAGTAGCCACTTTGTTTCCCCCAAATGCTTAAAGTTACATTGATAGAGTCAAGATCATAACATCTATGAATGGATTTAAAGGATACGGCTGATTTACTGTTTTTATCCCACTAATTTGATTATTGGATCTAAGTGCTATTGCCACTAAGTGCTATTGCTTAGCTTCTATAGTTAAGTGGAATAGCAAAGGTGATAAAGGAAAACCCTGCTTGTTATCTCATAAAATCTGAATCATAGCTCTTAACTCACATCTGAGACTTAGTTGGTCCTTAAATACGTTCAATCATATTACAGAAATGAATTCCAAATTTATAATCAACATTGGTTTTTAAAATTATATTTCCATATAATCAAAGGCTTTATATATATTTAAAGGTGGTGCAATGGTTACTTCTGCTGCCTGCTGCCTGCCTGCAATTTGGCAGTTCAAATCCCACCAGGCTCAAGGTTGACTCAGCCTTCCATTCTTCCAAAGTCAGTAAAAGGAGGACCCACATTGTTGGGGACAATATGCTGACTCTGTAAACGCTTAGAGAGGGCTGTAAAGCATTGTAAAGTGGTATATAAGTCTAAGTGCTATTGCTATTGCTATCTAAAGAACATATGGCTAATGAAGACTTATTAATTTTACTAATTTGTATAGTTTCTTGATAAAGGTAGATATATTATGATTTGGAATAAAGCCATATTGATCCAAATGAATGTTTTTACTATAATCATTTTTAATTGGTTTCTGTGCATTAATACTTTCCTTTCCTCCTCCCTCCCTCTTTAAAATTCACCCTATTTCTTTATCCCTGTTCCATGCCTTCATATCCAACCTGTCTATCCTTCAATCCCATTAAACAGATGAGAGATTGCAGAGGAACCCTTTCATAGCCTAAGGGGGAGGAAGTTGAGATTTTTTCATGCCCTCATTAGGCAATAAACTTCCAAATTTAGAATAGAATAGAATGGAATTCTTTATTGGTCAAGTGTGATTGGATAGACAAGGAATTTGTCTTTGGTGCATATGCTCGCAGCGTCCATAAAAAGACAAGATACATTCATCAAGAATCATAAGGTTCAACACTTAATGATACGTTTTTCTGTCCATTGTTTGAATTCCTTTCTTCCCTGCAGTATAGCTATCTTGGAAGAAGAATATTTTCTACATTCTCATTTAATCGCTTCCAATTTACATGACTTTCTCACAATTTTATCTTTTATATTGAATTACAAATCTGACTAAAATGTTTCTAGGTCTCTGCATGTTTTTAGGAGGGCAAACTCAGCGTAGCAAGCACTTTCAGTATCTTTATGTGTGAAGTTCAAATCAAAGCTCAGGTCATTAATTTTAGAAATGAGATAAATAGTTAGATTGGCTGTTCCAATTTTCTTGACACTCCTTTGATCCTTAAGTTAATTTTCCTGCTACTGTCTTGTAAATCTGCCTACTGAATCTTTATTTCAGAAATACTCTTTTGAGCCTTGCCTATCTCTAAAATATTGTTTGTTACCATATCGTAAATTTTGCTGACAACCCGAGTTATATCTGCTATTTGCAGTGACACTTTATTTATTTTTATTCATTTGCTCAAAGATACCTACCAAGTCTTTAGTTACTCCCACAGCATGTTTAAAACTATGTTGATAAGGATTCCTTTATTTTAAGACACATATTTAGTATAGACTTGACATATATCTTTTATTTATTTTGGAAAATTTATAGAGCAGAAAGTCAACACACAATGTAGAAGAAATAAAAATAATAAAAAATAAAATAACAAAATAATAATAAAATAATAACCCACCACCCCAATGCTTGGCAACAACATACACTCAAATCGGTCATTTAATGGGTTCCATCCCACTCTGGGTTCCCCAGGCCTGCTGGCAAAACCACATCTTCAGGGCCTTCTAAAAGAGTGTCAGAGTAGGGCCCAGTCTAATTTCTGGAGGTATGATATCCCAGAAGGAGGGAGCTACCATGGAGAAGGCCCTGGTTAAGCAGTATCAATGGTAATTTATTCTGGAACCTGAATATGGGCAATAAAATTGTTTGGTTTTGGTATGTCCTATTGTTGTGTTTCCATAGGGCTTCAAGTGGATAACTGCAAGCTGAAGTCAAATCTTAATTCTGTGCAAGTATTAGAAGTATGAAAAAATCTATGCAATTCAAGATAAACTTGCAATTGGCTAAGACTCCATATTTATGTGTAAATAAACAGATTTTGGAACTTATGAAATCCATGGGGTAGATAAAAGTTTGGAATAAAAGTGATTTTTAAAGCAAAGTCATTCCCCTTTAACAGTGTAATTAATTTCAAACAGATTTGATGAACTCTTACAGCATCTTATCAAAAGGTGCTCCATAATAAATTATGTTATGCAAGTCTTATAAACTCTGATATGGAAGAAAGGAGCTAATTCTTTTAACTTGCATTAGGATATAAGCAACTCTCTGATGGACTGAAAAATATTTTAAATGCCATAAATACAGGCTAGCGGATTAACTTCTAACAGATCCAGGCACGAGAAGCTTCTCATTAGAGTATCTAATTTCTTGGTCCTGCTCTATTTAATAATGACATTAATATTCTGGAAAAAGAAAGTCAATGGTATATTAATCAAACTCACAAATCATTTTAAAAATGGAGTAGAGTTACGAACACCTGTGGGGACAGATATATGAGAGAAAGATCTATAATGAATGGACGTATTATAGAACATCACATAGAGTTATTTGTCCTGGAAAAATGATTCTGACTTACATTTCTGAATTTGTAATTCAGCAAAGAACAAGGGTTTACCCTTAGCCTGTTTGGGAAGCATTGAACTATACTTAATTTTTTAAAAGATAGCACGAAAAAAAGAGCAGCTGGATGAATTTTATGGTATCATTGATGTTTACAGAATTCAATTACTGATATCAAAATCCTACTTGGAAGGATATGTTTGCTTTTTATTTTATTTTTTGAGGGCATCTGTTCAAAGAGAGAGCCAATTAGATGTAGTAGTTAAGCTATCAGGTAAGAATAGGAAGAAATCATTCCAGTTCTGTCTTACGCATGAAGCCAACTAGATGAGCCTAGGCTAGTCATACTCTCTCAGTTCTAGGAAGGCACTAGCAATGGCAACCCCCTCCCCTCAAAAAAACCCCAATAGACCTTTAAGGACTTGTCCAGACAATCAGGAGTAAACACTGATTGAAGGTCTCTCATTTCATTTGAAATGTTCAAGGAACAATCTTTTCTTTCCTCTGTCTCCTGATTATGGGTTGTCCGAAAAAGAAAGAACGTGGATCCACCGCTAGGGGAGATAATGTCTTGCCAGCTTCTGTTCATTGGTATTCGCCCAGCATTAGATTATTCTTGATGAGAATATGGCCCTCGGTTGGAAAAAAAATGTCAACACTTCCTTGATACAAAGGAAAAAAAAACTATTCCAGGCCAACTTGGAGTTGTTAGAGGTTGTAGCCTAAGACCTTTGGTGTGCAAAGTGTCTGGCCTACCTTTATCACTGGACTATGGCCTTTCACATTATCTATTGAAGTTCTTGGTTTATGTACAAGTAGCTCCTTTAAATCAGAAGTTTATTGCTATACATAGATAATATGGTACTATTCTTTGTGTATCCTATGAGTCCTATGACATTTTAATAGTAAATTATTAAAACAAAAGGATATTCGATTTGCTAAGTAATTTGTTTTACCAGGAAGAAAATTGGAAGCTGCAGAAAAACCATTATGAAAGATTAAAATGCTGTAGTGGAGCTGAGTGATGGAATATGAATTATTATTTTGTCTGCTGCACAACTATATCTGCTATTATAAGTTTTTAAATTATAAAGCTAACAACTTAGAAAATTAAATCTTTGGGGGTCAAAAACGTATAAGCCACATTAAATGTGGTTCAAGGAGAACTAAAAGTTAGATGCAAATATATTATGGAATTAAAGAACAGGCAGCTAGTGAAATTGTTTGTAAATATTATTGACTTTAGATTTGATTCTGAATCAGCACTGTCTATTTTAACAATCTCTCTACTGGAATCAATGACATCTTTCAAATTTATTACATGAAAATCAAATTTGGTGTCCTGATCTTCACTCAGATTGAACAGAAAAATGCAGCTGAAAGTATCTTTCTATATGCCTGTGTATATCTTTTGGGGCAGACATTTTTAACGTTAGATATTAGCTTCTACCAAGTGCTGTTGCCTATACAGCATGATTCATCTTACATATGATGTGTTTGTTTGTGTGTGTGTGTGTGTGTATGTATGTATGTATCAGTGGTGGGTTCCAGATCCTGTTGCAACTGGTCCAGTTGCAACGGGGCCTGGCGTCCTCCACACGAATGTGTGCATGCATCCTACCCTCCAGTGGCGCCTTTGTGAGCCTCAGCAATGCTCCAGCTGCTTGGTGGAGCATCCCGCAGGCGCTGTACGTGCCGTGCGCAGAAGCGCTAAAGAGTTTAAAGACAGGTAAAGATGACAGGTGGGCGGGTGGGCCCTACAGAGCACCATACCGGAACGGTACCCGGTGCTCCGGGCAGGCACCGGTATTCGTGTACCGGTGTGTACCGCCTGCAACCCACCACTGGTATGTATGTATGTATGTATGTATGTATGTATGTATGTATGTATGTATGTCTATATTTTGTATTTCCCAAAAAATGAAAGTGAGAAGCTGTTGAATTGTGAATTGCAAACAAAGTTGTGAATCATTTTAGCTATGTTTTACCTACTTCAGAAATGTCTGGAAAACGCTACATGTACAAGAAACTTGATGCATGCTAATGTTCAAAACAAAACATTGTTAGGAATTAAAATTTTGGTAGTTAATCTAGTTCCTTGAAACTTGCTAGCAAGACTAAATCCCAAATGTTCATCAATAAATATTCTAGCAATGTAATTATCTGTTTCTAAAATTCTTGACTGAGTTGTAAATATGTATTATCTTTCATACTGAAATTTCAGGTTTCCCATATATGGCCTTGGACCTTTTTGCCTTCATATTAAATTCCAGTAATTAACTAGAAACAGAAAATACAAATTTCAATAATTCTTTATACTTGTGAGAAATATAATAAATTTGGATTGAGGGTCAAGAAATGTCTGAACTCACACATGTTGATTTTGCATTTAAGTAGAATTTAAGTAGCAGAAGAAAAAAAGCAAAGCAAAGCAATACACAAAAGCAGGGAGATTCTTAAGAAAGTATATGTGTTTTCAGGCACTGCTAAAGAAGCACTAAGAAAAAAGGAGTGAGTTTTACAGAAGAGCAGAAAGGAGAAACAAAAAAAGAGGAGGACCCAAAGTAGCTCTAAGCAAAAAGTTCATTTTCCAAATAAAGTTAAAAGAATGAATTAGAACATTGAAGCGTGGGGGAAAAAATCTGCTTCTGCATTTAGAGCACAAAAAAGAGAAATCCATTAAAATTGTGTTGTCAATGACTGCTTGAGGAGGGAGTACACCATTACCACCTTAAGAGCTGGTGGGACCACCTCATTCCTCAAGGAAAAGTTAGTCACTAATCAGACCAGGGATGGGTTCCTGCCAGTTCTAACCTCTTCTATAGAAGAGGTTGCACAAATCTACCATGCCATTTAGAACCGGTTCCAGCTCCCTCGCCCCACTCGTCCGCACCATGCTCGCCCTGCCTGCTGCTCACTGATTGGCTGGCTCACCAATTGCCCCACCCACTTCTAAGAGTCCTATCTAAACCTTAAAGTCTTAAAGCTGTCAAGTTTGAACATCCCTGGGTTTTTTCCTAAAGGTTTAGGGGTGCAAGGGTCTTGTAATTTGACAGCTTTAAGACTTCCGTGCTTCAAATGCCAGAGTTTTTGAGCCAACATTTTGGTTGCTAAGCAAGAGCGTTGTTAAGTGAGTTTCACCACATTCTACAAGTTGGCTATGCCCACCAGTCACATGACTGCCAAGCCACTCCCACTCAGTCACGTGGCTGGCAAGCCACTCCACCTGGTCACATGGCCGGCAAGCCACTCCCACAAAGCAGGTCACACCTACAGAAGAGGTTCTAAAAATGTTTGAAACCCACCACTGATTCAGACCCAATCACATGTCTCCTCCTTGGTAGCTGTGACATCCATGGATCTAACACAGAAATGGCTTAAACTAATTGCTAGAGAACATTAGACACTTTCTTAGGTTCAATGGGATCAAACTCCTCCCCAAAAATCCTGCATGACTCAGTTCTTCACTGGTTCTCCCCTAACGCTGGAGTCCAATGTACAGTGAATCTGAATGACTTTATCTACAAGATGCACTGCATATTCCTGTAATAGAATGTGTGACCTTGGAAGATGAAGGAAAAAAGATTCTGCCTAGGGAAAAATTACATAGAACATAGAATAATAGAGTTGGAAGGGATCTCGGGGGTCTTCTAATCCAACCCCATGCTTGAGTGGGACCCTATACTATTTCAGACAAATGGTTGTCCTGTCTCTCTTTGAAAGCCTCCAGTGATGTAGCACCCACAAGGTCTGAAGATAAGTGATTCCATTGGTTGATTGCTCTCACCATTAGGAAATTTCCCCTCAGTTCTAGGTTGCTTTTCTCCTTGGTTAGTTTCCATCCATTGTTTTTTCTCCTGAAAAATGAAAGTGAGAAGCTGTTGAATTGTGAATTGCAAACAAATTTGTGAATCATTTTAGCTATTTAGATTGCTTTGGGGCAAGAAATGCTGTCTGAACTCACACATGTTGAGTTTGCATTTAATTTGAATTTAAGTAGAATTTCACACTAAACAAATTTATAATAGTTTTATCTCATCTGAAATCAATTTTTCGTATGACATTAGCTAATACAAAACTTAATATTGGCATTCTTCCAAATGTGGCTTTTAATACACAATCCCCATGTTTTTCTAAAGGTTGAACTAATTTTGTAAATCAATTTAAACCCTTTCATCATTTTCCCATTTATTGTGTCATCTTTTCTCTTAGTGCATAACAGTTGTCAGGGAAGAAAAGAGAGCAACTACTCTTATCTTTTGGTAGAGAAATATATAACTTAGGCACAGCAAGTGAACAGTTCTTAGAAAAAATAACTGATATGTTGAGGAACATAAAAAAATATAAAGAAAAATGATAAGACAAACCTCCATGGAATCTTTCTTTTCATTCACTGGCTTTGTTTTAATCAGAACATAATATATTTGATCATAACCAAGCCCATTAAAAGCATCTAGAACAGTGTTTTTTCCAGTCGGTTTTCTGGAAGCTGAAGTCCACATGTCTTAAAATTGTCAAGTTTGAAAAACCCTGATCTAAAGACAGATGTTGAAGATCCTAAAAGAACCTGTTTATACATGCTGTCATGGAAAAATCTGCATTTTTCCATCCCTAGTATGGCGGGAGTGGGGAGAAGAAATATTCTATTCTTCCCATAGAAAGCAGAGTAGAGGGAGGAAGTGAACCTTAGGTCATCCAGTTTTCACAGGAAAGCAGAGCACAGTCGAAGAGAGAAAGAAAGAGGGAGTCCCCGAGTTGCTATCACTAGTTCTAAGGTGCTTAATGATCAACAGAATAGAATGCACCAAGAATTAATGCTCTCTGAACTGTAGCTCAAACAAACAATGCTTTGAGCCCATAAGGGACATTCTTCCCTTATTGCTAACTATGCATAATCCAATAATTTCTGGTGAAATTAGATAGTGAGCCTTCTAAAATAGCTAATCGGAATGATAGCTCAACATTTCATAATATTAACTGAAATGAAACTTATGTGTAGTTTTCTAGCATTGTCCTTTGTGTACTATTTTTGTTAAAAATGTATATTAATTTATAGTGAAATGGTAGTCTAACAAAAGAAAGGTAGGTGGGGATGACATCTAAGACTATGTGCTTGGATGTGACTCTGAAATTACTAGAAATTGGATGCTCTCATATGGCATTGATAAGATTTATGCCTATAAGCCTGTTCAGAATTAGATTAGGTGCAATCTTCTTATTCTCTGATGCAGCACTCATTTAAAAAATAAGTAGTTTTTTTAATTGACGATGCACTGATAAACCCATGCGTTACTCCTACTCCTACTAAAATGACTCTGAAATGCTTGCTTTTGAGCAAGTTGGCAAAAAAGTCTGCATGATTACTATAAGACAAGGACAAATTGAAAATGTCATATTATCCTCATTGGAAATGGGAAAACCAAGTGTTACAGGCACCAAAGCCATATAGTTATTCACAGTGGTGGGATTCAACCACTTAGCAACTGGTTTGCCGAAAATATGAGTGTGTCTGCATGCGCAGCTTTTGCCACGCGGCAAGGGTTGGCTGAGCAGCCTTTCGGGGCCTGCTCCGCTCCATCTCTGCTCTCCGGGGCAGCGGCTGCTTCTCTCCACTACTGCTGTTGCTGGGAGAGAGAGCATCTGTTGTACAATTTAGCAGCTGTGAGCTGCCGCTTTCTTCTAAGTCCCATCCAGAAAGCGCATAGCACAGAGAAGCAGCAGTGAATTGCACTCTCAGCGAACCAGTAGTAACGTTGGTAGCAACCCACCACTGCTGACTTGGCAACATCAGTGCTGGTAAATGTGGCTTTGCTTCTCGTTTGTATAGAGCAACTTGTCCTGCCAGTGTTAGTGGGAGTGTGGTTGAAGTCCAAAATACCTGAAGGACATCTGGTTGCCTTTTAATGTCCCATATACAGCATATGTTGTCAAACAAATCTGGTTATGGCTTAGAAAAGAACAATCTCAATAAAGTCTGAACCACAAGTTTTCTATTTATAACTGTCTGTGACAGATACTGTGAAAACGTAGCAGCAATTACCCCATTAACACATTTGCTATCTCCTATTATCTCCTATCTCCCTATTAACACTACAGTTCGTAAGATTTTTTTTCTTTTTTCTTTCCTATGGCAATGCTAGAAAATCTCATTTCTTTGCACATAGCATTTCATGTACATTAATATTGTTCCATGCAGAAGTGATAATATGATAATAGATTCCTGAGTACAAATATCTTTTCAGAATTCTGTGCCACAAGATCTTATATCCTTCAGTTTAAATTTTGCCAGTACATCTGTCTTCTTTAATATAACTCATATATTTGACAAGAATAATTCATGATCTATTCTATAATCTTCACTTGGGAGTGGCTGGTTGACTAGATTTGCCTTTGCCATCTTCAATTAAATGCTATACAGTCTATCCGTTTTTCATATTATACGATGTCCTGATGTATTGTCTGAATTTAAGTTACTTTAAGAAGTTACTGGAAATAGAATTCTCTTTGCAAACCTCTGCTTATCTTCTCATTTTTGCACTGATTTGAATATAGTATCAAGTGACTGTCAACTCCTAGTGATCACACAGACAGATTTTGTCCATGATGATCTGCCCTTAAAAGCTCTTTCAGAATTTCTAATGTCCTCCTAACCACTGTAATTGAGTCTATCTATTTTTCCGTCCATTAGGGACTTCTCCAAAGAGGTGGGTCTTCTCATAATATGTCTAAAGTAGAATAATTCCAACCTAGCCTTTTGTGCCTCAAGTGAAAACTCTGGGTATCAACCCTGAAGCTGGCCTGGGTGAAGCCATCTTGGAGCTTCAGTGCAATCACACTGGAGCTGAGGGACAGGGATGGGGGATAGAGATAGTTGGGCTGTGTAGTCAAAACAAAATGCTTTATCTTGAGACCAAGAGCCTTGGTGGCGCAGTGGTTAGAATGCAGTACTGCAGGCTACTTCTGCTGACTCCCATCTGCCTGCAATTTGGCAGTTTGAATCTCACCAGACTCAAGGTTGACACAACATTCCATCCTTCCAAGGTGGGTAAAATAAGGATCCAGATTTTGGGGGGCAATATGATGATTTTGGGGGGCAATATGTAAACTTGTATGTTTACAAACAGCTTAGAGAGGGCTGTAAAGCACTGTGAAGCGGTATATAACTCTAAGTGCTATTGCTATTGCTATTCTTCCACCTGGCTGGAGGAAGGAGGAGTGATGTCACCTCACCAACAGATGCCTTGATTGGGCCATGTAACTCATTGTTTGGAATTGGGGGGAAATCTTTCACTTTTAACTTGGTGAAAACCGTGGGACCCTTCAGAATCAGTTTTCACCAGATATGTGCCAATATAATATTTCCAATTCTATTATTTGGGGAATCTATCTGCCTTAGAGTTTTGTTTGCAATGGATCTATTACTTGGAACTGTGACACTGAGTTGAGCTGAAGAAGCTTCTTGGATGAGAAGTGAAATATCTTCAAAGAAAAACCAGAAAGTCTTGGAAAAGCACCTTTGGGACAACCATGACCTGGATGACTGTGAATCTCCATAGACATCTGGCTTGATCTGTTTGATGAGCAGATTGTTTTCTTGATTGTTCATAATATTCTCAGGAATTTTTTCTAGCTCCAAAGTTCAAAAAATGACCATAGTAGGCAAAAAACCCAAAACAAAGCAGTAGCAGCAGGAGTTATGTCCACCTTTCTGCTGGTGTCCACACTAATGTTGCTTATGGGAAGCTGGCACAGAGTTCAGATATCACTCCTCCTCCTCAGATGACCTGCGGAACTGCCTGACACTTTTCTTAGGACAGGGGGAACAATGGGAACTATGGATTTTGAGGAAAATTGCCCTCCTGGTCCCCCTCCCAGCATGTCCCAAGGGCTCCTCCCTTCATGGAGGAAGAGTACTTGCATGTCAATCTCCACTGTGCCTCAGCCAGCCCCACCTCACCAGCAAGCATCCAAGTCACTTTCTTATCCTATTCTCACTACCAACTGCCATTATCAGATGTCAGATTTCAACCTCTGTTCCAAAGCAGCTAATTGCTACTCACCCATTGGGTCTTGCCATCAACTGTTTGGGTAGAGAGACCAGAGGACGGCAGAAAACAGGGTGGGAATAAGCCTTTCCAATCTTCCCCTGCACCACACAACTTACGGAAGGTGAGGTAAAGCTGAAGCAGCTTCTTCAAATGTTATCCCCATGAGAATGATTGATACTGGCATTTTGTAACTTAGCTCACTTGAGTTATCTTGGTTCAATAATTGTTGCCCTATACCTTCCAATTTCATGCAATTGAAGACTACAAAAACAAAAAAACCAAACACGAGAATTTTAATAGTACATAAAGTTTTGCAAATCTTGAGTTCTTTGAGAACTGTTGCTAATCTTCATCTATGCCACAGCGAAGTTTAATGATGAGAGGCTTCTAGCTACCCTATATTGGAGTTGCCATTTCCCCTCTGAAAATATGTGGGTTTGTTTGAATCTGGTGACATTAAAAAAAAAACTTAAAGGGAGTATGGAAGCCATTGAAACCTCTGAGAAAATTGCACTACTAATCATATTTCCATAAGCAGCTCTCTGTAGCATTACAGTCACACAGTATATTTAGAATTTGGTTTATGTGAGCTACAGTTTAAGTTGGAGAAAATTGGTTTCCTTTTCAAAATGTCATGTTTCTCATTTCCCTTTCTAAATTTCAGGCTGATTCAAGCTCTTATCAGACTTTAAATCACTTGAAAACACAGTCCGTAATTAAAATGCAGCAAATCTGCATGAATCAATGTAAGTTTTTTATTTGTTCTAAAACACTTTTAAGTGAAGCTGAAAGCCTGTTCAAATGTGATATAATGAACATGAATACAAATGAAGTATGTGGTGTGTGAGTCTAGGAAGGAGAAAGCAAATGAGTGGGTGGCAGAAATTTGTGTGTGTGTGTGTGTGCGTGCTTGTGCGCCTCTGCTTGTTTGTGTAAGTAGCAAGTATATTGCAGAGCGAATGGTTGTGTGGATTGGGAGCTAACTCTGTTACCTTCAGCAGGAAGTATAAGAAGTAATTAAGCCTTTAAATACTTATCTAAGAAATGTGTGAAATAAAGAAATAAGATTAAGATAGGGCAAATGTGTGACATCTTGAAAGTAAATCCATTGACTTTATTGGGATTTATTCTCAAATAAACGTCTTTGTCCACAGGTTGAGGTAGGTATACTTAATATTGGTAATTGTTTGAGGTTGCATTCAGCTGGTCCAGACCTGTTTGGGTGAACCGGTAGCTCTGACCATCAGCTGGCCTTGTCTACCCACTCCCACCCTATCCTGTCCTTTATTTCCTGCTTTCTAGCTCATCTCAATCATGCGGCACAGATCATCCTCCCCCCTCGCTGTTCTACTTACCGTTGCTAACTTGGAAGGTAAGCAGCTGAGCTTCTAAATGCTCCAAGCACTTTAGGCGTGCACTCGTTGAACCGATTGTTAAACTGGCAGCATCCCACCACTGGGTAAAATGCCTTCTAGTCTTGCCTCCTGGAATCTATTCTCCAAAGCACCAGAAGGCAAGATAAGACCCAATGGATGGAAACTAATCAAGGAGAGAAGCAAACTAGAACCGAGGAGAAATTCCCAATTACCGTAACCAGTGGAACTTCAGGAGTTGTGGGTGCTCCATCACGGGAGGTTTTCAAAAAGAGACTGGAATGGTATAGGGTCTCCTGCTTGAGCAGGGAGTTGGACTAGAAGACCTCCAATGTTCCTTTGAATCCTATTATTCTGTTAAATAGATGCAATTAAATTTCTGTAGAAGCTCCCTCCTCCCAAAACAGCAGAACTTACCACCCATGTTTCCATTCAGCAAGTTCTGGATACTTTCATAAGAAGACAATGTTTGGCCTATTTCTGCTGCTTTTAAGATGAGGGGTGTTAATGTTTGTGTTTGATTTCCACTGTTATTTGCTGTTCCTTAAAATTGTTTTAACACTTGCCATTTGCTTTAGCTTTGCGTTCTGAATAGCAGAGTAGCAATTTTTTTTTAAAAAAAGAACGAGTCAAGAAAAATGTTGGAAATTGAACTGGCAGAAATTACTCGTTGTTTCATTTCCAGGTGTTCTGGTATTTAATTTTCTGATTTTTCTTTTAAAATAGCACTGATGGAATTTCTCATTTAATGGAGGAAATCACTAAACTATCTGGGATATTGTACTCATAATATGATAAATATGATGATAGTTCCATTTGTGTAACTAGTAGCTATGTGACATTTGTACATCATAGGATGTAAAAAATGAAAGCTAGCTCCTTATATTTAGCCACGACCCCAAAAGAAATAACTTCTTAGTTAGTTCTTACATGTATTGCATTGTTTTTCAGGCTTCTTGTCACTGTTGTAAATGGCATTCATTTATTGGTACCTATACTTGTGTGAAATACTATGCAAGGTATATGTGTCTAAGAACTGATTAAATGTTCCAAAATATAAGTAAAAATGCATGTTCAACTTAAGAATAAAGAGATATTAAGAAAGCAATGGTTTAGTTTGTTTTTAAGAACAAGATCTGAATTAACCTATCTAGGGAAGGATGTTATTTATGAATAACAGTATAAATATAAACCAATTATCAATAAAATCTAGAATTCGTAGTACTTATATTAAAAGAAAAGTCTACTGGGAAGAAACGTAAAATGATAAAAAGTAGGATATAAAAATATTGAAGTTGCAAAACAAGAGAGAAGGATAAAAAGTTTGCCTAGAAAAAAACTTATCAGAAACCTTGTAATTTTTCATTTAGGCCATTTTTAAGCTCAGGGTTCAGCTGTGGAGTCCTTGGTGGTCTCTGAACTTTTATAATGTTGATGAAGTTACCTGTTCAGGTAATGAAATGTCTACAAGCAAACAACCAAACTCAGAGACTACCAAGGACTCTGTAGTTAATTGATTTGTAGCAAGCCAGATCATACGGAAAAGAAAGCTGCACAGAGTGTTGGTTTTTGTGTCATGTCCATGGAAATGTTCATATATCTAATAAAAATGACTATCAACTGATATCATCTAGTTTGATACTCACTTTGCCAGCTGTTGCCCTCTATCTTATTCTGCCATGTGCATGATTTCTGATCTCCTTGTGACTGCTCTGTGCTGATCCATAGGGTGGCTGAGGATTGGACATGATTGAATGGCTGATGATGACAACAACAAACATTGTCTAGCCAAAGAAAGACATAGCCAGCAGCTATCTCTTCATTCTTGTTTTTAAACACACTTGAAAGAAAAAAAAAACAGCCACAAAGAGCAGTTCCTGTACAATATTTCCAAAAAGTTGATCTACTTTCCAGGTTCTGTTTTCCATTTCCTACAGGCATGTTTAACTGCCAAAAAAGGAAAGCACTGGGGATGAATTAGTGAAACTTGCCTACATATAGTTATTACAGATAGGCCGGCCGACAGACCAATGTTATTTTTTAAAAGCCGAAACTTCAAAAGACAAACCAAAAAAAAAACAAACATGGCAGTCATCACAACGTTAGCTGGAATATGAACAAAGCAGAGAGAGAACATTTAACTGCTGTTGAATTTTCCAATGCACAGCCCACTGTTTGTATTCAAAATTTCCTACCCATGCTTGACATTAAAATGAGGAAGTAGATAGTTTTGTTTTTGCAAATAAGAATGGATTAAAGTGATTTAATTCACCCACCAAATATTCCATTCAAATTTAAAAGATGGTTAATTTGATTGTTTATGATGGAAGATTGAGCAAATTAGTGACCAAGGATGATGAAAAGTTCTCAATGGGGATATGCAATTTTTGGAAATGTCAAAAATGGACCTTGTGAAAAAATGAGCACGAAATGGATATTAAAGAAAAGGAAAGAAGAGGAAGAAACAACAGAAGAAGAAGAAGAAGCTTGAACAATGTATGGAAAAGGTACTAGAAGATAAACTTCCAGAAAAAAATTAATGGAAAGTGGAAGTATTGCAGAAGAGTGGGAAATATGAAAAAGGATCTTAGTGGAATGAAAGAATTGAAAGATCCTGTGAATGAGAAAAAATGCATGTATAAAAATGACTGCTGCTGCAATCAATGTTGGATTTTGGAAGTGGGTGAAGAAGGGCTAAAAAGTAATTAAAAATAAAAGTGATGAAATTATGTGGAATGAATCCGAAGTGAAATAATATTTTAGAGATCGGTAAGGGTATATTCTGAGGGACGCAGTGGCTCAGTGGCTAAGATGCTGAACTTGTTGATCAGAAATTTCAGCAGTTTGGTGGTTCGAATCCCTAGCGCTGTATAATGGAGTGAGCTCCCGTTTCTTGTCCCAGCTTCTGCCAACCTAGCAGTTCGAAAGCACGTAAAAATGGATGTAGAAAAATAGGAACCACCTTTGGTGGGAAAGTAGCAGTGTTCCATGTGCCTTTGGCATTAGTCATGCCGGCCACATGACCACGGAGACATCTTCGGACAGTGCTGGCTCTTCAGCTTTGAAAAAGAGATGAATACTTCCCTCTAGAGTCAGGAACAACTACCACATATGTACGAGGGGAACCTTTACCTTTATGGATATATTATGGATCTTTGATGAAAAGTAGTATTAAAACTAATAATTTCAATGTTATCAAAAAAGAAATTAATGAAAACAAAGCCATTAACCTGAGGTGGATGGGTAGTTAAGAGATATGAAATATAATATAATAAAATAAATGAAAAGATATTGATAAAATGTTTATCATTCTTCCTAAGATGAAGAAATAGATGGAGAAGTTTTCAGATGCAAACGCCCAGTTGTGCATAGTATATACCGAAGTATGTTATGAGGAATTAATGTTGTGTTATATAAAAAAACTAAAATAGCCCTTTTTGTGTCACCTTTGTATATGAAAATGAGAGGTGAATATGCCGGGAAGAATATAAAAATATACTGAGTACCATGGAAATGGGTTACTTCAGAAGCATGTGAAGTACAAGAAAAGAGAAGGTCAAGAATGACTAGGTGTTGAATAAATATGGATTGAATATAAAAGTGAATAACCAGTACAAAAGGATGTTGATGCAGTTGTTTATAAGGAACAAAACAAAAACATAATGGAACAATGAAGGGGTTGAGGAGGAGACTGCTGAGAAAGTTATGATAAGATGGATTTGATGAGATCATCAAAAAGAAAGAAGTAAAAGATTTAAAGAACAAAATGCCATGTATGAAACATGATGGAAGAAACCAGAATGATAAACAAGAAAAATATAGGGAGATATAATGAAGGATGTTGATGAAAACTAGGATAAATTATCTTTCTCTTTTATGCATTTTTCAAACATTTATTTTCTTTGATTTAGTAATTTGTACTTTTTGTGCTCTGTAACAATGTTGTTTACTCAAAAGAGACGAGTGATAGGTACTTAGATATAATTTTAATTCAAGAGAGGAAAGCAATAACACAAACTCAGTCAGGTTCATGAAGAATGACATTTTAATGACTACAACGATCAGAATAGTTAAAGCAATGGTTTTTCCAGTGGTAACATATAGATGTGAAAGCTGGACACAGAGAAAGATTATATGCCTTCAAATAGTGGATTTCGAGATAGTTACTAATACTGCTGAAGAACCAGTCAATCAGTCTAGCACCATGGTGGATTAAACCCTTGTGATGACAATCAGCAAGCAGAAACTCACACACTTTTACACATTATATAAAAATTACAACAGACTAAATATTATTTAGGCTTGGCAAGGCTGATGGAAATTGATAAAAGACAATGTAACCAATAAGATGGGTAAGCAGGATCCAAAGGTTTACTCAAATGTCCTTTGAAAACCTACAAACTACTACTACTAGAGATGTGTAGTACTGTGTTTCCCTGAAAATTGGACAGGGCCTTATTTTCTTTTGACCCTCAAAATAAGTTCTTGGCCTTATTTTCAGGAAGGTCTTATTATTTTTGAAGTGCATAAGGCAGTGAGTGTGGTCACCTCATGGCTGTTGCTGTGTTGCAATATTGTCAGGGAGGGCTTATTTTCAGGGGACGACTTATTTTAGTGCATGCACACAAAAGCCTGATTGGGCTTATTATCCGGGGAGGTCTTATTTTCAGGGAAACACTGTAGTAGTAGCAAGTATTTGCCATCCATACTTGACTCAGTGATAGTTAACTGTTATAGGTAATCCTTGATTTACGACCATTAACTTAACAACGGTTTGAAGTTATGATGGTACTGAAAAAGTAACACCTAACCCATCCTTGAAGTTATAACCACCACAACGCCCCCATAGTCACAGGATAGCAATTTGGGAGCTTGGCAACTGACTCGCATTTACAATGGTTGCAATGCCTTGCAGTCATTGATTGCAATTTTTGAAAAGCCAATGGAGGAATTTGAATTTGCTTAATGACCATGTGATTCCCTTCACAAATGCATTATTCACTTAACAACGCCCGGTGATTCATTTAATGGCTATAGTAAAAATGTGTTGTGTGCAAGTTGCGAACCGGTAGTAAGACCAACAGAAATTTACCTCTGGACCAAAGCATTTCTTTTGAATTTTTTTCAAGGCATTCACAGTGTTAATGTTTATTACCCGACAAAGAAGAGAAGAGAAGATGGTCATTTGCATGTCAGAAACTTGTCCTCTTTAGGTGTCAGATATTATTCAGAATGCAATTTTTCTCAATAGACTAGTTCATCAACAGAACGAAGAATGGCTGAAAGAGAATTGAGGGAGGGGACAAGCTAAAACTCCCTAACCCAAATTACATCTTCCCAGGGAAAACAAAGCACTGTCTTAGCTTTCCGATGTCAAATCAGGCAACTGCCCTCTCTACCAAACACTAAAACTAAAACTGACAGCTCAGTCATAAAAACATTTAGAGGGCCAAAAATGTTGCTATTTAAGGTGGTAAAAGATAATGGTTCTGGGAAAGCAAAGCAAGTAACTTCCAAGGCGGGGGGGGGGGGGGGAGAAAGTTCACGTAATACTGACTCTTTATTCTTCCAACACTGCCACTGCCTTTCCAGTCCTGCCTCATTATCTCATAGGTGCACATTAATAGCTTTACTGACCTCTCTAGGCACAAGATGCACTACATCAAATTAAATAGCTGGTGCTATATCTAATCACATGCATATTCTATTTTTTTTCCTACGGAGGACTGTAACCCCATTTTTAAAAAGCCTTCAGATGAATTTGCTTCAATGCAGTGTGTCGTGGTCTTTGGTTCCCATATACAGTACCTCTAAAAAAAATTCTACTACAAGACACCTAGAGAGCTAATGAGATCAGAGGTATCCACAGAATCAAAGAGTTTCATTAAAACGATGAAAGCAACGTTACAGCATTGCAATGCAAGCACTGGCTCTTTCATGTACATGTGTGATGTAACTGCTACTTTTGTCATCCTCCCCCCCCCCCCCCTTCCTCTTGTGAATCCTCCTACATTATATAATAATAGACTTGCATGGGTGAATTGACTATAAAACTACACCATAAAGCTTATTACCTATTTTAATTTTATATATTAAAATGAGATTATTCTCTCCCTCTATCCAAGCCTTTACCTATAGAATCAGAACTGCAAAAATAAAATAAATCAGCCTTTTAGTTCAGGTTTACCTGTTGCTGAATGCTGGCTCATTACGCAAAGTAATTAAATAGCGCTGCTGAAATAATTATAACAATTAGGAACATTGGTATTTCTCATTTGATTATTCTCTTTTTTTTAAAAGGATTTATATAAGCCGATTTCTTTTGTGAGGCTCATTCTTAATAGCAAGCACAATAGACAGAGTGAAGTTCTTTAGTTAGTTAGCTTAGCAGAACTAAATATCTTGACTTACTTGACAGTAAAAAGCACCAATTACCAGTCCTTATCACAGACTACAATGGCCAAAGTGAAAATGATTACAAGGTGATTATTCAGAGAATTTTTCTAGCATATTGGTGCTAGCTGCCAGGAAAGCAAGGAAAGTAGTGATAAATTTCTAAATTTTTTAGACAAAAAATTATTTTCCGGATGCTTCCTTTAAGAGGGGTGTCAAACTTGCAGCCCACGGGCCAGATGCGTCACACACAGGCCATGGTCACCACAGCTCTGCAAATGTGAAAAATGTCACGAAATGTCATGTGATTGGCAACATGACGCCACGAGTTTGCCATCCATGTTTTATCACATTGCATGAGAGTAGCAAGGAAAAGGTTCCATTTCTGTTCGAGAATTTGGAACAATGCTAGGTGCAAATGGCCTTTTGAACATTGAAGTTGGGTGCAAAGTACTTGAATAATGTTTTTCCAAAGGGATGTAGAAATTTACCTCCAACTTTCTCGGGGGAAGTTCTTTTTTAATGGGAACAATAGCACACCTATGGAAGAAGAAGTTTCTCGGTGACTTTGGCTCAGTCACTCTCAGTCCAAATCACCTCATGACTTTTCCCCCCTTCACTAAACTGGGCATGGGTGTGGCCAGCGTATGATGCATCCGCCCCACCGGCTGTGAGTTTGACAGCCCTGATTTATTATGTTGATTTTACTCTATTTCAGTTTCTTCTGTAACATCTGTGCTTTAATGATGTGGTATTTTTTTCCAGCCATGGTGGCCGAGGAATTCTAGGAGTTGAAGTCCATAATCTTAAAGTGATTGAAATTGAGAGACACACACTGCTCTATATTAAGTCACCATGAAAAAGCAGAGTATAAAATAAACTGAATCAAATGCTGAGCAGGGATTCAACAATTTCTTGCCTTATCAATGTGGTTCTTAGACTTATGAAAGAAGAGCACATGTGTAGCTATTGCAATTTTGCAAATTTTGTTGTAGTTAGTGCTGTTTTACTAACAAGATGGTAGAGACGAACCAGCAACGTTTTGTGTCCTGGGATAATTAGTTTTGACTTGATTGAAATGAATGGAGACAAAATATAAGCTATATAAATTTGATAAATAAATAAAATAAGATATCCCTGGGGATTCTGGTTTTGGCTCCTTCACTGGTTTAAGAATGCATTCAAAGAATTTTTTCCCCTCATAATTCTACATGTTTTGGGGGCATTATTTTTATTCACTTATCATCTTCCTCTAACCATTCTTCTCATGCTTCTGTTTGTTTGCCCTTTTTAAAGAGTTAGGCCATGCATACTATTTTTTGTTTACTGAACCTTCCCAGAATAACCAAATGGTGGCAGTAAAGATAACAAAGAGGTTTGACTTCTGCAGGTATGAAAATAGGTGCATTAAAAATGACTTTAGCATTTCCACACATACAATCTAAAACCACATTAACTCTGCTGGAATTTATCTCTGCTCCAAAACTAATGAAAAAGGAATTAGAAAGCCTCTGTGGAAAAGAAAGGGGAGGGCAATGTGGACCTCAACTGAAATTAAAGCAACAAGTTCCAGTTAATATATGAGCTCAGCTACACCATTGTAAAAGCATTTTTCATTCCATTTCCAATGTATGTAATTAATTATTACATTTTATCTTCCTTGGCTTCACTCTCACTATACTGCACAGACCAATAGCTCGCATTCAAAGACTCAAGCTGGCAAAATGAATATATAAGTCTCCATAATAGAAAATTTCTATCCACTTGATGTTACCAGGCTAATAATTAAGAACTAATTGGAAGATATTAATAGTTATAAGCACGTTAGTACTAGCATTGACTAAATGCAGCTGACGACTCTCTCTGAATTTGAGAAATTTATTGCCTTCCTTCCATCTTTCTTTGGGGGATGCAATTGGAATTATAATTTTTATTGCTTGTGGGCTATCAGATCATTTATTGCTATGCATCCCTTGATAAAAACAGAAGATTAAAATCTTACCTATACTTTAAAAAGCCCAAACCAAATAAAAAGAGCTTTCCCCATTGTATCTATTTACAGACAAATCTTTTTATACTACTGAGCTTTCAGAAAAGTAGGGTTTAACAATAACGTACTACCCTACATTTTTCTGTCACGTACTTTAATTATTTTTAAAGTAAATTTGGGCAAAAATAACTTTTTATGGGAATCTTTTTTTTTTAAAAAAAATAGTAGGTGTTTTTCCGTGAAGTTCCCCATTCAGATCCACAATTTAAATTTCTTGATGTGACTTTTTCTCCTTTCTAATATTGTATGTATTCCATAAAGAATTTTTTATGCTATTACTATTGTACAAGGAACTTTTATATTCCAGTTAAAACCAGATAAAGATCTTAATCAGCAGAATTAAAAACAGATGAATTTGTGATATTTAGAAAGATTGACAATACAGCTGAAGTTGTAGTGATAGTATTGGATCGGACATATTACTTTTCTGGCCCAATATAAAATGATTTATTATTTCAAAAGGTACTTTCTCAAGATTCTTTGAAGAAAGACAACTTGTCTCCTTTTCCCACCATTCCCTCCATCACTTCAATGTGCTGTACTGATTCAGATGCTCAACTAGACCAGGCTCCAGACCATAGAAGGCCATAGAAAGTCACTGGGTGGTTCTGTGTTCCCCCATGAACTTACTGTATAGGGTAGTTGTAGAGTACAATTGGAAAAAGGAGGGCTATGTTAATTGTCTTGAGCTTTGGGAGAAAAGTGGGATCTAAATCTAACAAACATACCATGTTTTCCCCAAAATAGGACAGGGTCATTTTTGACCCCTGAAATAAGTGCTTGGCCTTATTTTTGGGGCGGTCTTATTATTTTTGAGATGCAGGAGGCAGCGAGCAGGGTCACCTCATGGCTGCTGCTGTGTTGCAATATTTTCAGGGAGGGCTTATTTTCAGGGAAACAGGATATTAATATAAATTACCTAACGTGAGTAATAAACAACTAAATTCTTTCATGCCAATATGGCAGTAAGTGTATCAAATGTAGTTGCACTGATCCTATATAGCAAGCTGTACAACTAAAGGAAACAACTTTCAGACAATATGCACAATAGCTTACAACATGAGTATTGCTCACTTGGACCATTAAAAGTAGTACACCAGGACCTTCCTAGAGTAAGAATTTTACAGTTCTAGAATGGCATTAAAAAAGAACAGAGTTTTATATCCATCAGGGTAATATGTCTTGAAAACTGAATATGCAACAAAGCCTCTGCTTCTAGGCAGGATAATATAGATAATGATAGTTCTTAGGGAACAAATTACTTGTAAGTCTGCAGATAACATCGAGTTTTCTTAATGCATTTGTTTGTTCAGCAAGATCTTGGTTTTCTAATCATCACATTCAAAAGTTTGAGAACTAAGGTTAATTTTTCAAAGTACACAGGGGGACTGCGTGAAGAAATTCAGATTTAAAAGTCTACTCTTTGACATACTTGAGATTCTAATGAAGGAAAGCAACAAATCTCCAAACATTTTGTTGAGAAAAGTTAAGTGCTCTTGAGAGATAAAGGTGTACAATTATAAACTCTTGCATGGATAACTGAGTGTAAGAGCAACAATTACCTCAATTTGTTAGACACATTTTGCAGATATATTGATTTAACATGTTATGCCACATTTTATCTTGTCTGAATCTAAAGATTTCTGAAAATCTCTGCATTTCCCTCCCAAAAGTTAATTGCCCACACAACAGTGAGAGAAAGAAAAATATCATTCAACAACATTACTATTGCCCAAGAGGAAAAGACAGCCTTGCACCTCATTCAAGCTGCCTTAAATTTTCTAAAGTTGTCAAACATGGTTACAGCTCTGTATTGTCACATTACACTCACATTCTACAAAATGCAATAAAAATGCTAATATTTCAAATAAGGTTCACAATTGTGTTCTACCTCTATACAACAATTTAGTTAGGGCAGCCTTTATAGTAGTGGTGGACAGCCTGTAGCCCTTAGTCTATTGTCAAAGGAAGAAGTCAGAACATTGGTGAGGACTTTCTGTTCCTTCCCAGCAGCCACCTGATTGGGAGAATAAAACTTGCATTGGAGGAAGAAGCATGTCCCATAGAGAGAATGGGTGTCTTACTGCTATTTGACTCTGCCCCTTCCTAACTTCAACCTTGTCTACCATAGAAGCTCCATCTTGACTATTGCTGAGGTCAATCATGCAGCTCTTGGAAGAAAATAAAATTTGCTATTTCTGTTCTAAAGCATTATGGTGATTAAATGACCTGGGTTGCATTAGTCAAAGAAAGAGGGTTTTGTTGTTGTTATTACTGTTGCAGCAGTCTGTACAAAGGCTAATTTGCATCTGAGAAGAATTTCCAACACTCTATTAGCAAATTAAATTCCCACATAAAAATAAGTATTCACTTATTTCCACTGTATAATATGCCTTTGCATTAAAATAGAATTGGGGTTTGATGCATGGATTAGTTCTCATTTTTCTCTCTCTGGTATGGTGACATACTTATTGGTACCTGTTCTGGACAAACATCCAAATGCAAATTAAGAAAGCAGCATTTCTTAAATGAGGGTTACCTAAGCTGTTTCTTCACCCTTGAAAGCGAATTTAGAACATAAATGAATGCATCTGGCTCTGTGGGTTGCCATGGCTGCAACAAAGATTTTCTAAATGTGGGAGATTGTATAATCAGCAAGGAAGATTATTGTCATATCATAAACAGTGTCTGCCATATACAGAATTTTACTTTTACTTCCTAAAGACCAGGTTACACTAGGAATCTGACGCTTGCATGCAGCATGCAAGCATTTGCTTTTATACTTGGGCTTTGTAACACAAGCTGACATAACCAAAAATCTTATATTTCATTGGGCAATAATCTATCATACTGCCTAGAGATAGTCTAACTTTTCACACTTCAGTGATATCCCATGAGTAAACTCCCCTCATGAATCTTTTTCAGATTGGAATATAGTTTTCCAGGAATCTTCAAAACTTACATACCTTTAATATTTGTTTGTGTATCTCCTGTTTCTATATCTTCTATTTCATGTTCTATATCAGGGGTGTCAAACTCAAGGCCCATGGAGCCGATTCACAGGCCATATCTGGGCCACAGGGTGCTTAGATATGGCCGGCTTGGAAATATCAAGGTTCCCCATGTGGCCCATTTTTTGGCCTCCATGGCCTCATGTGGCACTCTGCTGGCCAAAAATGGGATGTGTGGAGGCCTCGTGTGGTCCTCGTGTGGCCCATTTGTGGCTGGCAGAGTGCTGCAGGAGGTTTCGATTATTCTGGTTAGAATTATGTGGCCTCAAGTAAGTGCCTGAATCTGGAGAGAAAACAAGCAACATACTATGCTAATGTTAAAGTTTAATGCCGGATTTTACATACTGTAGGTCCATTTAATCTATAATCAGCAAGCTATAATTGGCAGCAAGCTATAATTTCTATTTACTATCCTGCAAATTTACCTCTGCTGTTATTTATGCAATTGTATTTTTATTATTAGTTAAATAATAAAAATGCAATCGTATAAGTAGCTTTTCTGCCTGGAAAAGCAATTTACTATTAAACAATGAAGTATAAATCTAGAAACACAAAAAAAATTAGTGGAGTATGAAGAATAAGTAATAAATGTTTGCCAGTAATATCTGGTAGAAGGGATAGGAAAATGTTTACAGTAAAGAACTGTGGAAAGAAAAAAGAGAAGGGAAAGATGCATCTTGAGCCTGTGTCAAACACCCATCATGGCCACGCCCACCCCACCCACACCATTCCTGGCCACACCCACCCACACCCACACCTGGTCCTCCAAGTCAAACACAACTCTGATGTGTCCCTCAATGAAATTGAGTTTGACAGCCCTGTTCTGTATCTTCCAGATTCTATTTTTAAATCTGTACCTTCTATGTTGATATCATCCTTATCTATCAGCAGTATGCATCTCTGCCATCTCCAACAATAAAATAATAAGATGTGAGGGAATAATATTGAAAAATAGGGAAATAAACGTTTGAAGTTATTTTTAAAGGGGTGCATTGGACAAGTTTTAAAATAAGGTGTTTATTTGTAGACAAGGTGTTGGTTCATTTCAAACTAGAGGGTGGTGTTGCATTTGGGATTACAGCTGGCAATGTAATTTGAGGGTAGCTTTTGGGGGACCATTCTAGATATAATCCTCCATAATATGTTTGAATTATTATGTGTCCTCACCAGCTCTTGGGCATTGATAAATAGCTTTGCTCAATTTATGTTCTTTAAAGGTGATACTCTTGTCTGAACATTTTGATGCCAATAGGTTGGATGGCAGGGATAGTTATCTTTCTCTAGGCCTTACTGCACAACTGTAGGCATTTCACACATCGGCCTCACAAAGCAGGTCCTGGTATCGATCAATAGACCCATTAATCCAAGCCACTTGTGTTTTTCTCACCTCTTACAGTTTCTGGTACAATAAACTTACAGCAAAGATACAGTTCAGCACTAAGTGACAAAGAGAAATGGACTGTGTAACTCTGGGTATCAAGCACAGAAGAAAATGTCTGTTGCTAGCACAACAATTATATTAGAAACATTAAGGTTGTGCAAGGAAATTTAGTTAGAAGAGAATGATATGCAGCTCAGTGCAATATCTGATAGGCAATGGAGGGAACTGCTTCAAACTTTTATTGAATTTCCAGGCTTTATTGCCACCCACCTCTTTCCAAATACAATTTGAAGTACGTCTGAGTGAGAATCTAGCAGTTTTTGTAGAGGAGGACAGAAATAAAAATGTACTAGCTTAAGTTGGAAATCAACACTACTCTGCGGTACAAAAGTTCAGGATCAAATTCTCCAGATTTTGAATTATTCTGAGATGTAATCAAGAAGGCCACCCTGATACCATCTGCATGGCACAAAACAGTGGCAATCATCAGGCATATGTCTAAATAAATAAATAAATCTGCGATTGCTGAATTAATTCCACAGAATTAGTAGCAGTAACGTGGCTCCATAGAAGATAGATCTGATCAACTTTGGGAATCATTTGAGTCTGGAAGTGTGGAAAATAAGCACAAAGGAAAGTTTCTTATTAGTGACATTGAGCCCTGTAGTAGCAGGAATAAAAATTCTGCATTTATGCTTTCTACGCATTATTTTTTTTAGCTTAATCTTTCTTCTGCCAGCTGTTATGAATATTAGAAATTGTCTTGTATGTGGTGATAGAAACAAGAAAGTCTCATTCCATTTGTTTCTTCTTAGCTGTATTTAAGATTCTTTTGACACTTTTTGTATGAACTATTTCAATCTGCTAAATCAGTATAAAACATAACTTCCTTGCTTTGAAAATGATTCAGAGGAATGCTTTAGATCTTCCACGAATATTCTCCACTATTTATTAAAGCATAGATATTTTTTAATTTGCACATAAGCTTATAAAAATATTTTGCTGCTTTAATGAGCTGAATAATTAAAGTAATATATCTTTAATACACTTTTAAAGCATCTACTCTTTTTTCACTGTCGTGCTTTAACAGACAGCACAATGTTGTGTTGTTTGCACTTGCCCAAGTCCAAAGCACGTGTGAATCATTTTTAAGTGTGTACAGGCTTAACAAGCATGCATATTTATTTATTTGATTTAAATAACTGCCCATCTCACTTATGTGATTCTAGACACATACGCTTTACAATAGCTTGCTTATTACTATAGCTTGAAAGGAACATAACTCTAAAAGAATTAAGAAATAATAATGACTATGGATGAACAAGTTTGTGTGGATGATATCAGGATGATTTTGAATAGACAAAGAATATAAAAAAGACTAAAACAACAGCAGACGTCAAACCAGTTAAAAGGATAAAAAAATAATGTAAGTCAGCTTTCTCCAATATGGCACTCTCCAGATAAGTTTGACTACAAAAAACAAAAGTGTTAATATATTACCTTGCATTCCTGGAAGAAAGTCAGGGTATACATCAAACAAACAAACAAACAAACAAACAAACAAACAAACAAATAAACAAACATATAAACTATGATTCAGTTTAAAGCATTGTCCTGGGTGGATTATGTTATGGAGCTAAAAAAGTTCTGCATCATGACATTAGCACATAAAATTCACCCTTTTCACACTTGCATCACAATATTGGACACCCGTACACAAACAATGGAGATGGCATCAAAATGCACATTTCATCATTTTGATGAAATCTTGGTGCTGCAGATACCTCTGCATTCATCATTTACTGCTGTTGCTTGGATTGATATACTGCTTTTCATAGGGAAATGAAAATGGGGGGGGGAGTTTTAGAAAAGATTAAAAACACAAAAACAAAAAATCTAAATCTAGCAGTACAGCAATAAAGAAGAGATATTACTGTAGCATCACGTTTGAGGCCATATTGGAATCCGACAAGACAAATGTTGCCTATATTTTATTATGAAGGCCATCCCTGGTAGCTTTCCCCACAATATTACAACGTCTCTCAAACCTTGCCCTTGCATCCATGAGTCTGATGAAAATGGGATCTATACTCAAATACTTGCAGTCATATCCATCTCTCTGTGTGTCTGTATCCGTCTCTGTCTCCATGTGTGGTCAAAGAAGGATTTCTGAAAGGATGAATTTGATACTTAAACAGTGAATCCTACTTTTTAAATCTTATGCACAGGCCATGTCTCTAATGGAAAATAAGCACCAGGAGTAGGGCAAACAGATGTAGGGCCATTCTTCTTTCTTATGTACTGATTTGTCACTAGTTTTTCTATCTGTGAATACAAAACAATTGTTGCTACCCTGTTGCTTCATAGGGAGGGGTTTGATAATCAATTACCAATTTTCAACCCAATAATCAAGGCTAGGCCTACCAGTAACCACAGCAAGGTTACTTCAAGTGATATAGATAGATAGATGATATAAAAGAATATATGTATATGGGTGTGTGTGTGTGTGTATGTATGTAGATATATAGATAGATAGATAGATAGATAGATAGATAGATAGATAGATAGATAGATAGATAGATAGATATCTTCCAAACATTCACGTATTACCAAAGGATCTATTTATTGTAGCTTTAAGAGACAAGACAGATGAAATTTCTTTTGCACATTTCTCTCTGTTTCAAGAAGAATTTGAATTTGAATTTATTAGCGCTTATAGACCGCCCCCTCTCCCGAAAGGGACTGCTGCTTGAGTGAGGAGGAGATAGAAACCATGTCAGGGGTGGGAAAACATTTCAATGTGCAGAAGAAAGTTTACCTGGCAATTTTACTTGGCTGTTGAACTGAGATGCATCATTCAAGTGAGATTGTTTATTCTAAGTTATATTCTACAGTCTATTATAGATAACAGAGTTTTAGAGCACGTAGATGCCAAAACATATTTCACACCTCAGGGACATATTTAGAAGTTTGGTTCCTAGTAAAAAGGCAACTTGCAATGGATTTTTGCAGTTACAGTAGTATATTTGTAGCTAATCATCTTTCTGCTTTCGGGAGAAAAGGTATTTGGGATCTGGTTCAAATATAAATAACCATCCACATCTAATTCATAAAAGTTCTAAAGCAAAATCTGTGGTTCTTGGCTATCAGATCCAAACTATAAAAATCTGGGTAACTAATATATGGCAGGAATGGTATGAATTATAGAGCAGCAATTTTGTGGAAGGCTCCAGATGAGGAAGATTACTTTGACAGAGATAAGCTAAATCTGTTATCAAAGTGAAGTGGAGAAAAACAAGCTTAAGTTCAAAACCCACTGAAAGCTGTTCAGACAGATATCTCCCTAATTCATATGGGTATAATAAAAATCATCATCATCATCATCATCATCATCATCATCATCATCATCATCATCATCATCATCAAGACTTGTAAGAATTTGTTATTATAACCACTCTCAGTAAAGGTAGCCTTAGCCTTCCTTTGTAGTTCATTTGTGGTTTGATCTACCTGGTAAGGCTGGTACCAGGTTTCCCACCAATTTCTAATATGTGAAAATTATGTATTTTGCTGAAGCAGTTGATAATATATTTCTGATGCTGAAGTGATCTTATTCACTCCAGTTCCTTAATTGTTTTAATAAAACTATTTCATCTGATGGGATTGCCCTTGACCGATTAAATATCTTATAATATATGGTCAGGAACAGTGGTGGGTTTCAATTTATTTTACTACCAGTTTGCTCATGTGCCCGTGCATGCTCACACACATGTGCAGAAGTGTCCGGGTGGATGGGTGGAGCCTCCTGCCGCCACCACTACCGGTTCGCCCGATCCGGAGCGAACAGGCAGAAACCCATGTCTGGTCAGAAAGCAGAATTAAGTTCTTTAAGCTCAGATTGCAGGAGTCATCACCTTGGTTTCTTGGTCAACAAAAGCCTATAATGAACATATATTTATGCAATTGGGAAAAATGGATCCTTTTTAAAGAATGAAGAATGGATCCTTTTTAAAGTATTTTGTGTCCCTGTGATTCTAAAGTATCAGTGAACATGTACAATTAATGGTTGTAACTCAAGAATAAAGAAGATAATTCATTGCCTATTGTTCTGAGAACTTCTGAGAACAAATTACTCTAGAATTAATGTAGAAATCCTCAGAATTATGTGTAAGTTTTAAAATCATCTAGAACTCCTCATCAGGTATTAGTAGGGATACTAATAAAGTATCCCTACTAAATAAAGGAAGGGGAAAAAGATGCAGTCAAGTTGTATTTAGCGGTACTTTGCAGTGGAGGTTGGGGCGCACTTGAATTTTAATCTAGTTCCTCTCTATTTCCATTTTTCATTTAGCAAGGAAAGAATTTATTTTTAAGATGTACAGCAGTGGAATTTTAAAAATATTAGTCAAGATTATTTTTTTAAAAAAATCAAGCTGCAATAGTTAGGTGATGTCTGAAAACCTCTATCTTGACAAAGGGTTCTACCATGCTACGGCCTTTGGGTGGGCCCTAATAAAAGTTTTGCCTAATATGGATTGTAATTTATTTACTATTATTGCTTAATATTTAAAGCGATAATGGATAATCAACTGTGAGATGTCATTGGTAACTTATTTATTCTCCTGTTGAGCACAGCATATCAAGAAGTGCTATGCAAAGATGTTTTTACAACTATACTAGGGGTGGGTTCTGGCAGGCAGTACTGCCGGTTTGCTTGTGTATGCACCACATGCGCACGCTTAAAGTGCACCCGCGTGTGCATGCGCAGTGCAATTACATTTTTCAGGACTGAAAAACAAGATAGTGGTGTCACCGGTGCTGCCTGGGGAACTGGTTTGGAGCATGGCAGGCCTGCTGCCAGTTCCAGCAACCCAGGACGCCGAACCAGTCCGAACCGGAAGGAACCCACCACTGAGCCATACCTCTGCAAAGCTTGTGTGATGGCTTCAAAGCTGCCTATGGCTTCCAGAGGACAGGCGACCTTTCGTCTGGGATCATTCTTAGGATGTACAAGTCTTGAGCAGTCTATGGAGTGATTAAATGTAGTGATTAAATATTCCCTGCAGGCCTTCCCCATCAACAGAATAGTGTCAGAGGGTGAAGGAGTGAAATTATGGTGTGTGTCCTCGTTATTTTTCCTCATGAGTACTTGCAAAGGACAAGGAAGAAGTCAGGCCTTTTTCAATTGTAGCACGGAGTCTAAGGATAGCCTCCCAAGAAAGGTTTGTCAAGACCCATCTTGGCCCCTTGTTAAAATGGTTTTATTCTATTCTATTCTGGCAACCATTTGAGTCAAGCAACAAATCTGCATTGATTTTTATGCTTCTGCTGCTGCTACTATAATTTTTTAATGAGGAGATTTTAAGGTATTTTATGGTCATTTGCTTGTGCTGGGTTGCTAGGCTTGTTTTTAACGATACACTGTGATTTATATTTTTATTTGTAAATGGCCCTAATTTAGAAAAAGCTGCCTTGAATCAGAGAAAGGTGGAATATAAATACCCAAGCAATCATATACATTATGAAGAAAGAGACATAAGAGGTCTCTAATTTGCTTGAAATGTACATAGACACATAGACATTTAGAAATGACTGTTATAAACACTTCTGATCACAGTGGGAAAACAAATGACCAAAGGTATGGTCAGCTGCCTGGCCATCCTATGTTCCAGCTGTGAAAGGGTGAAAGTCAACCTTGAAGATTCATGTGTGCTAATTTCAGGGTTTTTTTTTAAATTTGTAAACCAGGCTTGGCGGACACAGTGTAAACTTGCTAACAGAAGATGTTTCTGAAAATCTTTCCAAGGACAACTACTTGGCTGTCCTACTCTTCAGAAACATCAGGACCAAAATATCTGTAAGCTCCCATGCATAACGATGCTTCAGGACACTGCACACCAGAACAACGAGACACAAGGACAGTTTCCCCCCAAATGCCATCACTACTTAACAACTAATTCCCACAACACTGTCAAATAATTTACTAACACTGTATTACTATTATTCTTCTCTTCCTTACTGGTATCTACCTCTTCCAACTTATTACTATAACCATGTTGCTTGTATCTTTCAATTATATTGTTTTTATTGTTTCCTAATACGATTTGATAGCTTGTTAGTAACCTTGACTATCACTAAGTGTTGTATCTTGTATCTTTTTATTTTTGATGAATGTATTTCATTATCCTTATGTACACTAAGCACATATACGGCAAAGACAAATTCCTTGTGTGTCCAATCACACTTGGTCAATAAAGAATTCTATTCTATTCTATTCTATTTTATTTTATTCTCTATTCTATTCTATTCTATTCTATTCTATTCTATTCTGAAGGGTGTCCACCTAGCTCATTCCAACTGCATCCTCACCATTGCAAATTTGCATGTTATTTTATGTTAGCAATGTAATTGACCTTGATTATTTTTTCTCACTATTCAAAGCGAGAAAGGCAAAGAGAAAGATGAAATTCAGCAGTTCTGCAGAAAAAACCCATAATTAGTTTTATAAACCATCATTCTTTCATGAATAAAAGATGGCACCGAATTGATGGACCTTCCTAGAAGAACAACCCTAAAAGAACTACAGCGCATGCGCGCACAGACACACACACAATGATGCATAATATGTTATAAAGGTGTGTTTTAAAACTCAATTTAGAGGATTTTAGGAGAGGAATTAAAGTCAGAAAAAGTCAAAATTCATTCGTTGGGGGCAGGGCCCACTATTGCATCTTACACATTGTAGTGCATAGAATTTGGGATTGTGTGATGCACACTTCTGTATAAAAGGTTGAGATGATATCAAGATAAAGTTAATAGTGAAATAAACTAATGTTTAATCCATGCCTACCTACCAAGAAAAAGAAATTAAGCATCATCAAATACATGAATCATAAGAAGACATGTGATCTGGATTCCCTAAAATCAAAACAAGGCAAGGGAAGGGAAGAGAGAAGGAAGGAGCAGGGAGAAACGAAAAGGGAGGAGGAAGGAAGGAAATAAGGAAGAGGGAAGGAAGGAAGATTTCTAATGCTCACTGCCAGCTTCATCAAGGAAATTCAAGGGAAAGTCATCAGAAAGTCAGAAATCACTCCTATTCCCACTTATTTTGACCTGCCTATGATCATTCTGTTTCTCTGTTTAGATAAGGAAGGAAAGAAGAGAGGGAAAGAAAGAATGGAAAAAGGAAGACTTATGTATCCGTCTTCACCATTGCCCACCACTGCATGCCTTTTCCAATCTTCCAGACCTGCACTGCAATTCCAGGTTCCTCCTGACCCATATACCAGTAGCACCTCTCCTGTGCCCTTAAACACCTTCCCACCCTGCATCTCTCTACACTCCCTTATTCCCTGCCCCACCTGTCAGAGCAACACACCTACCTGCTTGCCTTGATCTTGCAACTTCCTGCTGGCTTCCCCAATGGCTTTCTCCCAGCAAGATTCCCACAAACAAAATAAAAGGGAAAGCTGGCAGGAATTCTAGGGAGAAAGGAAGGAGATTTCATATGTTCCCTGCCAGCTTCTCATAAGGAAGATGGTTGTAACTGACCTTCCAATGTCTTTTTTTCTCATCATGGTTCACTGTATCACATCAATATTATTGGCCAATATTAAAATTCCACATACAGTATATCTGTGTTTCCCCAAAAGGAAGACTGGGTCTTATTTTCTTTTGGGCCCCAAAATAAGCACTAGGACTTCTTGGGGGGCATCTTATTTTTTCCATGTACGGGAGCCCCACTTCTTCTGCTTGCTTGTGATAGGGCAGGAAGCTGCATGGCATGCCAGTGCAGCCACCATGAGGCAGTGGGTGGTGGAACTTCCCTCCATACCCCACACTGGCTTACCCACAGGCAGGCCAACCACACCCCGACACCTGCCTCTTCTCATGGCCACAAGTAAGCAGAAGAAGTGGGCTGGTGGCCATGTTGGCTCATGCTGCACATGGCTGTGAGTGCTGCCACCATGAGGCAGATGTTTGGGTGTGGAGGGCCTGGCTGTGGGGACTCTGAGTTAAGCTGGTATGGGGCATATGCGGCAGCTACACTAGCCTGTGCCTCACAGCAGCAGCATCACAAGCAACCATACAGAATGGGCAGGCGGCTGGCTGCACAGATACTTAAGTAGGGCTCATTTTGGGGGTAGGACTTATATTAGGCTCAAAAATAAGCTAGGGCTTATTCTTGGGATAAATCTTATTTTTGGGAAATGGGTATTAGCATTACTAGTTTCCATGTAGTGTCAAGCAGAATTATGCAGACCAAAGTGCCAATAGAAGAGAACATATGTAGGTCAGGGTTGAACTTTGGAGTCTTTAGTGCTCTCTGAGTTTGGCTGTTTACTTGTAACAACCGCACACCAAGTTCCTTACCCAATTAGGCAAGTGTAAACTCTGCTTAAGCACAGCTGCTGTTAAAAAAGTTAAATATTGGTGTATTTTAATTGGGTAAAGAGGAAGCAGTACTCTACACATTGGTCAAGAACATAATTGCAGAAGTACCATGCATTGATGCTGAATTGTTGGCACACAATTGATTTGGATCAATTGTTAGATTTTATGATGCAATAAGGAGCATGGATTGGGAAATGATCAAGCTTGTTGTGTTTAGTTGAGTAGAAAAAAAAATGGAGAAAATTTTAAGATAGGCTGTAATTTCCGTAGCATAAGAAATTACTGTTGCAAAAAACTGTCAAAATATGTATGAACCCAATGGTAAGAAAACATGATACACTCAGCAAACAGGTGTTGAGCTATGTTCAGATATTTATTTATGACTAATCTGAAACCCAAGGAACTATTATAATTTTACAGCTTCAGAAAACGTTAGTTTAATCAAAGAACATTCTGTTCAGAGACCGCTATGTGTGTATAAAACCCCAGCAATTCTGCTTGATGAGCCATCATTGCTTAAGAACGTGTCTCTTTTATACCCATGCGTATTTGAGGTGTGGGGCATGCTGATTTCTCACTTGACACTCTCTGAACTTTGAACATACATTCGTCAGAGAAAAAGTGATCTGTGCAATTTGTGGCTTTATGCCTTCCAGAGAGAATACATTGAAAACTTTATAGATTTCAAAATACAAAATTACCAGTCTTCTTTCATACCTGGAATCCTAAACAGAAAGCATCCCAGCTGATGAAAGTATCTAATTGTCTTTGTCCTCCAAGTATTCTATAGCGTGACAAATAAACTAAGAATAAAGTAAATAACCCAGATCACTTTCTATTTAATGGCTATCGAGCATGATCATGATACTACAAGTTAGAGAAGAATGGGGTGGGCAAAAGTGTTACCACAAGGCAAGTAAACATGATAAGCTGGACAATTCCATACACAGAACCAACAAAATTCACACTTTGATTTAACTGAAGTAACTGAAGAAAATTCCATACAACATGTTCAAAAGGCCTAGAAAATAAATAGCTCTGTCTATTTATATATGGTGGGATTATTATTTTTTTACTACCGGTTCTGTGGGCATGGCTTGGTGGGCATGGCAGGGGAAGGATACTGCAAAATCTCCATTCCCTCCCCACTCCAGGGGAAGATTACTTCAAAATCCCCATTCCCTCCCAATCAGCTGGGATTTGGGAGGCAGAGAATAGATGGGGTCAGGGGTCAGTCAGAGGTGGTATTTACTGGTTCTCCAAACTGCTCAAAATTTCTACCAGTTCTCCAGAACTGGTGAGAACCTGCTGAATACCACCTCTGGTGTGTGTGTGTGTGTGTGTGTGTGTATGTGTGTGTGTGCCATTATATATATAAAGTGGAATGAAAAATTATTTGATAAAAATTATCTTAAGTCTTAACATTAGCATATTTTGTAATTTGTGCCAGAGTTAAGATTAAGGTAAGATTTGAAGTACAATTTTGTAAATTGTGAGCCCATTTCTTTAAGTGCAGAGTAACAGAAAGATGTCAGGTTCTATCCTGATATGGATCAACCGAACTTCACTTTCTTACAGCACATCTCCCTAGAAGCTTTGGTACTATAAATAAGAATAGTTAGCATGCTCCACTTCCTTTAGAGCTTTTACATGGCTTTAAAAGATGCATTTTAAAGTTTACACAGGACTAAAATCCCAAAAGAAACCTAAACCATAAATCCTTATAGATTGCTTGAGTTTGATTGCGCTAGATTCTTCGTGGTACAATATGTGCAGAAATTTGTATTGACCAGATCATTTAATCTATAGCCAACTACTGGCATTATGATGAGCAAGTTATTGGGACCGGGATCTGAATCATATTTGCTGAATTTAATCTGCTATTTGAATGAATATTAGCATATGCAAGCTTTCCAGCCTGTTAGAAATCAAACAAATACTTTCTTACAGCCTCATGAAAATTGTAGTTTGTTTCATCCACAGTTTGTCATTTATACTGATGTAATAAAGCAACTTCTACCTGTCTTTGCTTTTTTATGATGCATTCACAAAAATTAAGATAAAAGGATGCCAATATGTTAAACTTCTCCAAGAATCTATTTAGGAAGAGAAAAAAAACACGTGAGCTCTGGAATTCCACAAGCCTAGCTTCAGTGTGAGAGCCTTAATATTCCCTAATATTTTAAAGAATTTATTTTAAAAAAACGAGGAGAAGAAGAGATGGGTAAAATGTTTCTAATAGAAAGTTGAAAGAATAAAAGACAGGAGGCTGAATTCTTTAATACAAGTTCAATGGAAAGTATTGTCTTTACCTTCATAATAACATTAAACAGAAAATTAATCCTTCTAATAAGCTCTTTTGCTCCCTCTATTTATCTTTCCAAGTAATTAACACAATTCACTGCAGCATAACAATAAACAAACTTTTTAAAGTTGTAAAAAACAAACAAACATTTCTTTTTTCAGTTTGGGGATAAAGGCAAAGTCACATAGTTCAAAGTCTGAACTGAACGTTGGAGTGTGTAGTTCAGTGAATTATGGAGGCATTTTTCTGAGCTGTTTTCACATGTTATCTTGTGATGTTGGTCTTAAAAAATGCTTCAGTCACTTTTGCCTAGGTAACAGTTCCTTCATATCTCTGTTAAAGTTATCTTTCTAAGAAACCTAGATTGTTACCGTATATTGCAGGAAAGATTTCCTCTGTGCTTTCAAACTCTGCTTAACTTTGTTCAAATTTTGAGTTTTTGCAATGCAATCTCTGAGTTGATTGTGGTGCCAAGTTCAAGAAAATCTATGTTTTGATGTTCCTGATCATCCACTTTGTTCTTGATCACATAGATCAGCTCTTTCTGGTTCACCACCTTTATATTTTTTTGTGGCTCAGCACAGTAGTCATATTAACATAGTCATCATTGTAACTGGAGTACATCCAGTTCAGCAGTGAATTTCAATTGGAGGGATTCCTCTGATACTCAAAAGTTCAATTATGAAACACTGCTTTAAACACACTGATGAATTCTAACTGCAAGCTTCCATTGCACAAACAATAGCAACACAACCTTTTCTCACAGCAACCTCCTGCCAATGTAAGTGAAAGAACAGTTGCTGAAGAATATGTAAAAGCATCTAGGATGTCAATAAAGCCATGTGTTGGTGACTTATAATGTTGGAGGCATTATTTTCATGCAGCCCTTGTTGTCTTTATCAACACCATTTTAAAATTAAAAGGAAAATGAATGTCACGGAAATAAATCAAGATAAAGAGCATATAGTCACATCTCATGTAATGTTGTGCCAGTTTCCATCTTCTGTGGATAAATCATTTCTCAGAAACTATATATTTGGAATGCATGTCTTTTACTTCCACATGTAGTTTTCACTTTCACATTTTCAGTGTTGCATTTTAACTTCTAGAAGTCTGGATAATGCTTTAATCCTCAAGAAATCGTGCTACAATAAAATGTGAAGAAGACTTTTGTTACAATTATAGTTGAGTCAATGTATTGATCACCAGGAATTTAGGAATTTCATTTGCTGTAGGACGAGTGAGCCCCATCTTATATCCAGGGCTTGGATAGAACATCATAAAATACTAATCCATTTGAATATAATAGCTTATATGATTCAGTGAACAAATGTGGTTAATAGTAACTTAGTTTTTCACAAATTCACTTCTAACTAGGGAATGCAATTCAGTCATGTTAGACTTTTACTTATATATCTGTTTTATGTCAAAGAGTTAAAGAAGAGTTTCACTTTGTATCTTAGTTTTTGCATTATTCAAAAATTTGTACAAACATTCACATAGAATTTGGTACATGTTTTCTTGCATATAGATACACACTTTCATATGCACTTTTCCTAAATATACATATTTTTACATAACTTTTCCCAATATAGTGTGATTTGGTTGACTTTTTTCCAAAATATGCATATTTCTGAATATAAAATATATATGTGTTAATTATTCCATGTCTATTTGCATATTTTTAAAGTTATATATTCTACTAAACGCTTCTGATCTTTCAAACAAAGCTGTTTCTTCCAAAAATGCAATGAATCTCACAGTTATGTGACCATAGTTCAGAGTTATCAGATTTGGATTGGCAGCTCTTCAAATAGGAGAAATAATATTTCAAAGAAAAGGTGATCTTCAGCAAATTATCATACACCAGCCTGTCTAGTTTACAGTTAATTGATTTATTATTATTGTAAAATTCATATTTCAGTGCTTTGTAAATGTCTACTATCCACAATCCCACCATTCATATCTCTCAGCTATGATGCATAGGTCACTGTTGTTGTTGTTAGTTGCGAAGTCATGTCTGACCCATCGTGACCCCATGGGCAACATTCCTCCAGGCCTTCCTGTCCTCTACCATCCTCTGGAGTCCATTTAAGCTCACACCTATTGTTTCGGTGACTCCATCCAGCCACCTCATTCTCTGTCGTCCCGTTCTTCTTTTGCCCTCGATCTTTCCCAGCATTAGGCTCTTCTCCAGTGAATCTTTCCTTCTCATTAGGTGGCCAAAGTATTTGAGTTTCATCTTCAGTCCACACTTTTCCTAAATGCAAAGTACACAACGTTCAATTCAAGAATGTCTGGGCTTTACTAGCAGTGTTTACTTTTAACCAGCAGATGGCGCTAGTTGATATCAACCAACTCTCCCTGCTTTTTTTTTTTGGTTAAGATATTTTCAGTGGAAAAGGAATACCAACAATAGGTATTATGACACTTATTCATCCTGTTTCAGAGCAAACAAAGTGCAATTAATTAAAAGACTGTATAATATAGGAAGTTTAAAATTTGGGGGTTGCCTTAAAAAAAGCTTTTTGTCTAACTGCTTCCTGTCCTCACTCTTAGGTTAGGGCAGTGGTTCTCAAATCTTTTCTTCACCATTTAAATACCTTTTGTGGCCATGGACTTTGGCCACAGACCACCAAGACTTAACTCAAGATTTCAATCATAACATTTCTTTAAGCCTCCGTGGACACCCAGAGGGTCTGTGGACCACAGGTTGAGAACTACTTGCTTAGAGAATTGATGCAAAATCCTTTGCCCCTCCTAAACATTCTTGAACTGAGACACTGGACATTGCAGCCTTATATGACTGTTGCTATTAGCAAAGACAATTACAGCTGAAAAGGAAAGCGGGTGATTTTGAGTTCACCATGGACATGGAAGCCAGCTGGGTGACTTTGGGCCACTTACTATCTCTCAGCCCAGCTCATCTCACAGAGTTATTTTTGTGGGGAAATGAACTATTAGTTTTCTTCACCACATTGAATTACTTATAAATATAATAAAGGTGAGATAAAAATATATAGAATTTTTTTAAAACTTACTATTCAAACACAAAATTTTCACTTTCTCATGCAATCACATTTAGACATAGAGAATTCCCTCTTAAGTTGGGGGGCAATGATTGTGAACAACAGTAGAAATAAACCAAAAGCAAGCAAAATGCAATTTAGAACTTTATTTAAGAATATAGGTAAAGGTAAAGTTTCCCCTTGCACATATGTGCTAGTCGTTCCTGATTCTAGGGGGCGGTGCTCATCTCCGTTTCGAAGCCGAAGAGCCAGCACTCTCCGAAGATGTCTCCGTGGTCATGTGGCTGGCATGACTAAATTCTGAAGGCGCACAGAATGCTGTTACCTTCCCACCAAAGGTGGTTCCTATTTTCTTACTTGCATTTTACATGCTTTCGAACTGCTAGGTTGGCAGAAGTTGGGACATGTAATGGGAGCTTACTCTGTTACGTGGTGCTAGGGATTTGAACCGCCAAACTGCCGACCATTCTGATCAACAAGCTCAGCGTCTTAGCCACTAAGCCACTGCATCCTTATATTTAAGAATAAATATATTTTATTTGGATAAAAATCATTCAATAATAAATGAAAATCAATTTAGGAACAAAAATTATTAGTTCTAATATTTATTTTGTTGTGATAGTACTCTAAGATTCAAACTAAAGTTAATGAAGCTGCAGATTTCAACAATGGGCAACTCAAGTGATGATTTGATCACAGATAAAAGGTTAAGGGTAAGGCAAGGAAGCAGGAATGGAGAAGACTGGATATATACCACTGAAGTAGCACCTGATTAAAGTCCTCTAGCTCAGGCCCCCAAATCCAGTTCTCTTATACTTCCTTGGGATCCAGGTTGTAGATCTTGTCTCTTGAATCAGGAGATTTGAATTTGTGGTCAGCATCAGCAGCAAACTTCCTCATCCCAGAATTTATTCAAATAGTGCAGAACTACCTACAGTGGTATCTTGTATGTGAGTTTCAGATTTGTGTTTATCAGCTTCCTCTTATCTATCCATCTCAGACTATTGTCTATGCGTCACCTTACAAAATCATTTTGTTTATATCTGATCTTCAGCTGTTTACCAGGATGTTCTATACTGAAATGCCCCATAATTTTCTCCCTATCTGGCATAGAATGCTGTACTTTACAGCAAACTTACAAACAAGTTATAGCAGCAGGCTTTTATTAAGTGTATACCTACTCTTTTAATTCATTGCCATTACATTTAATACAATTGAACAATCTCAGAGCTTGGTTGTTTGCTTGTGGATGTTTCATTACTTGATTAGGTAACATTAGCATGAAGAAAACAACCTGAAGAACATCAACACAAATAAAACAAGAACATGCTATCTTCCCTGGATAGCCTCATCTGCAGAAGACACAACAGAAATTAGAAATGTAAGTCTCTCGAAATCCAATCCACATTAACTAAATGCTCCAGGACTAAAGTAAAACCCGATCTCCTACAAGAGGAACATCATAAAAACATTATTCAGATTAATACAAACACACTGCAGCAGTCAAGAATACCAGAAAGAAAGGAAAAAGGCTGTCTATACATTTATAACATCTTCCAGGCAGATAGATAACCACACAAGTTTATTAAAAAGTACCTGACAATTCAACCACTACAGCATAACCAATGCAGGAGTGTTGTGTATGGCAGTTCCCTGGCTCCACTAGGGGGTGCCATACTCAGTTCTTATTGGTTACCTGCTTGACAGCCGGCATATATAAAGAGCTGTCAAGCTGTTGCTGTTAGCTGAGACACGCGCATAGTGAAGTGCCGTGTTGGCAACCTGTTGGCAATAAATTGTTATCATTGAGAGACCTGGCTCTCCTCAATCCTTTTCCCTCTACCTGAGTTCTCCCAGCTAGAACACAGACTCTGAAAAGGATAACATTACCATGCATAAAAACATCTCAAAAAACAGCCAACTATTGCAATCGCATGGCATCATCATAGCACACAAACCAACTAAAGCACTCCAAATCATGTCAAGCAAACAAAAAGACAGAGTAACCCATGAAGTAAAAAAAAAAAAAGGAATCACCTACAACATACAGTGTCACAGTACTAAGGACTGTAACAACCACTTTATAGGACAGCAGAGTGGATTCATGAACACAAACTAGCAGTTTGTTGAAAACCTTAGTTTCACACGGACAATCTCAACTACATTTTCAAATGGGAAACTATGAGCATCCTAGACCCATGATGGCCATCGCCCCAGTTCAGCTCCGAATCACATGCGCTCATGCCTCCCACGAGCCAGCTGGTTGTCAGGTCTCCCTTCTGCACATGCACAGGGACAGTGTGTATGTGGGGATGGCCGCATGTGCATGCATGGGGGTGTGGTGCATTCAGGGGACCACATGCGCGTGCACAGGTGGGGGCATACAGAGGGTCAATGTGCTCCTTTGTGGGAGTGGTACAAAGTGCAGGGGCCACGCACGCATTGCATTTTGGGGGTTTGTGCGAGTGCACGCACATGCACACACGTACGCATGCATGCGCACACACACTTTGGGCACTCAGCTCGGAAAAGGTTAGCCATCACTGCCTTGGACCCCGGAAGCTTAACTTTCAGACAAACCAGTCATCAATAGACACATAGAGATAAACCACATTTACATACCGTTTAAAAGAGAGAAAGAAAAAGCTAATAAGAAAACAGAATGAAAGAACACATCTTCTTTAGCAGCCTCTATGCAAATAAGCAGGAATTAATATCAATCAAGCAGAAATCAACGAACTACTAAGGAGAAATCTGCACTCCCCCCTACAATACTTGTAGGACAAGCTACAGAACATACAGTAAATCCCATACACTCATTAGCACTGATGATGTTATGTAGTTGGATAATGAAACATCTGTAAGCAATAAAGCTCAGAGAGCACCAAGGACTCCACAGTTCAACAATGAGCAAAATTCACATATTAAACCACATGATGCACATATTAAATCAAAGTAGAATAGAACTTATGCAGTCTCTTTTAGATTGCATCAAGATGCAGAACATAAACAAAAACCAATAATATGCAGTGTGCATGCGCCTTGCTTTTCACTCCCCCCCAAAAGACATAGTGACATCTAATTCGCAGGTCACCCAATGAGCTTCATAGCTGAGCACAGATTTGAACCCAACTCCCCTGAATCCAATTCAACTTCTTTAGCCTTTATCACATACTTTCTCACCTCCAGGCAGGGTTTTTACAATAGTGGAGTAATGGGATAATGGTGTTAAGTTATAGCAAGGAAAGGAAATCAATATACCAATTTACAGTAACTGAACCAAAATTGCAAACTACGTTATCACCCAATGCCAGCAGATGTGATTAGGCTGTATAACTATATGACCTACTGACCACTTTGGAAGGGGGCTTATCTTGATGAAACATGAAAAGTGAAATCTGGTTAAGGGACTATGGGGCTAGCCCCATTCCTTGATTCTAGAACAACACAATTTCCAAGCTGCTTAAGTGAGATGTACAGTGTAGAAATGTGATAAACAAACAAAATAAAAATACCCCACAGTTGTTTGAAAAGAAAGTCTGAAGGATCTCTTCTAGAGTTTGGATCTCTGCTTATAACATAGGGACAGGAATTCTGATTGGCTTAGAGCTAAAAAAAAAAAAAACTAAAGTGAGATGCATTCAGTTGTTTGGAATATAAATTATCCTTAGTGCCACTCAGCACTGGGCGCAGCCTAATTTTAATCATGCTTGATGTAAGAGATCTGTGCCTCCACAGGCTGCCTATTCTATAGGAAAAGGAAGAAGCGGGGGAAGGGAAGAAGGTGTTAAAAAGAAAAAGAGGAGGTATGGGAAATAATGTAATGTTTCTTTATTTCTAGCTACTCACTGTTTATCTCAGCCCCAATCATCCTGCACACATTCTCCTTTCAAGCTATTTCCTTGCATCCTACATCTTAAAGAAAATTGTGCACTTCTGCAGAAAGAGAATGAAAAAAAAACCCCACGAACAGTCATCCTTATTCCATTCAACCTGATTCAATTTGCTTTGTTGAACTATAAGAGTCCTTAACTGGCAAGGCTCTGCTGATTGTTTATCTTGATTCAGTGCCAATTGAAACAGCTACTCTATTTGTCTCCCCTGCCTAGTCTTTAATATAACACAAATATGCCCTGCTTCAGACTCATGTTGGTCAACACTAAGTGCTAATTGGTGGAACCACTTAGTTGCCAAGCTCAAAATTATGCACTGCAGTCAAGATGCATAGAGCGCTTCAGTTTAATAAATTGTGGAAAAGCTTAGGGAGTGGTAAGGCTATGAAAAGAAATAGCGATTATCATAAGCTATGTTTACATGATAATTTTTCAGAGTTCTGAGGGCATTATATTGATGCTTGCAGTTCACATATTCAATTTTTCACTCCTGCTGCTATTTCTGATCAAACAGATATGGTAGTTTTTCAAAGCTCATTTTTTTTAAAAAAAAAACCTTTTTGACAAATACTGGTAAGTGGAATGACTATGAGATTTGATACTTTGCTAAATCAAAAATGTAAAGGAACACACACACACCCATTTAAAAGTTGTTTAAATTTCCTTCTTACCAATCTGACACTGTCTTGTGGTACATCATGTCAGAATGCTAAAATCTTGTGAGAGTTTGTGAACTTGGAAAAGATTGATCGATAGATAGATATAGAAAGATAGATCGATAGATCGATAGATAGAGAGATAGAGAGATAGATAGAGATACATAGATATAGATAGTTTCATAGAGATAGGTAGATAGATAGGTAGATAGATAGATAGATAGATGGATGGATGGATGGATGGATGGATGGATGGATGGATGGATGGATGGATGGATGGATGAATGGGTGAGCTGGGTGTTATATTTCTTTTTATTTATATTTGGTCTTCTTTGAAGACCTTCCAACTTCTGATTATTCATTCTGTCAGTCTAAATTGCCTAACCTCCTATATATTCTTTAGAGGAAAGAGGGGAGGGGGAATGGAATTGGAGATTAGGTATATAAAATAAATATGTTTTATTCTCCCAGACAAAAAGGCCATCTCATTTGTTATCATGAAATGGGCAACACAAGTGAATAGTTATGCTTATGTTCATAATTCTTCCTGGATTACACTGCTCACTGCATTTTAGGAAAAGTTACATAAAAGCTACACATTGTAGGGTACATTTTATTAATCATGATATGCATTAGGGATTAGTTGCTGAAAGGTGAAGAATCTCTAATGGAAACCTATGTAGGAAATAATATTGATTAGAGAAAAGTTGTCTAGAAAAATATGCATAAGATGCTTCTCGTGTAAAAAAAATGACACTAGTTTGTAATTTATGTTAAAACATATGCATACATTCAAAGCCAATATACGAATTGGATACCCTCCAATTTGTAATTTGCCAAACTAGAATATTGTCAAAGCATTTATGGGAGCTTCTCATGGAATGGATTTAGGAAATCCATTCTATTTCTATGCAACTTATTAAAAGAAATGTTAAATTGGAATGTAAATTGGAATGAGTTGTCCTGAAGTCATGACTCCTAAAACAATACAAAAGGTTGTTCATGGTGCTTAGTTTTGAATAATATATTTCAGTGAGAACAGAAAAGGCAGAGGTGAACAGTGAATGTGACTCTTTATATTTCCCACTTCAGAATTCAGAAGAAGAGGGACTAAGTCAAATCTAGGGATAAATTAAATCTACCTTCCTTCCTTCCTTGGATTAAATAAATAGAAAAAGAAGAACTGTAGCCAAAATGTATGGTTGCTTTTCACTAACACCTCAGTTGCCCTTGATCTCAAGTATAACAGAAAAGAACAATAGCCACGGGTATTAGAGGGAATGATGCTGAGAATACACTGGTGACAATAGGCTAATATGAACCATAAATGAGCCATATACGGTATAAATATGGCTCAGTAACATGGAATAGATAATGTTCCTTTCTTCATCTTAACTGGATTCCTATCTTTTCTTTCCTCTCTTCCTGCCTGGCGCAATCCTTCCTTTCTTCCTTTACTTAGCAGAGTTGTGGTTGTTTGCTTTCCCATTTCCTGTGCAACCGAAAGACTCTTGCAACAGGCCAGAAAGACTTGGCCTTTTTTCCTGACCACCACTTCCCAATCCATCTTTTCTGGCCAAGCCTTGCTCCCTGCTGCTCCTGCCCATAGAAATTAACACCCACTTCAGAGTATCAGCAGGTAGTCTGCAAGAAGAGCACTATGCAGGGTGGGAGACTTTATGGCCCAGTTGACCAGACCTTTCTGATTCCAACAGAACTGGCAAAATGGGCTGAGAGCCACTGTGTCACTGCATTTCTAGGAGCACTTCCTATGCCCTAGCTTGCATGACAGACCAGAACTTGGTATAACTTCTTAATCCATGGACAGTAGAAGAATGGATAATCATCCCCTGAGGAAACAGCTTTAGAAAAAATGATAATAGAAAATCTGCAAAGGGATCAAAATTTACATTATTCACAAACTGCTGAGTTGGGCAAAATCAAAACAGTGTTTTGGGAAATCTGAAAGACTAACACAGTTGTCCGGGTAGAGGTTTTTATGGAGTGCATTCATTTTTGCAGACTTGAGATCCGCAAAAGTTCATATTTAATGTATTTGTTTGTTTGTAAGGTGCCACCAGATTTTCTGATTTGTAATTTTACATTTTAAAAAATGACAGTCCAAAATGGATTGAGAATTCTGGAACAGAACTATTGAAACCAATCTATGGTTTTCACATAGAAATGTGATTGTAGCAGGGGTGGGTTGATGCCGGCGTTACTGCCACTTCATTCATGTGTGCATGCGCAGAACATTATACAATAACAAAAAAAACATGCTGGCATTGGCATGGGTGACCGGGGAACTGGTTCAGGGGTGTGGCCAGCTTGCCAACCCTACCAGTTCAGCAACCCAGTCCCAATTGGCACTATCAGTTCGCCTGAACCAGTGCAAATTGGTAGCAACCCACCTCTGGATTGTAGATGGCTTTTTGAATAAATACAAGTGTTTAAAAAATAACTCACATTTCTTCTAAATGATAATAATTGAAATAATTGTAGGTAGTAAAAGGTAAAGATAAAAGTTCCCTTTGCACATGCATGCTAGTTGTTCCTGACTCTAGGGGGCAGTGCTCATCTCTGTTTCAAAGCCGAAGACCCAATGCTGGCCGAAGAGGTCTCCATGGACATGTGGCCAGCATGACTAAATGCCAAAGGTGCAATGAACGCTGTTACCTTCCCACCAAAGTGGTCCCTATTTTTCTACTTGCATTTTATGTGCTTTCGAACTGCTAGGTTGGCAGAAGATGGGAGAAATAACAGGAGCTCACTCCATTATGCAGCGCTAGGGATTCAAACTGCCAAATTGCCGACCTTTCTGCTCGACAAGCTCAGCGTCTTAGCCACTGAGCCACCACATCCCTAATTGGAGATAGTACTGGGAGCTTATTTAAACTTTTTTAAAATGAACAGATTCTCACTGTTTTAAACCTGTTGATCGGTGCAGGAAGGATGTCTTAGAAGGCCTTTCTTTCATTCCCTATTTTATTTTATTACCATACTCTTACTAATAATATTATTCTAATATAATAGTAATAACAATTGCCAGTGTATCGAGTGAGACCACAGAGGAACACCTTCAAAGGGCTCTTTCTTCACAACTTAGTATTTCCACCTCCTAATATTGGTCACCTGCTTCTCAAATAGAATCTGATTTTTTTAAACCTCTATTAGGAGACAAACCACAAAGATCTTTGTGGTGGCTGGGTGACAAATGTCCTTCTCAGTCAGTTACTCTCTTTCTTATCCTTAGAAAATTGAAGAGGAGAATTCATTTATCAAGAACTGAAGGTAACTTTTTGCCTCTATCGTAGCTCTTGAGTGCTTCTAATTCACAGCTATTTCCTTTCATCAGCAGCTCTTTCTAAAATGATCCGGACCTTGCAGAGTGAGCCAATAGGTGCTTATTTCCTGCAATATTTCGATAATCACACAGAGGAACTCTGTTCTGAAGACTGTTGATTGAAATCCTGCTTGTTTGATTGTTGACTTCAAAATCTCTAATTAGCGAAGCACTTTGTGGAAAATTTGCGGCATAAAGCCAATGCTTTCTTTCAATGCTGTTGACCTTATTGATTTTATAAATTAACTCCCTCGCCAGCAAATATTTTGTTTTGATTTACTTCTGGAAAATGGACAAGATGCAATTGGTGCAGCCTCCTCTCTTTTACATTTAGTCTTAGAGCCATAATGAAAAACAACTGCAATCTTATATTTGCATATCGCTTCCTATGCCAAAGCACCTGAGGTCCTTTATATTAACAGGAAAAATAGAAATAGAAGCATTTCTCATTTATTTATTTATTATATAAGAAATAGGAGCAGAAATAGAAAGAAACAGGAATGAGTTTGGTGTAGTGGTTAAGATAGCAGACCACGAGTGAGTTCTAGCTCCACATTAGAGACAAAGCCGGCTGAATGACCTTGGGACAGTCACATTTTGTAAGCCCTAGGAAGGAGGAATTTGCAAACCATTTCTGAAAAACTTTGCCAAGAAAACTGCAGAGATGTGTCCAGGCAATCTCTGAGAATTGTACACGATTAAATTGAAATGGGAAAAAATCTTAAACTATTCTATTTAAACCAGTAATTTAAAATGTCCACTCAGGCCAAGCTATGTAGCTATGTATGGCTGCCTGCTGTATAAGGCAGGGGTCCTCAAACTTTTTAAACATGGGCCAACTCACGGTCCCTCAGGCTGTTTTTTTTGGGGGGGGGGCAGACTAGCTGGGTGGGCGTGGCTAGGTGGTCATGTGACTAGGTGGGTGTGGCCAATTTAGCAGTCCATTAAATAATACACACAAATTAGACTTTAACTTGTTTTGCTCCTAGGGTGATTTATTTGCTTTTGTTTGCATGTTACTCTTTGGTTGACTTTTCTCTTTACTAGATTGTTTTAAAAATTGTTTAGGAGTCTAGTGGTCCACTTCAGGAAACTCAGTTTTGCAACAATTCTTCTCAGCCCCAAGGAGCTTACAATCAACAAGTCTCCCTCCCTAATTCCCCCCCTCCCTTCCGCCCCCCCTCTCTGTCTTTTTGGCATCCCCAGCCTCCAGAAACATCCTACCAGCCCAAATCAGGCCCATTGTTGGCCTCTCCCACCTCTAGTAGAACTCTTCCTTACCTCCCAATTCCAGCCCATAGGTCTCATGAAGATAAGTCCTGAGCTCAGTCGAAGGATGGGGGCCAGTGGATGGGTGGGGCAGTCTTGTAGTCCCACACAGGATGGATTAATGGCTTTGGTGAGCCATATCTGCCCATGGGCTATAGTTTGAGGACCCCTGGTATAAGGTATATTTGCACTCTGAAGTATTTGATCCCTTTGAAAACTCAAGAACTAATATGTTGATTGGGGTTTTTCTAAACTAGATAATGTTTGTATATAAGCAAAATCAGGTCAGAATGTGTGTGAGAAGCATAGGATTAACCATGTTCCAGGAATCGGCAATCTTTTCTATCATGTGAAATTACACAATGATCTGACCAAGCCAAAATCTGGTGAGATCGCGAAGTCTCACAAGAGTGTAGAAGTGTGCTGCAAGATTGAAAGAAATTCACAAAAATTCTCCCTCACCCTTTCCATCACTCTCTCCTTCTCTCCCCCTCTCCCTCTGTTAGATACTTCCCCCTCTATTGCGGCTAAACAATGGAAGTCTCCACTCAGGTCCTCTGATTGGCTGAGAGGCTGGACAGCTCCCATTTAAAAGGGGAGCTGGCTGACCATTTCCTGAGTGGATGTTTGCATGTACTCCAATAAAGAGCTGTTATTGCCAGCCTTTTGTGTCTTCCTTTACCCAATTCAACACTGGCAACGAAGGTGGGATCAGAAGGCAATTATGCAGAAAAAGAGTGAAGTCCATGAGACAAAAAGAGCCTAATTGTGTGGCAGCATCCGCCTGGAACGCAGGAAAGGCAACAGCGGGGCCATCACAGATTCCCAGTGAGTTTCGAGTATCCAGAGAGATTGGGATGGCCACTTATGCCCAACTGCCTCCATTCAACCCAGCCACAGACGACTGGGACGCGTACTCATTGAGATTCGAAGTCTTCCTAGAGGTGAACGATCTTAGCGGCGTTCTGGAAATTCGGAAGAAAAACCTATTCCTAGGTTACTGCGGGCCCGCAGTCTTGGAAATGGCAAAGAGACTCTCCGAGCCGGTACCCCTGCATGCTGTCTCGTGGTCCATGCTGCAAGCAACGCTGAAAGCACACTACGTGCCAAAGCCATCAAAGTATGCTTGCCTATACCAATTTAATACATGGAACCAGAAGGAAGACGATTCCATAAACGAGTACGTGGCAGCCCTCCGGAAAGCCGCAGCCCACTGCGAGTTCCGCAAGCTGGATGATCTACTCCTAGATCGGATAATACTGGGAGTCCAAGATCAGAGTCTACAGATGAGACTCCTGGCCAGATCCAACCTCTCCCTACCAAATGCACTCGACGAGGCGTGGGTGGCAGGATCGGCAAACAAGTCTATGGAGACCCTCCAGCACCACAATGCAGAGATGGAAGTGCCCAAGAACGCCTGAGTCCACCGTGAAATCACAGAACCCAAGACCTCTGAGAGTGAGGAGGAAGACAGCCATTGCATGTGCAGTAGCTGAACAACGCCGGTGTGAAAATTCAAGTCGCAAAATCTGCCCTGTGCCAGCTGCAGAGGGGATCACATCAGATCATCCTGCCATTTCCGAGATGCAACATGCCAGCGGTGCGAACAGAAAAGGCACATCACCAGGGTGTGCCGCAGCGAATTCCCCACAGTCTCCAGTCGACCCGAGAGGACGGAGAAAGGTCCGGGCCGAAGGCAACGTACGAACCAGAGGTACCCCAGGAGGGCGGAAGCTGACAACAGGATCGCCAACCTAACGTCGACCAGCCGAGGCCACCCGGATTGGACCACACATCACCGTTCCAGTGTGGCACATCAGAACAAGTCGAACCAAGAAGCTAAAGATCATCGTATTCATCAAGGATGGCCCCTGCGAGATGGAGATCAACACCGAGTCATCCTTAACAATAATCTCATGGGTGGTACTAAAGCAAATGGTGCCATCTATCCAAAAGAAGGACCTCCAAAGCCCAGACGTCCGCCTTCCTGACTATCAGGGCAACCTGGTTCCCTTCATGGGCCAAGGCACGTTCAGGGTGTGCTACAAGATGATCAGCAAGAACCTACATGCGATCGTATTGAGGGATGACTTGCAAAGCCTTTTTGGACTGGACTGGTTTCAGGCTTTGGGGATGGTCGTGGCTGAAGTCAACGCCATGGCCGAACAGCAGACCAGAGAAGGGCCAGTGGTCGCCGCCACTGGGAGCGCCGCCGAAACCATATTTAAGGCGTTTGAGTACGTTTTCGCCTCTGGTCTGGGTGGGTACAAGGGGGATCCAATTTCCTTTAGCTTAGACCCAAGCATAGCTCCAATTCGACTTAAGCCCAGGAGAGTACCTTTTGCTCTCCGGCCAAAAATTGACAAAGAAATCGATAAACTGGTAAGCCAGGGCATCCTCGAACCAATCGATCATGCCTGCTGGGAAACGCCGATCGTGACCCCCGTTAAGCCCGACGGGTCTATCAGAATATGCGCTGACTATAAATGCACACTCAACAAAGGATTGCAACAAAGCACATACCCGGTACCGGTAGTACAGCATCTGTTACACTCCCTCGGTCCGGGAAAGATTTTTGCAAAACTAGATTTGGTGCAGGCGTACCAGCAGCTGCCAGTAGATGGTGCTACTGTGGAAGCCCAAACCATTGTGACGCACAGGGGGGCATTCAAATGTAACCACCTGCAATTTGGAGTTAGTATCACCCCTGGACTGTTCCAAAGTATTATGGAATGACTTTTGCAGGGGATACCCGGAGTCGTCCCCTATTTCGATGACATACTGGTATCAGCCGCAAACGAAGCGCAACTTTTAAAATGAGTACGCACTGTCCTAAGCAGAATCAGAGACAAGGGCCTCCATCTCAAAAGAGAAAAATGTAAAATAAATGTACCAAAAGTGGAGTTCCTGGGTTATATGATCGATGGTTCGGGAATTCACCCGACTAACCAAAAAATAAAAGCTATTAAGGAAGTCCCCACACCGAGAAATCAGACCGAGCTGCAGGCGTTCCTCAGGCTCCTTAACTTCTATAGCGTGTTTTTAAAGCAGAAAGTGACAGCTGCTGAACCGCTATACCGGCTGCTGGCAAAGAATGCAGAGCGGACATGGGGCAAGCTGAGGCCAAAGCATTCGGCGCCATGAAAGGATTGTTTTCCTCAGATTTTTTCCTTGTGCAATACAGCCAGACCCTGCCCTCGGTGCTGACCTGCGAGACCTCCCCCTTTGGCGTCGGCGCCGTTCTGAGCCATTGGATGCCAAATGGAATGGAAGCCCCCATTGCGTTCTACTCAAGGACACTGTCCGCGGCAGTGACGTGCGGTGAGGTTTACGGCTGGTGAGGCTGGTGATGTCATCAGGAAGGCGGGGAATGGGACCACGTGTGCTGGAGGCTGAGGCTGCCTCATCCTCCAGCACCCGTGATCCCATTCCCCGCCTTCCTGAGCGCGCTCCGCCGGCTCACGCTCCACGATCCCCAACAGCAGCTGCTTTTCAGTGCTTTTCTGTGCATCTGGCATTTAGGACATCCAGCTATCTACCTAAACGCCAGATGCACAGAAAAGCACTGAAAAGCACTTCGCCTCCAAGGCACTTCATCTTTATAACGTCGCCAACGTCGCTGCTGGGCGCGGCCGGACGGAGTTAACCAGAGTGGCGCCGAGGGGTCCGGGCGGACGAAAGAGCGAGCGAGCGAGCGATGGAGGATCAGGCAGCCTGATCCTCGGTCGCTCGTCCGCCAGACTGCCTCGGCGCCACTCTGGCTACCTCTGTCCATCCGTGCATGGCAGCTGCGGTGACGTCATCAAGCCCCTGCCACTTCTGGACATCTATTGCAGTCGCGAGGAGCGCGCAAAGTACAGCGGAGGCAGGAAGGTTATTGGCGCTTCCGAGAACCCTATAAGGGGAAGAATAGGAAAATATAAAACATTGTCAACAAGATGTAAGGAGATAATCAGGAAAGTTTTAGAATTTGCAGAGAAAATGAATGGATTATTTTTTCATTCCAGAGTATATAAGAAAGGCACCTGTATTCGTTTTGCAAACAGGATAGACAACTAAGGCAAATTGAAGCAATAAAGGAAGATATTCATGGACGTCTTGAAAGACTACAGTAACAAATCACTGGATCTTATTGTCCTCCTAGCAAAAGTATATAGTTTATTTCTCAAATTGGTCTCTCTGCCAAGCGATTGGTGATGTCATCAGGAAGGCGGGGAATGGGACCACGTGTGCTGGAGGCTGAGGCTGCCTCATCCTCCAGCACCCGTGATCCCATTCCCCGCCTTCCTGAGCGCCGGCTCACGCTCCACGATCCCCAACAGCAGCTGCTTTTCAGTGCTTTTCTGTGCATCTGGCATTTAGGACATCCAGCTATCTACCTAAACGCCAGATGCACAGAAAAGCACTGAAAAGCACTTCGCCTCCAAGGCACTTCATCTTTATAACGTCGCCAACGTCGCTGCTGGGCGCGGCCGGACGGAGGTAACCAGAGTGGCGCCGAGGGGTCCGGGCGGACGAAAGAGCGAGCGAGCGAGCGATGGAGGATCAGGCAGCCTGATCCTCAGTCGCTCGTCCGCCAGACTGCCTCAGCGCCACTCTGGCTACCTCTGTCCATCCATGCATGGCAGCTGCTCTGACGTCATCAAGCCCCTGCCACTTCTGGACATCTATTGCAGTCGCGAGGAGCACGCAAAGTACAGCGGAGGCAGGAAGGTTATTGGCGCTTCCGAGAACCCTCCTGCCTCCGCTGGTTGCCCAGCTGGTGCCGCCCCGCCCGCGCTCCTCCTCCTCCCTCCTCTTCCTCTTATATATATGAAACTCCCTCGTGGATATTGTTATTATATATTATTATTTCATGATGAGAGGTGAGGCTCTGCCTCCCCTGCCTCCCCTGACCACACGTCCCTGGTCCGCGGTGGAACAGAACTACAGTCAGCTGGACCACAAAGCTGTGGCTGCAGTGGCGGGTGTCAAGCGGTTCCATGAATATCTGTACGGCAGGGACTTTGACCTAATTACAGATCACAAGCCTCTACTGGGACTGTTGCCAGGGGACCGCCCCACCCCAGTGTCACTCTCTCCCCGAATGACCCGATGGACTATTTTCCTGGCGGTCTATTCCTATCGGCTCATCCACCGCCCAGGTACCACACTAGGACACCCCGACACGTTGGGCCGCTGTCCCCTACCAGAACTGCTGGATGACCCCACCCATGAGGCCGTGGTGCTCCTGCTTGACTGCCTGGACTCCGTACCCATCTCTTCCTGTGACGTTGCACGCCACTCCACAAAGGACCCTATCATCAAACAGATTTTAAACTGGGTGTGGAGGGGGTGGCCCAAAATGAAAAATGTATTTTTCAAAGAGGGACAAATTGTCAGCAGTCAAGGGTTGTCTGCTATGGGGGGACTGGGTGGTCATTCCAAAACATCTACAAATAGCCGTTTTGGAGGCCCTTCACATGGGGCACCCAGGGATAGTCAAGATGAAGGCACTGGCAAGGAGTTATGTGTGATGGCCCAACATGGACAGAGACATAAAGGAGTGGGTAGCCACATACACACCCTGCCAGGAATCCAGACCAACTCCCCCAGAGATGTCTGCAAAAGAGTGGGAACGGCCCCAAGCACCATGGTCTAGAATACATATAGACTTTACCGGGCCAGTCCACGGCCAAACCTTCTTCATAATTGTGGACGCATTCTCCAAGTGGCTAGAGGTAGTCCTGATGATATCCACTACCACAGACGCGGTCATCAAGGTGCTACGGAAGCTGTTCATGACTCACGGTTTCCCCGACGTGCTAGTGTCAGACAATGGCCCACAATTCACGGCCAGGGGTTTTGAGGAGTTCTTAGCGGCACAAGGAATCCAACATGCCCTGGTCGCACCATTCCATCTGGCTTCCAGTGTCCAGGTGGAGCGTATGGTGAGATCCGCAAAGGAAGCCCTCAACAGGATGGGCCCAGGCAACTGGCAAACACGAATAGACCACTACCTATTAATAAAACACATCTCACTCAACGCCACCACTGGAAAAAGCCCAGCCGAACTCCTCATGGGCTGCCATCTCAGGTCCCACCTGGACCGGCTACACCCCAACTATTCCACAGAAACACCCCCAGATTCCACGAGCAAGTTCAGATCATTCAGCATAGGCGACCCGGTATATACACAATTACACAGGGGGGGGGGGCTGTGGATACCCACGACCATCATTGGTGTCACCGGCCCGAGATCCTACTCTGTAAGACTCGAGGATGGATGACATTGGAGGAGACACATCGACCAACTCCAGGGCCGACTAACCAACTCCCCACTCCAACAACCAACAGTGACTCCTCCATAACGTGAGCAGCACCACCTCCCAACTGTTCCGGATGCATCACTGGACTTATCTGACATCGATGTGGGCCGGGGAGATCCACTACCAGAAGTTCCAGCCGGGGCCTACGAAAGGTTCCAGGAGGTTCCACCAGGCGAGTCTGAAGAAACGACAGGTCCATCCAACCTGCATGAGGGCAACCAGAAAACTGAATTGCACAGGTCCAGCAGGGCAACGCAAAGGCCTGCCTACTTACGGGACTACATTACCAGTTAGAATGTTCCATCCTAGAGGGGAGGGGTGTTAGATACTTCCCCCTCTATTGCGGCTAAACTATAGAAGTCTCCACTCAAGTCCTCTGTTGCCGGCAGGAACAGAGGAGCACCTGATTGGCTGAGAGGCTGGACAGCTCCCATTTAAAAGGGGAGCTGACCGACCATCTCCTCAGTGGATGTTTGCACATACTCCAATAAAGAGCGGTTATCGCCAGCCTTTTGTGTCTTCCTTACCCGATTCAACACCCTCCCTCTCTCTTTTCCTATTCTAATTATCAACCAATTTGGAACAAATATCTTGGTATTGTGGATTCACTATAGCATAAATTATTCTGCTTCAAGCTACAACACCATAGCACAATGTATTACATTTTGGAGAGTTTGATGTTCTATATTGTGGAAATCCAATGTCTTCTTCCATCAATAAAGACATCATTGGAAATTGGTGTTTTGCTATTTTCCTTTCTGAAATTCTAGATGTCAGAATGAAGGGTACAAAAACACATATCTTTTATCTTCAAGGCTTGCTGAATCAGCCAACTCATACAATTTGCGTCATGATCTCAAAGTCTGTATAAACAACAACTAGGGATTATATTGTGCAAAGAAAGATGTTCGAATGTGATAAAGCACTCTGAAACCTGAAATTATTTAAACAAACCTTGGTCCCATTCATACCACGAACAAGGGAAACAATATTTATCAAGTGGCAAAGAACAGAATTGGCAGGTAAAAAAGGGTCTATGTGTGTGAAGAGATTTCTGCTTTGAAGTGAAATGATAAATGGCAGATATGATTTGGACATTTTATCAGACAACACAAGCACATATTATAGTAATGACTGCAAGGCTTAAAAGGTCTGAATTATGGGAAAGTATTGGAAGTATTATATATGTTTGAGAAAATTTAAATAAAGCCTAAACTAGAACATGTCATAACAATTCCATTTCGTCTGCCGAATTCCAATGTTTGTCTCAGAGTCCTGTAAACATCAACTTTTCTTTTAAAAGTGTAAATTTCTAGCTGTCATCATCATGAAGAATTGCTGTTTTTTTGTTGTTGTTAGTTGTGAAGTTGTCTCCCACCCATCACATTCCCATAGACAACATTCCTCCAGGCCTTCCTGTCCTCTACCATCCTCTGGAATCCATTTAAGCTCATGCCTACTGCTTTGGTGACTCCATCTAGCCACCTCGTTCTCTGTCGTTCCCTTCTTCTTTTGCCCTCAGTCTTTCCCAACATTAGGCTCTTCTCCAGTGAGTCCTTCCTTCTCATTAGGTGGCCAAAGTATTTGAGTTTCATCTTCAGGATCTGGCCTTATAACCCTGGCAGTCAGGGTTGATCTCCTCTAGGATTAACCAGTTTGATCATCTTGCAGTCCAGGGTCTTCTCCAGCATCAAACTTCATGAAGAACATATCTAGCATATTCAGAGAACAAGTTTAATTATATTCCATACTGTAAGAAAGGGTCAACCAGGTTCCTGAAGAAACATGTTCATGTCCAGGAAGATATAAAAGTTAAGAAAAAAATTTAGGAGAAAAAAAATCAGTCTCTGGCACTATATATATATATATATATATATATATATATATATATATATATATATATATATATGTGTGTGTGTGTGTGTGTGTGTGTGTGTGTGTGTGTGTGTGTGTGTGTGTGTGTGCGCGTGCGTGCGTGTGTGTATACACACACACACACATATACACGCCCAGGTTCAAATCCCAGTAAGGGTATGGCTAGCTGATGAGAGCTAAATAGCTTGAAACAGATCTATACTAGTCTCCCTTTATTTATTTATCAGCACAAATACAACACAAACATAGCAAAGGCAACATTAAAAATAAAAATATGGTTTTCTGCCTGGATGGTCTTCTGTAATGAGCCGAAGGACAGAAAGGGGGAGTAGTGAGCTCCCTCCCATATTTGGGCATACCAGGGGTTGTAACACACACACACACACACACACATATATATAATGATAAGACATATAAAGAAGAAAAGAGGAATGTATGCTTCCCCTCCGAAAAAAAAAACCTATAAGGGGAATAATAGGAAAATATAAAACATTGTCAACAAGATGTAAGGAGATAATCAGGAAAGTTTTAGAATTTGCAGAGAAAATGAATGGATTATTTTTTCATTCCAGAGTATATAAGAAAGGCACCTGTATTCTTTTTGCAAACAGGATAGACAACTAAGGCAAATTGAAGCAATAAAGGAAGATATTCATGGACATCTTGAAAGACTACAGTAACAAATCACTGGATCCTATTGTCCTCCTAGCAAAAATATATAGATTGTTTCTCTAATTGGTCTCTCTGCCAAGCGATTGGAAGACAGACAATGGAACACCAATTTTTGAAAAAAAGACCCAGATGAAAATATATGCCAGTCTGTTCACCTCTCTTTTGGGCAAATTGGTAGAAATGGTAATAAAATAAATCATATGGTTTGGGTCCTGGTCATCTGAGGGACCACCTGCCTGGTCAACATGTTTCAGTTGGCATAATTACGCTGATGTTCCTATCCCTCAGAATTTAAAGGAAGATATGCCGGAAATATCCTTTTCTATTTTGCTTTCCCAATCTTATGGAATAGATAGCCCTCAAAGAAAGGATGGGTTCTTCCTGTTGACATTCAGGAGGAAACTAAAAACAATATTTTTTCCCCAGGCTTCTATATTTTTCCTTATTTGGAAGAACTGCTTTTGTATTTTATTGACTGTTTTTTTTTTAAATTTCACTGCAATTGCACCTTTTATTGTTTTATTTGTTGTTATTTACTGTGAGCCATTCAGAGTCAAATGACTGTAATGGGAAAGTGAAAGGGAAATGGAGAGAGGGAGGGAGAGGGAGAGGGAGGGAGTGAGTGTCTATCTCATCCCTGGGGGCATCCCAGGGACATCCTTCTGTCTGCTATGAGAAACAAAATGCTGAACTAAGATGGGCTTTGGCACAATTCAGTAGTTATTCTGACATTCTTATGCAAATTACTAAAAGTAATAAAAACCTTGAGCTAAGTGGCTAGATATGGGAATGTTTCCAGATAAAAAAATGTATATACTATTAAGTGTATTACAATGTCTATACAATTAAGTGTATAATTTCCCACTTGGAAATCTTTATCACTAGGAGTTTATCGTGAATAATTTGGAACTGTTTTATAGTATGGGTATCTAACTGATATCTGGAGATGCAGCGTTTAATACATTTGCTTTTAATTATCTAAGTTGGTCCTTAATTGATTAGGCAGCAGATTTTTCTAAAACAATTAAAAATAAGTAGTTATAAAATGCAAGGGGCCATCAAGATGCCATCATTAAAAAATTTAAAAACTATTCCTTCTTATCCAGGAGGAAATACTAATTAGTCCATTATATATAACTAAAACAAGTATTGCTTCTTGATTGAGAAATATAGACAAATTTATTCCACTGCACATTGTTACTTATGTATTATTTATCACATTTCTAAAATGCCCAGTAATTGTATTTCGACAGACAATTTCAAATAGAAAAGAAAAGCTGTGTCAGAATAGAAAATATAGATACGGATGGAATCCACTTTTCTACAGTAGAGCAGTTGCTTCAAATTAAAGTGAAACACATATGATTAAAGCTACAGTGATAACTTGGTATTCGTTAATTGGTTGTGGGAGATACTACAAATACTAAAAATGATGAGTGCCAAATAAACCATGTGACCCTTTATTTTGGCCAAGAAGGTCTTTCTGTATGTCCTTTTCTTATGTCAGTGATCTTCTCATCATGTCCGACATCTATTTGCCCTCTGCAGCCTTCCCCCTCTTACTTTTGTGTTATCTACCTGGCATGGCAACTCCTTGTTCATTCTCCATGGCCATCCCCCTTTTCCTTTTGCAGTGCATCACATACCAAGTCAACAACAAGCACTGGGGCAAGATTTTAATGTGTCAAGTATCAAATTCGATGAATGTTGAAACAGTTGAGAACCACAGTATGAGGTTTAATGATATCCCTCTTGCTGATTCCTCTTATTTTAGGCTGGTGGGAAGGGGAAATGTGGCCCTTTTCTGATCCAGTTTTTCTAAATATATAAACTACTAAAGCTTTTGACTGGGCAAAATAATGCCTCCCAGGGAACACTTTTTTGAACCAAGGTACCTCAGATGGATGAACAGAATGTATCCAAAATCGAGGTCTCATCACTCCCAAGAGAATGAAATTTGGAAATGTTGTGGCTGGTTGATCTTCATTTTCAACATTCTGTGACAGTTTTCCAATCAGTCTCACAATCCCTTTCTCCCTCTGCCACCCAGTGGCAGCCACTTACTTGTCTGCTGAAAGGGGAAAAGAAGGCGGGGGGGGGGGGAATAGGTAGGGAGGGGTAAAAAGGGAGAAAGGAATCCCATCATTCCTTTTCTAGTCCATGACTCCCCCTCCCACAAACTACAGTTTGTGTTACCCCCCCCCATATATCTTCCCTAACTTGCATAGTTCCTCTTGCTTACCCCCTGTACCCTCTTGACTTGCACCACCACCTATAAGACTTCCCAGAGCATGCAGGACCTCCTGGGCACCTGTCCCATCCCCCTACAATATCCCTGACCTCATGGAAACCTCTTACATACTGTGAGAGAGCTTTGATGGTGCAGTGGTTAGAAAGCAGTATTGCAGGCTATCTCTGCCCACTGCCAGGAGTTTGATCCTGCCTGACTCAAGGTTGACTCAGCCTTCCATCTTTTCAAGGTTGGTAAAATGATGACCCAGATTGTTGGGGGAATTATGCTGACTCTGTAGACCACTTAGAGGGCTGTAAAACACTATGAAGCAATATATGAGTCTAAGTCCTATTGCTATTGCTATACTCCTAAGTACCCTTGGCACCTTTCCCTATCTGCATCTTCCACAACTGCTCCCCACAGCCCCAGCACCCCTATACACCCTTCTTGACCCTACCTTACCTACACAGCACCTCTCAATCTCTCCATGACCCCCAGTTCCTGATTCACATACTCCCCTGTTGTGGCCCAGCAGGAGCCGTTGGAGCTGCCACCAGACTCCAACAGCGAGGATCCCTATGAGTTGGCTCTGGAGGGTGTGGAGGACCCTGAACAGGGTTCCAACTCCGAGCAGGGCGCAGAGAGGCTGGTTGGCACCTGAACCTTGGACCAGTGTGGAGGAGACAAGGGAGTGTGATCCGGACGTCAGCAGTGAGTTGTTTCTGGATGCCCGGCACCAGAGAGCTAATAGGCATAAAGAACAGTTGCGCAGTTACAGGAGGTAATTGCACTTGGGTGGTAGTAATTAGGCTCCTCTCCAGACTATAAAAGGACTGCTTGTGCACACACCCCTTTTGCAGAAGTCAACGCATTAACTAATGTTGGAGAACAGGATTGTGAGCTTGGCAGGCTGGATTGCTGCCAAGGCTTATCTGTGTTGGATTGCTGCCCAGGCTTGTCTGTGCCGGTTTTCTGCCAAGGACCTGTCTATCTGTTAATAAATCCTGTAAAGTATCTTTGGCTCTGAGTGTGTTGGTGTGGGACGAGGGGGGGGGGTCAGAACACTCCCCCATGCACATCTCTACACGGCATCTTTTACTCACACTGACATACTCTTTCTGACCATGCAGCACCCCTAGGTACAATTCCTGACCTGCATCTTATGCAACCCCTCAGTCCCTTCCCTATCCAGCAGCAACCACTTATCTACCTGCTGGCCTTGGACCTGCAACTTTCCCCTCTAACATTCTGCCTGCAAACTTCCCACAAGCAATGAAAATTTTGGGGGGCGGGGAGATGGATGGATGGAAGGATGGAAGGAAGGAAGGAAGGAAGGAAGGATGGATGGATGGATGGATGGATGGATGGAAAAAGGGAAAGAAGGAAGGAAGAAAGGAAGGATGGATGGATGGAAGAAGGGAAAGAAAAGAAGGAAGGAAGGATGGATGGATGGAAGAAGGGAAAGAAGGAAGGAAGGAAGGAAGATTTCTGATGTTCCATAACAGTTTCCACAATGGAGAAACTGATAGACAATCAGAAGTCACTCCTGCTTACACTGCATTTTTTGCCTATCTATGTCCATTCTATTTCTCAGTTTAGGAAATAAAAAGAAAATCTCTGAAATAGTGACTCAACAGCAGTGGTGGGATTCAATTTTTTTCACTACCGGTTCTGTGGGTGTAGCTTGGTTTGGTGGGTGTGGTTTGGTGGGCGTGGCAGGGGAAGGATACTGTCAAATCTCGATTCCCATCCCACTCCAGGGGAAGGTTACTGCAAAATCCCCATTCCCTCCTGATCAGCTGGGACTCGGGCGGCAGAGCATAGATGTGGGCGGGGCCAGTCAGAGGTGCTATTTACCGGTTCTCCAAACCACTCAAAATTTCTGCTACCAGTTCTCCAGAACTGGTCAGAACCTGTTGAATACCTCCTCTGCTTAACAGGGCATGAGTTGTTTAGTTGTTCTTACAGTGTGATATGCAGACACGGGGCAGTACCTGAAGTGGACAGAATATAATGGAATAATTACATTTTGTAATTGCAGCCTATAATGGCATTCCTTGTTTTAAAATCCACATTACATTGCTGATGCTTATTCAGTTTGCAATCAATTACTATTCCATATTCTTATTCACAGGTTTCTGTGGCAGTTACTTGTCATTGCTAAGTGCCATTCTGTTATTTTTGGTTCATTTCTCTAAAACTATCAAGCTCACTCTGAATTGTATTTCTGTGTTCTAGGAGATGATCCCATCCATTTTTGTGTCATTGGCAAATTTAATAAAATTCCCTCCATCTGTTAATCAAAGCCATGACTAAAAATATGAAGGCCCCATGACTATTCCTTTTGATGTACTCTTGATATTGCTTTCCAATTAATAATAATAATAATAATAATAATAATAATAATAATAATAATAATAATAATAATAATAATAATAATAATAATAATTTAATTTGTTAGCCGCTCCCTCTCCACAAGGGACTCGGGGCGGCGTACAATAAAACATACATAAATACATATAAACATACACATACACACATACACATACATATACATACACGGAGGAGGTAACAATAATAAAATTAATAATACATACACGGAGGAGGTAATAATAATAAAATTAACCATTAAAAATACCCCAAATAAAATTACAAATTTAAAAGGACTGTCAGGAGGAGAGGATAAACTACGGTTGAGCCAGGCCAGATAATTGAAAAAGGTGGGTCTTGAGCTTTACACGGAAGGAGCGGAGATCGGAAGTAATCCTGATGTCAAGGGGGAGGTCATTCCACAGGGCTGGGCCCATCACAGAGAAGGCCCTGCTCCTGGGCGTCACCCCCCGACACTGTTTAGCGGACGGCACCCGGAGAAGTCCCTCTCTGTGTGAGCGGATTGGTCGTAGGGATGTATGGGGCAGGATGCTATTAACTATTAACGAGCGCCTTTGATTACAATTTTCAAGCCAACTATGTATCCATTACATTGTCATGACATGTAGCCCAAACTTAACTAGTTTGCTTATTAACATGTTATGGGGTAGGGTTTTAAATTACTGTAGTTGCAATGGAATAAATACAGCCAGGTCTGTGCTGACCAGCACACAACTGAAGCTATCTATCAAGTATTAATTTTACACTAGCAAGATCAATTCTTGGCAAATTCATGCTGAATTCTGATAATTACAATGTTTTCAAGCTGTTCAAGGTTCAATATGTTATGATTTGTTCTAGAATCTTCCTAGGTATTGATTGATATCCAATTGGTTGCCTGCAGGTTGTTGGCTTTTCTCCATTACGAACGTAGAAACATCATTTTCCATTCTCCAATATATCTGGGATCTTTCATGTTCTTCAGGATTTTTCAGAGATAATATATAAAGTTTCAACAAGAATATTGACTACTGGTTCTTTCAGTAACTTACAATGTTCTCCATATGGACCTGGAAATATAAACTCAGTCAACATAAAGAGATATTCCCTGACTCTATTTCTACTAACCACAAATTTTAGTCAAGCTTTTCATAATGTTTTGGTGAACACCTTTGTTTATTAGAAAAGACTGGAACACAATAAAGGTATGTAGCTCTCTTTTTTATACCTATTAATATTTTGTCATATTAATTGAACACTAGTTTGTTTGTTTTCATTTAGTTGCAATATACTTAGAGAAATATATCTTTTTCATATTCTCAGCATCTTTGATTAGCCTTTTTACTCACTTTGAGCATTTGCTTTCTTTCTTTTTGTTCAAATTTTTATTAGTTTTAAAAATTTTACAAGGAAAAGGGGTTATAGGGTTTTAAAACATTTTGACAGCTACATTGTGCGGGGGGGGGGGGGGGGAGAGAAGCCTCCCCAGGTCTTGCAACTTTTACAAACGAAGATAGAAAAATATCAACATTTACATAAGTATTAGCAGTTTTAAGTTTAACACAAAATCATCAGTATGTTCCAATCATTTGTTTTGTATCACTTCCATGAAAGTACATTGTAACAACAATTGCAATAGTGTTTCAAATCACGTTTGTGATCTGAGTCTTCTAGGTCCTCCCTCCCATCCACCGGCTGAGCCTCAGCCCCTCCCTCCTTTGTTTCTTGTGTAACATCCCCCATTTCACCTAGGAGAGCACTGTGTTTTTTAGTGAAAGCCTCTGCTTCCACTACTGTGTTGATTCTAATTCTGGTGCCCTCCCAAAAAATCAACATGCCTTCTGGAAACAGCCACCTGAACCAAACCCCATTATTGTATAATTTTTTTGCTAAGAAGGAATATTTCCTTCTGTTATCTCTTACTTTCTTTGGGATCTGTTTAAGAATGGTTATTTCTTTATCTTTATATTTTAATGGTCCTCCCCTTTGAGCTCCTAGAACCTCATCTCTTGTAGTTTTTCTAAGAAATTTAACATGAACTTCCCTTGGAACATTGTGTGTTCTTGCATAGGCTGAATTAACCCTATAGATCAGATCAATGTCCCACCAAAGCTGTTGTTTATCGAGCATTTGCTTTCTTGATGCCAAGCCTATGGTTCCAGAATATCTACCTGCACTCCGTTTTTGATCTGGCCTTCTTTCTATTCCAATATGAGGTTATTCTTGTTGTTGTCACAATCCTCACTAAACTGAAGTGACGGTCTAGCAGCCAGGACAAAAGTTCTCGAAAGAAATTTACAGTATACAATTTTCCTGTGCCAAATCTTTTTAGATGTTTGATGTCACTTTCTGTGAGCTTTCAGGCAGCTTTGAAGCAAGCGCATGCTCTAAAATTCTTCACAACCCTGAGTGTGCCTTAGTAGATAATCAAAGGCTGCCCATTTCCAAAGGTTGCTTCCTGAACCTGCCTTAGCTCTTAGTTTAGTGCATCCAGGGTTTTTGAGGCCAACTTGAGCTTAGCCAGTGTGCAATCCAGGCTATTTAGTATTTTTGAAATTGCGCCCAAGGAGTCCTGGGGACTCCTACTAATGATACCATCAGAGCAACATATTCAGGTTTACTAAGCAACTGGGCAGTATCATTTGTGAGGCACAATCAGGGCTTGGGGTTTGGGAGGAAGGGCTTCCCTGAGTATGCTGACAACTGGTTCATATTTGTAATGGTTGCAATGCCCTGAGGTCATGTGATCACCTTTTGCGAACTTCTGTCAAATAAAGACAGTGGGGAAGCCAGATTCACTTAACAATCACATTACTAACTTAACAACTGCAGTGATCTACTTAATAACTGTTGCAAGAAAGATCATAAAATGAGACAAAACTCACTTAACAACTTTTTCACTTAGCAACAGAAATTTGGGACTCAGTTATGATCGTAACTCGAGAACTACTTGTATTTTCGTAATTGGATTTTAGTTATCTCCTTCTTCAGGAACTTCCATACATTCCAATATATAAAGTATAAATGACAACCAAAGACGATAACTAGACAACGAAAAGGACCCAAAAGCCGGGGGGTGGGGGGGAAGGGCTATGTCTTTATGATTTATGAAGGTAAGCAGAATTGTGCCCCATCATATATAGGAGAAGGCGGAAGAAAGAGATAATTTCAGAGAACAGGGCAGCTGCTGAAAAGGGATCCAGAATTATCCTGAGTTTATGAAAAAATCTGCTTTTTCAAAAATCTAAATTTGACTATATTAAGTTTTAGTTTTAGTTCCTCACAGTAAATCATCAATTATATTTTCTTGATTTGTTAGGGATCTGCCTTCCTGTCTATTTTGCAGTGTTTTCCTCCCTTTGGACACTCATAATCCATTTTATCTGCAAAAGTTTGAAAAGTTATGTTTCAGTTGCAGTGATGCAGTATCTTCTATATGTCTTGCTTCTAGTTGATGCTCTTATCTACTGGGCATTACACTCCCTTTCTTACATAGAAAGTGGCTTCCACTGACATTTCTTCTTGTAGACTGAATCTTTGAAAATTTAACTCCTTATCCATGTGTGTCTGTTGCTGCTTCAGTTTTTGATCCTTTCTCTTCTTCAAGGACTACTATGAGCTTGCATTTGCTGTAAATATATTCCAACTTGTTTTGCGGAAGTAAGATAAACATTGTGTAAATACTGGAGATTACAGTTGCATACTCCTCTCTATTCGTTTTATTTTTGCTTCTTAGGGCATTGACACCATCACTATTTCTTCTTGCTCACTCCTCATCTCTCAGCTGAGCCAATTTAAATTCTTGACTGGCAGATAAAAATGGTAGGGTTTCTGCCCTAAATTCTCCCCCATATTTTCCCTGGAAAATTCTTATTAACTAAATGGGTTTACTCAGTTAGTATGTGAATAGTGAGTATGCCCAACAGTTTCTCCCAAATAAATTTTGAAGGACTAAGAGAATGTCAGAAAAATACCCCTCTTCCCCCCAAAAGAACAAAAGTATATTTTTAGAAACCAGAAGAAACACATCAGTACAGAATTAACCAGGATAGGAACAATATGCATTTAATGTACTTGTGCTCTGAAAAGTCTATGAATAAGAGTTTTACAAATAAGAAATTTGTAAAAAGATAACAAAGCAGTATGCAATATAAGCCACTGTCCAGTCCAATAACTTGTATCATTCTACTGATGTGGGCTGAAAAAAGATGCATTTGAGATAGCTGTTGTGAACAAATAATTAATTTCAGAATTTACAGCAAGCCCAGATGGCATTTTATTCCTTTAATCACTTTTGATTCATCAAATCTGTTTTGAGACTAATAACTCACATTGCTCAGGTCCAAATTCCTGTGCTTCTTCCTTGTGCTTCAAGTATTCTCATTTAGTCATCCAAAAGAATTCAAATTTATAATGCATTGAGCCCAAATAATATGAAGAATATGTTTATTAGGCACTTTGACATCTACATATTGCTTTTTACACCCAGAAGACTGCCAGGCAAATCAAATTTGTACGTCTCTTCTCATTTGTACTGCAGCTAAGTAGAGAATATCAAAATTATGATCAGTGATAGAACTCCAAAAATACTTCCTCTTGAGCAAACAGGTGTGATGTTAGTCTGTCAGAAGTCATTCAGAAAACATCATTTCCAGAAGTTACTTGACACATCTTCAACTCTTAAACCTATTTGGAATATTTTTGCCTTAATGTATGTTTCTAAACTACTGCAAAAGTAGAATTGCCAGTTGAATCTACCAATTAAGGTACTGTAAAATTACAGATACACCTGAAAAGTTGGCAAGCCAAACTACAAAAGTCAAACAAAGACAGCAAAGAAATATATCAAAAAATGTCATATTTATTTAACTCAGCCATGAGTTAATTTCCCCAACCCATTGTATATATATAACTTTCTGGTGTTCTGCTAAGTGTTGGCCACAGTCTTGAATGAGCAAAGAATTCAGATCTAGGGGAATGAAAAGAACAGCTTAGCTGCTGCTTGCATTAGTCCATGGAGTTTCAACCTTCTAAAACACATAGCTAGGTTGTCCCTGCTAAGCTTCATGCTTTATAACCGTGATGTTGAACCTATTGCACGCGTCCCAGTGGTGGCATGCAGAGCCCTTTCTGGGCATGCGCATTGGCCAGCAGCTCTCTTCCGGTTTCCGGTCAGTGGTGGTTTCATAATTGGTTCGCTTGTGCTCGCTTGCATGTGATGCTTCTGCACATGAGCAGAAGCGTCCAGGTGGTGGGCGGGGCTTCTGCCATTGCTACTACTGGTTTGCAGAAATGGGGCAAACTGGGAGCAACCCACCTCTGGTTTCGCTGATTCGGTGGGCACGCTCACGCTTCAGTTTTGGCACTCAGTGCTGAAAAGGTTAACCATCCCTTTTTTATAAGATATGCAACATGCAGAAGGAGTATAAGTCTGAATATGTGAAAGAATTTAGATCTGGCCTTGAGAAGGAAGTGAGAGAGGTGAAAGAATGTTCAGCCTTGAGAAAGTAAAAAGCATTAGAAATAGACTGGAACATTTCTGCCTTGACCTTGGACAGAGTTTCAAAATTCTTTTAATGTACCCTGCAGCAATAAAGTAACACTAGCCACTCAGAGTCACCTTGAATCGCAGGATGAGTAGCAAATAAATTCGATAAACAAGTAAACATTCCTGGAATCCCGGTGATGTCCATTTCTGGATTTGATCTACTTTGAAAGACTGATAGAAGCAAATTAGGTTGCCTTTTCTAGGAGATGAAGAAAAAAGAAGTGGCAATCAAATAACAAGAATGGTATTGAGGATGAAGGACTGTTGGTGTTTACTGACAGGAATTCTTTCAATTGTGGAAGTATTTCTGCCCAGTATAGTTCAGAATCTGTCAACTCATGAAAACAGCTGTGTCTTTTTCATGCCTTTCCCAGAAACTTGAAAAAAAAAGATAGATGCTTTTAAAGAGGTGTTGCACTTATGTTTCAAAGCACCACTTCTGAATCCTGTTTTCAAACTTGCACAGTAGCCAATGCCATAGTAAAAAAAATCACGAATACATTTTCTGCCAGATATTTATTTTATTAAAATCCTTGTTTCATGTTAATTCCTTCAATCCTTTGAGATGATCTTCTGGTGTTCCTCAAATTTTCACATAAGTGAAAAATTTAATAAATTTCAATAATTGCTTCTTATTTATCTCTTATAATTACCACCAAGAGAGTGAATATGAAGCAGTTGGATCCTGAACACACATTTTTACTAAATCTGTTTAAGTCAACAAACCATGGTTTATATGGTGGTCTTCTGGTGTAGTCTGTAATGAGCTGAGAAACTGATTCAGAGAGATACTTGTTTTGGGTACAGAAATTCACTGAAGTCCATGCATCATGCATGTTGAAGAATTATCAATAGATTGTGGACAAGGCAAGGAAGAAGGAACCTGCAGCCATACAGAATGATGAGCATAGAATATGAATGTGCAAATTTGTATGAGGTGTGTGTGTGTGTGTGTGTGTGTGTGTGTGAGTGTATAAATACACCCCATATTTTTCAGAGTATAAGATGCACCTTTTTCCCTCAAAAAAGAAGATGACAATCTGGGTGAATACAGCATTTTTTGACAAAAAGGGCCCCTTTTTGCGAAAAACAGGTCATTTTGGGGAAGTCTGCAGAGTGCAAAATCTTTTTTTAAAATTTGCCTCTTCAAAATCTTGATGCGTCATATACTCTGGTGCAACTTATACTCTGAAAAATACAATGTGTGTGTGTGTGTGTGTGTGTGTGTGTGTGTGTGTGTGTATGTATGTATGTATGTATAAATATTTAATGGTTTCTGCCATATATTGCAAATCCCATTCATTTTTTGTCTCCTTGTTTTGTGTATCAGCCATCTCTGGTCCCTTATATTTTGGCCATAGATTTTGATCTTAGAATCCTCAAAACTATCTACTTACTTTGTGAATTTGAATTTATAGCGGGATATTATCTTCCTTTTTTGATTTGTCTCTAACTCCCCAATCATTATTGTGCATGTTGACATGTCCTCATTGGAGATGGTATTTCTGTTTGTTTGTGGAGGTTTTGGCTTTGCTGTCAGCTTCTTTTGTGGCAGAAGAAGGCTCAGAAATCTTTCTAGGGGCTTTAGAGACTTGGATAAGGAATAACTGGTTTTATTTCCAGAAAGAAGCTAAAGGAGAAAGCTGAAGAGAAAGAAACAGTACCAGAATCATATTTTTATCACAAAAGACTGATAAAAAGCTAATGGGTACTTTCTTTATATAGAATCTTTGCTGGTATGCGACTAGAAATAAGTGAGAAAGTAAAAACTCAATAAAACGGTGTCTTGGCACTCAACTGCTCTGAAATTCATTGAATTTAATACTTAATGCACTTGAAAATTCTGTCCCTATGTGTCCCACCCTAGCCTGTCAATCAAGCAGGTCGCAAGATGATTGGACTAGGCTTGTTTTGCATTCAGGTGGGAAATTGGAGGGTTATCATTGGTTAAAGCGCTGACAACTGGGAGTATAAGAGAGCTGTCAGATCACAAAATGTTGTCTTGTTCTTGTTGCTTAGTTGGTAATAAATTGGTTGCATTAACTCTGAGTCTGGAGGTGGGACAGCCGCGAACATGGAGGTGGGACAGCCGCGAAGCGCATGTGTTCGCAATTGTCAAATCCCTTTTGACATCTTCTGCCGTTCCAATGCAATATGATGAATCCTTGTCATCCATCTTAGCCTCCAATGCTTCTCCTTATGGTATAGGGGTGGTTTTGAGCCACAGATGCCCAAATGGCAGCAAGGTTCCTAATGCTTATTTTTCCCGCTGCTTGTCCAAAGCAGAAAGAAATTATAGCCAATTGGACAAGGAGGTTTTGGCAGCCGTGGTAGGAATCAAACGATTCCACCACTATTTATACAGCCGTTCATTCCTCCTACAAACAGACCATAAACCCCTCCTAGGTATTTTAGCTGGTGACAAACCAACACCTACTATACTATCACTGCGATTGTTATGGTGGGTTGAATTCCTCACGGCATACTCATATGGTGTGGAATACAGACCTGGGAAGCAATTGGGTCCGCAACCAATATTGCAGCACAATCAAAAAAAGACCCCATTCTACCCAAAGTATTAGAATGGGTTCATTGAGGTTGGCCCACTGACCAACTGCCCAAAGAGTTCCTACCTTACTTTAGAAGATGGATGGAACTATCTGAACTTAAAGACTGTTTATTATGGGGTACTAGAGTAGTGGTACCACCCTCATTACACACTTCAATATTGCACCATCTACACTTAAGTCACCTCGGCATCAACAGAATGGCGGCTTTAGCTCGGGGGTATGTGTGGTGGCCCAAATTAGATACTGATATATCGACCTGGGTTCTGGCTTACCTTCCTTGCCAATCTTCTAGGCAAGCTCCACCAACAGCTCCTCCAAAGGACTGGGACATGTAAAGAGGACCTTGGACCCATAGCCATTTAGATTTTGCGGGCCCATTCCAGGGCACTCTTTTCTAGTAGTGGTTGATGACTTTTCTCATTGGGTTGAACTCTGTTCTATGCAGTCCACCACAGCAGAATCCACAATCCGAGCATTGCAACGTTTATTTACAACACACGGCTTACTGGACACTCTAGTGTCCAATAATGGCCCGCTGCTGACCTCTCCTACTTTCCAATCCTTTCTAGCTAGTTTAGGTATTAGGCATGCACTAGTGGCCCCCTATCATCTGGCTAGCAACAGTCGGGCTGAACAATCTGCCAAAGAAGCGTTAGGCTGCATGGGAGTGGCAGGATAGCTCACCTGCAAGTTCTAGATGCATGGAGAGGGCGGAATCTTCTGGAGGCTTCGACTCATCCATTCCATCCACCGGGGAGGGGCCTGAGTGACAACTATCTCTGGCTGCTCCAGCAGAACCAAGGTGTAGACCCGCCTACTTGAAAGACTATGTCTGCACTAACTGGGTGGAAGGAGTGTTACGTCCCTACATGTCCCGCCCTAGTCTATCAATCAAGCAGATCGCAAGATGATTGGACTAGACGTGTTTTGCATTCAGGCAGGAAATTGGAGGGTTGTCATTGGTTAAAGCGCTGACAGCTGGGAGTATAAAAGAGCTGTCAGATCGCAAAATGTTGTCTCGTTCTTGTTGCTTAGTTGGTAAAAAATTGGTTGCATTAACTCCTAGTCTGCTTCTTACCTCAGATGCTCAGTACTATTTAAATACAGAATATTTGCTGGTCTGGGACTAGAAATAAGTGAGAAAGTATAAACTCAATAAAGTGGTGTCTTGGCACTCAACTGCTCGGAAATTCATTGAATTTAATACTCAATGCATTTTGACTTGAACATTTTATCCCGGTACTTATCATTTGTTTGGTGCTCAATGCACAAGTTAGAACTTGTTGGTGTTGGCTACCTTGTTACATTATTCCTTATGGCAAAATTTTGTTTGGTATTATTATTTTAGGCACTCATCATGTCTCCCGAAACCAATTAACAATGAATGTTGAGGTACCATTGTATTATATAAACTTATTTGATATCATGGCTATGCTTTGCTATATTTGCCATTATTTTTTTTCCTTAAAAGGGCAAGGAAAGATAATATTAAATGTTTCTTTATTCAATCCAACTAATGGAAAACCAATTCACACCGGAAAGATTGCAGTAAACAGTAGGGCTAAATAAAATGAAATAAGGCTGGGGATATGTCAGATTAATAGGCTTGTATAAATGAGCTAAGTAGAAAACTAAAGAGTGAAAAGATCAGCATTCACTCAGTGTTTGGCAATCTCTTATGTTGACTACTAAATATTTACTGTATATTCATTTTCATAGTTAATACATGCATACAATTAACCTATTTGAAGAAAAGTTGTTATAGACAGTTTATCTATCAAATAAAATATGACTTGATGGGCTCCATAAACTTGATATTTAGGCATATTAATGTACTACTATGTAAGGAATCGCTGATTAACAAATGTGTATCAAGAGAATAGACTCCTTGTTAATTACATGACATTTAGCAGTAAAAGATAATCAGACTCAGAGAAATGATACATGTTTGATATTTTGCTGCCATTAGTAAAGTCAGATGTGACACCACAGATTCCCCAGCCCCCAAGAGTCAGAACTAGAAGGAATCACACAGGCAAAGCATCAGTGGCATTCAAAATTTGACAAAGAACAGAAATAAAAATTAATCTATTCCATATCCACATAGATTTGTGATGAGCTTGTTTATCCTCGGGCTACTGTCAAACTCAGACAAATGGTACATGATGGAGGATGTATATATTCTGTCAGAACAAAAATAATAATAATTGGTAAGAATTTGTGAAGTGTTATATTTGGGCAAGAAGAATATAAGTGCAAATCGTTCTTGGTTCTAAAGCTCTGGTGAGATCTGCGGGATCGTATCTCACCTCATACATCCCTGCGACCAATCCGCTCTCACAGGGAGGGGCTCCTCCAGGTGCCGTCCACGAAGCAGTGTCAACGGGCGGCGCCCAGGAGTAGAGCCTTCTCTGTGATGGGCCCAACCCTCTGGAATGACCTCCCCCCCGATATTAGAACTACCACCGACCTCCGCTCCTTCTGACAGAAGCTTAAGACCCACCTGTTCCAATTAGCTGGCCTAACTGACTTATAGTCCCATTCAATCCTCCTGGCAAACATCTTATTGGGTAGTTTTTAAGGGTATTTTAAGGGTATTTTTAATGTTTATTTGTATTTTAATTTAAATATTGTACAGTCCACATCCTACCTCCTCCGTTTAACTATTTGTTAACTATTTGTATATTAAGTATACCTATATTGTGTATTTATTCTGTTTTAACATGACTGTACACCGGCCCGAGTCCTGTTTAGGAAAGGGTGCGGTTTATAAATTAAAGTTATTATTATTATTATTATTATTATTATTATTATTATTATTATTATTATTATTATTATTATTATTATTATTATTATTATTATTATTATTATTATTATTATTATTATTATTATCTTTCATGGGCCATTTTTTCATAGCCCAACTTGCTGCCTAAAATTCAAGCTCCTTTCAAATCAAGCTTAACTCCTGGTGATATCTGGACACATCCACACATGTTTCTTAGCAAACATGGAAGTAATTTATCACTGCCTTTTATGGCATTTTTATTTTTTATTTTTACTTTCCAATCTAGCCCTTTCTAACCCTAGGGTCTCCCATTCAAGGATTAACTACACTCTGCTTAACTTTCATTCGAGAGAAAGAGTGATTGTGAGGGTAAAATAGGGTAATTTTACATGCTATCATGAAAACCTTGGAAGAATAATGGAACAAACTTTATAAATAAAATGCTTGCATTTTTTTAGTAGTTGGAAATTAGATATTTGGTAACTTAATTTTAGTAAGTTGTTGAAAGAGAGGAGGCAGGAACATTTCTATCAGGCTTAGGAATCTGGTCTGTTGCCTCAAAACTCTTCCAAAATATTATTTCTTTGAAGATCTCAGTAAATTGTTCTGTGTTTATCTCTTTTCATATATGTTGTCTTCATTCATGAGGACTACAAACATGTAAAGATGGTGTCTCTAAGAAGTCTTAGGCTTAACTGTAAAATGTATGGAAAGATGTGTGATTAGGCTTTAAGGGTATAGAAAAAAAGTTGTGATACTTAACTGAAATTAATGGGAAGAATGTACAATGTTTCTAGGGTGAGTTTTAGTCAGCTTTATAAATAGTTTTAATTAAAGCATTAGGTGCCTGGAGGGCAGACCTGTAAACAAAACTCAGCCTGGGTACTATAATATATCTCTCATTACTGGAAACATGGACAATCCACTACTGTACTTTTACGGTGGTGTTTCTTAACCTTGGAAACTTGATGATATGTGGACTTCAAATTCCAAAAACCCAGAAATCCACAGCCAACCTTCCCTCCCATACATTTTCAAGCTGCCAAGGTTGAGAAACACTGCTTTTGGGTTTTTTCTAAATATCACTCAGAATGGAGTCAACTTAGTATAAGCCAATATATCAGTTTTGCTGCTCTTTCAAGAATTATTTTTAAAACATTATAGTACAGAGGTTTGAAGCAAAACCCCCAATGTTGATTTCTATTATTTTTCATCTCTTAAAGCTGGCCCCTTTTCTGCTGCTCTCCGGTTGTACTGAATTATAATTCCCATCAGTCTGAGAAAAACTGTGACAAATGAAAGTTCTACAGAAAATGATACAGATACAATGGCAAAAACAAAAAACAATTGTTGTCTTAATTTATTGAAGCTTGATAACATCCTCATCATCCCCTTTCACCTGTCATTCCATTTCTCACAGTGATCATTGCATCATTTTAGGCTTTTTCAGGATAGATAGCAATGCAGGACTCAGGTGTCTGTTGCTAGTGAACAATTATTAGGTCATCCACTTGGACTTAGCAGAAACTTCTAGATATGAAACCTCTTGGATATTATTTGAGAACATATGCCAGTCAAAGAAATGTATCAATTTCTTTGGGAAATATATCTTTTGTATACTTGGAGATATAGAAAAGGAGGCTAAAACAGATGAATAACAGTTGCAGGAATTAAATATGTCTAGTTTAATGAAAAGAAGGACTATGGGTGATGATACAGTGTTCCAATATCTAAGGGGCTGCCACAAAGAAGGGGGGGGGTCAACTTATTTTCCAAAGCACTTGAAGGCAGGACAAGAAGCAATGGTGTCAGGGTTCCAAATAGCATCCAATATAAAATCAGAGTCCGAGGCAAGAGATTCCTCAAAGTTCCAATTTATTAAAAGAGCCGTGTTGGCACATCTGGGAAAACCCGAATCTGAAAGCTTCCAGGTTTTCCCACCCAGTTGAAAGTTCAAGATCCTGCCCCAACACCCACAAGTTCATCACATGATCCAATCTTCTACTGCCATGAAGACAGATTCCTCCCATCCAGTGCTGGCCAGGTGCAGAGACAAAGACGACCTTGAGTTTCTGAGAAGAATGCTATTATGGCTACATATCACCCCACTCCATATAATCCCCCCTCCCATTTTCCCACGGTAGAAAGTGTGGCCGGCCTGAAGTCCAAAAAGAAATGAATCAAGGAGAGAAGCAACCTAGAACTAAGGAGAAATTTCCTGACAGTTAAAACAATTAATCAGTGGAACAAATTGCCTCTAGAAGTTGTGAATGCTTTAACACTGGACATTTTTAAGAAGAGTTTAAAGAACCATTTGGTATAGGATTTCCTGCCTGAGCAGGGGGTTGGACTAGAAGACCTACAAGGTCCCTTCCAACTCTATTATTCTGTTAAAAGTAGGTAGATATGATTAGGGCATTAGATCATGAAAGCTCTGTTTTCCCATTCCATAGATTTCTGTACCATCTTTCACCCAATATGCATTTGCTGAAAGGAATAAAGAGAAATATTTATGCTTCAGATTATATGTGGGGAATATATCAAGAGTGATATATTTCCTGCTGGGCATATTTGTAACTGTCAGGCATGAATGAAAGGTAGAGGTGAGAGCAGAAAAACAGAAGAGAGATGTTTTGTTTTGATCATTTTAGGTTTGTGATTGATAAATGCTATGTCTTTTCAGGTAGAGGAACACAATCTCCTTCAGCATTCCTCTATCTGGCCAAAGTAAGCTGTAAACCATGTCTGATAAGTGATACTTTTGTTTGTGGAAAAGGAAAAACACAGCATAAAGAAAATGGAAAGAAAATGCATTTTGGTGGCAGCAACAGCCGACTTTACTATGTCAGGATGCCCTCTTTAGCATGCCCATGACTGACAGCCGTAAAGTGCTGTTTCTTGGCTCTTTTTGTTTTTTGGGGAAAAGAGGCATACATTTTATGTCCTGCGAAACTGCACAACCAGCAACTTGGCAAAAATTATTAAATTCAAAATAAGATCATCACCGTTCTTGTGATTAATGTGTCCTCTGAACAGTTCCTTCTTCTTTTTTATCGCTCTCTGCTTTGTACTGATGTTCCTCATTTGAAGCAAATCTCTCTAGGCCTGAAGGATATTTGGAAACAGCTGATGAGGCCTATAATGAGGATTTCAATCTTTAAGTCTCTGATCTGAAATTAGACATATGTCCTGGTGTGTTGACATTAATTCGCCCTGTTGTAGCTGCAAAAGGTTTTTTTCCTGGAGTCTTTTAATAGAATTGCAGGGGAGAAAGCTGGTCTGTTGAAACCAGAACTGGAGAGAGGGAGAAGAAGAGCTTGCTGAGAAAGCATTATTCGAAAGGTTAATTTAAAACTGCTTCACTTGTCAAAGCTTTTCTGTTTTGATGCTTCCAGCCTTGATATTGCAAATATATTACTATACAGTGAGAAAATGGATTAGGCCATGGTGTTCTTTTTTCTGCTGGTGATAAGACATGTTCCAATATACTGTTACTTACAAAAGAAATATAATTTGATAGTAAGGTATAACTATACTCATCAAAAGGACTCCATTTCCCCCCTTCTAATCTTAAGATTCAAGATGACCTCATATAAAAACACTTTTTTGACTCTTTAAGTATAATCAGTCAAATAAAATGGATTCTTTAAGAAGCCAGAAATATTTTAAAGAGCACCAATTCACCATCTGAAAACAAGCAGGTGAGAGGAGCATTGTCTAAGCCAGTGTTTCACTATCTCAGCAACTTTAAATGATATGTGAACTTCAACTCCCAGAATTCCCCAGTCAGCTAGAGTTGAGGTTCACATATCTTAAAGTTGCTGAGTTTGCGAAGCACCGATCTAAGCCCTGAATTCAAAATACCTGGCATTTTTGAAAGACTGCAGCAGTGGCGTGCAATAAGGTCTATCTGGATGGGTGGAAGGAAATCAAATGAAGTGTGAGGTTTAGGCACTTAAGTTATTATTATTCTTTATCATTAAAATAAATGCAATAACATTTAACTCAGATTGCTTTTCAATGGGTTTATGGCTATTCTTGAATAAAATGAGCAGATTTGTGCAGGGCTGGATTAAACAATGCTGAGTGCTTAAACTATATGATGCTTGAAACTCCATAACATTAAAACAATTCTGACAAATGAATATTAAGAATTGAAAGAATAAAGGTTTTTAATTCATATATACTATATATACTTGGTGGTGGGTTCTGGCCGGTAGGGGCCCAGTATGGACATACCGGTAGTAGCCGGGAGCAGCTGCCACCGTACCAGTAGGGTGGCTCGTTTGGCCCACCCACCTGCCCGCATTCCATACCTGTTTTTAAAGCAACCCGCTAATTGTGCAATGCACACAGCGTGACCTCCGACAAGCAGCTGGGAGTTTCAGGGCGGTGGAGTGTGCATGCGTGCACAATTCACACACATAAACAGGATGCTCGGCCCTGTGCGCAGCGTACCGGTAGCGACGGGGAGAGGAACCCACCACTGATAAGGTACAATGAAAAATTAAGAATTTAAAAGAAAATATTGTTGTGAGATAGTCTGACAGTCTGCAAGCTGCAAAGACGGACACAAACTACAAAGACAGGGGTCCTTTACAGCAGTGTTTCTCAATCTTGGCAACTTGAAGATGTTTGGACTTCAACTCCCAGAATTCTAGAAGTTGAAGTCCATACATCTTCAAGTTGCCAAGGTTGAGAAACACTGCTTTACAGTCTCCTGCACATGATAGAAAAATTCCTGCTTGTCATTTATGGAGGATGTGTCTTCACAATGCAACCTCCAGCTCATAAAGTGCTGAGGATGAACCTCCAGCTCATGAAGAACTGAAGGCACACCAAGATGTTCAGACATGAAAACAAAGCCCTCCCATCTGAATAATTTGTGGCTCATGGAGCAGGAGGGAGCTTAAGATGATCCAGTAAGAGACAACTATGTAATTGACCATAAGTAGCCAGGTAGATATGCTGTGGGTATCCCCTTCCATCTCGTCTCTAGGCTCATTACCTGCTTTGGACTACCATTTTGGATGCAAGGAAGGGATATTAGAGCCATGAAACCACTTATTTTTCTTCTCTTTTAAAATAGGTTAGCTAATTACTTAAATTAAGAAGCCCAGAAACTGGTAAGCCCATTCTTCACTTAAGAAAATAGTTCAATCAGAATAGAGCTGGAAGGGAGTTTGGAAGTCTTCTAGTCCAAACCCCTGCTCAAGCAGGAGATCCTATTCAATTTCAGACAGACGGCTTTTCTTTAAAATGTCCAGTGATGAAGCACCTACGACTTCTAAAGGCAAGCTGTTCCAATGGTTAATTGTTCTCTCTGTTAGGAAATTTCTCCTTAATTCCAGGTTGCTTCTCTCCTTGATTAGTTCCCAAGCATTGTTTTTTGTCCTGTCTTCTGGTGCTTTGGAAAATAAGTTGATCCCCATTTCTTTCTGGTGGCTCCTCAAATTCTGGAGTACTGCTATCATGTCATCCCTAGTCCTTCTTTTCCCTAGACTAGCCATATCCAATTCCTGAAACCATTCCTCATATGTTTTTGTCTCCAGTTTTGTGTTTCAGTAGACCTGTGGCAGAGATTTTCTTCAACAGTGCCTGTTGCTCTCAGGGAACACTGGCATTCCCGTTTCAATGTCTGTTCCCTCACAAAATGGAGGAAACCGGGTATCAGCCTGAATCAATACACAGGCGGATTCTCTTTTTCTCCTACTCTTTGGAATGATAAGATTTATATGTGTGTTGTGACTTGACACAAGAGTCAGCAAAGTGATTTCTGAAACTACAGTTCTTCAACAATAATTGTGCAACAACTTGATCTTAAATGCTCAAATCTGGATGATCACAAGATGGTAGCAAGGAGATAGAAAGAATGTTAACTCTGATGCCACCTAGTGGTTTTCGGTAGCAAGGAGATAGAAAGAATGTTAACTCTGATGCCACCTAGTGGTTTTCTGGTTGATAGATCAAAATCATGTTATAGAAATTAGTGGAGGTATTTGAGAACACATCACCACAAATACGTCCTTCATACACAGCTTTAAAACCTTTCCTGAACTTTGCCTCTAAGAATGCAGCAGTTTCATCTGAGCTGCACAGATCTAAATGACCACCACCTTGCAATTAAAAGACACTAAGCCTTTGCTGCCATCTGCTGGTTATTAGATTGATGCTGAAAGTCTTTAGAAGAATAGAAAATATATTGATTGTGTGGCGCACACAAACCCCACATTGGCACATATTTTGTATGGCAATTGTTGGTGGATTTGTCTTGCACTTGGTGGTATCTTGGTGATGGTAGAAGCCACATCACTGGCTTATAAATGCCATGAAGAGGAGGAGTTTCTGTATGACAGCATCAGAGCCTGGTCCCCATTCTAGTTACGCATTAAAGGCAAGCTGTATGTCAGTGTGATTTATGCTGACACAACTTCTTCTTGTCTGTAGGATGTGGAAAACCTTGCAAAGCTAATGCATACACGGACCTCCCACCAGTGAGCAATCAATGTAGCCAGAGCAGTGGTGGGATTCAAATAATTTAACAACCGGTTCTCCGTCCTAATGATTTCTTCCAACAACCAGTTCACCAAACTGCTCAGAAAGTTAACAACTGGTTCTCCTGAAGTGGTGGAAACTGGTTGAATCCCACCACTGAGCCAGAGGCAGGAATATTGCTCAGACATCCTAGGTTCTCAACCTCATAGGGGGAAAAAAAGCTTTGCTTTTTTTTCTATTAGAAGCAGAACTTTGGGGAATGAAAATAAGACTTTGTTCTGCCTGACCTCGGGATGGGTGGTACCATCTCCCCAATAACTTTGAGAAAATTCAGATTTATCCCTGGAGGCCAGGGAAGACTGAACAAAATATTTAATTATTTACTTAGATTTAAGGGACAGCCGATTCCAGACAACTCTGAGTGGCTTTTAATTAAAATAAGAAAATGCACATACAAACACTAAGGGGAAAAAAAAAAGAACTGTGCACGTCCAGGAAACACTTGGTAAAATAAAAACAATCAACAGGCTTGATGCTCAGGACTTACCTTTGGGATTCAGCTTACTTAAAAAAAAACCAGGCAAACGCTTTAGGGAGAATCTTATTTTGTTGTTTGTGTTTAAGTCCAATATTTGTTACATCTTTTTTATACGCTTAGTAGTTGTTATGTGTTTTACAACAGCCTTGAGCCATGCATCAAGCACATTCCAGAAGATCAAGTATTTTCCTCATTAAAATCTTCTGATAACAGCAACAACAACATAACTAGAGACAGAGAAATATGATTAACGCAATACTGTATTTGTAGCAAAACATTATCTGCTGATTTTTTAAAAAAATCACAATTTAAAATATTTTCTTTTGTGGTTTTGGGAAAGCCATATCTGTGATGGTACTGTCAATAAAGAAACATTGAAGTTTAAAACTTTCTATGCACATTGTGCTTAGTGAAAAAAATCATTTCTAGTAGTATTGTCTAAAGTTCATATCTGATCTATTTCAGCAATGAAAATCAACTGAACTGAATTCATCATTAAAGGTAGTCACAAAAGTACCACAATGCTACTTCTACTTTTGGAAGAGTTAGCTTAATTTTGATGACAACTTCTGATGGAATAAATACCCTTATTTGGATCATGTTGTATGTTATAACCATAGAAATGGGCATATCCCCAACAAGATTAGTGTTAACTTCATCAGAATTTTATTTTGCTAAAGTTTTATACTTCCATCTAATCAGTTGATTTTCTATAACATCTGAATCATTCCAAACTAAAAAGGAAGGAGGGAGGGAGAGAGGGAGGGAAGGAAGGAAGGAAGGAAGGAGAAACTGTTGTTCAAATTGGTTTTAGCTACACCAAACACATACCAAATGCAAGCTAGGCGAATACGACCTATAGATGACCCCCACTCGGTCAAGCACCTTGGAGTACTCATATCAAATGATCTACTGTATTTTTCGGAGTATAAGACGTACTGGAGTATAAGACGCACCAAGGTTTTGAAGAGGCAAATAAAAAGGTAGGTAGGTAGAGAGAGGGAGAGAGAGGGAGAGAAAGAGACAAATACAGTAGGTAGGGAGGAGAGAGAGTAGTTAGGTAGGTAGGTAGCTAAAGGGATAGAGGGAGAGAGAGAAATAGAGAGAGAGAGAGAGGGAGAAATACAGTACGTAGATAGGGAGAGAGAGAGTGTGTGTAGGTAGGTAGGTAGATATATATATAGAGAGAGAAATAGAGAGATAGAGAGAGAGAAATACAGTAGGTAGGTAGGGAGAGAGAGAGAGAGAGTATGTGTAGGTAGGTAGGTAGGTAGAGGGAGAGAGGGAGAGAAAGAGATAGAGAGAAATACAGTAGATAGGTAGGTGTTTCTGCTGGCACAGCACTTGATCAATGTAATTCTCATCAATCAGTTAAAGAGCTTTCCAAAAGGAAAAAAAATTGCATGCATAGCCTTATGGAGGCTTATAGAGTGCTGCTGTGGGCTGGGGGGTGGGAGGTCCATTTTTTGCTCATTTCTGCCCTCCCCAGCCCCCAGGAGCTTTCTGAAAGCCTCCATAAGGGTATGCATAGCCATTTTGATGAAAGGGCGGGGCTTCGGAAGGAAAAAAATGCATCCAGATTTTCAGCCCCTTTGTTGAGGAAAAAAGGTGTGTCTTATACTTCAAAAAATATGGTAAGTGCCAGAGCTCACTATAACAGCATTGCCAAAAAGGCATTAAGAGTTGTTAACCTAATTTTGTGAAGCTTCTTCTCCGATAGCATTGTACTGCAAACTAGGGCATACAAAACCTTTGCTAGACCAATTCTTGAATACAGCTCATTTGTCTGGAATCCACACAGTAGATTGGACATTAACACAATTGAGCGAATCCAGAGGTATTTCACGAGAAGAGTGCTCCACTCCTCTACTCATAACAGAATACCTTATGCCACCATGCTCGAAATCTTGGGCTTGGACAATTTAGAACTACGCCACCTACAGTCTGACCTAAGCGTAGTACACAAAATTATCTGCTACAACGTCCCACCTGTCAATGACTACTTCAGCTTCAACCACAATAATACACAAGCACACAATAGATAAAAAGTCAAGGTAAACTGCACCAAACTTGATTACAGAAAACATGACTTCAGCAACAGAGTGGTCAATGCCTGAAATGCACTACCTGACTCTGTTGCTATATCCTCAAACCCCCATAACTTTAACCTTAAACTGTCTACTGTTGACCTCACCCCATTCCTAAGAGGTCTGTAAGGGGGCATGCATAAGTGCACCAGCGTGCCTAAAGTCCCTTTCCTAATGTTCCCATTTATTTGTACCCGTTTCATGAGTTCTTATTCATGTTTATTCTTATTCCTGTTATCTTGTACATGAGTGACAAACTAAAGAAAGAAAGAAAGAAAGAAAGAAGAAAGAAAGAAAGAAAGAAAGAAAGAAAGAAAGAAAGAAAGAAAATAAATAAATAAATAAATAAAAAAGGACTTCATTCAAAAGTTGTCCCTTGGAGAAAGCCTTCCATCAGCAAGAGCATCCTTGGCTTACTTTTTTATTTTTTTTTTAAAAAAATTAATTATTCTTTTCCTTTTATTCATACATTTGTACTCTTCATGGGGTAGACTTACTTTCAACTGAATGACATCAAAACACTATTGAGTTTCTTTCAGGAAATGAGAGAATGAGTCTTGCTGGTCTCCTGGAATAGACCTAACAAATGACTTTAGCATGAGCACAAACTCTAATTCCTGCATTTAGCCCTGAAGAATGTCAGCTTATCTTCTTGTGTCACATTTTTCACTGCCAGTAATCTGAATATGAGTAAGAATTTTAATAAACACATTCTTCTCAGCTATCATTTAAGGGGTCTCTGCTCATTGTTCTCCTTAGTATAAGAGATATGTTTTGGTACTATGCAATACAGATTCCAAAAATATTTGAATGCTACTTAGCATTTTGTAGAGACAAATAAAAATGTGTATATTTGTTGTATAACAGCTAAATAAATTACTGCATCTAGGAAGTCATCAACCAAAGCATCCCCGGCAAGATATAGTACATGTCTAACACATGAAAAATGAATGAATATGTGTGTTTTCCCCAATTTTTTGCTGCATGCCTTTATAGTTTAGTATGCTAGTAGCATTATCATATAACCATACTGCACTTACCGGAGTCAATTTTATATTCCTTATATAGATAAATCATATTGGTCATATTTTCCCTACTAGGCTCTTCTAATTCAAGGAGAGTTTTCAAAGAAAATATTCAAACACAAAATTGTCTTCAAGATATATTCTTACAAGAATAGTCAGTTGATCTACATGAGAAAGGTCTGGTGCAGAGTCAACAAACGGAAGTATCCTATTTTCCTTAAATTCTGCAAAATTGATTATCTTGCTTTTTAAACATAACTGGGATGAGTTATTCACAGCTTGCTTTGAGGCTTTTCTGCAGAGAAATTTATTTATTTTTCTAGATCCAGGGTGTCAAACTGGCAGCCCATGGGCCAGATGCATCACGCGCAAGCCACACCCACCCCAAGTCTATAAATGGGAAAAATGTCGCAAAAAGTGACGTGATGGCAACATGACGCCGCAAGTTTGACACCCGTGTCCTAGATCATTTGGAAATTAAACCATCTTTAGAAACCAAATTTCCAAAATTTTAGATCTGCTTTGGCACCAGTGCTGGCCTGATGTTCTTCCTCGGTCATGTTTAGAGTGGGCCCTGATTGGTGGAGCTCCCTGCTTACTTACCCCTCCCATTCATGAGTAAAACAAAAACCACACACTTTCCTTTCTGGAGTGGATCTTTCAGGACTTGTGTGAGGGTTGACTGAACTTATCTTGAAGGTCGAATCATTGCAAGTGAATTAATTTAAAATTTAAAATTAATCCAGTTGCAATGACAACTTCAGACAACTTCTAGAGAATTCTACCTGGATGATTGAGAATCTTCATCAACACTGAGGACCTCTGGTTTTCACTACAAGACCTTTGTCTGAACTTACTTTTGTTGATTGGTTCTTGTATTCGATACTTTCCTGCTTTCTTATCTGTAGACAGGTAAGAAAAAGAAAGGACTATAGGTTTGAATTTTTTCAGTCATTTGGGCAAGAAGCAGAGAGTGGCAGAATTCTTGAGAATTTCATTTTGTTTAGTGTGTGTGTGTGTGTGTGTGTGTGTGTGTGTGTATAATATATTTATATATATATATAAAGGTTTGCTATTTTATACTTACATCCCTGAGCAGAGTAGAATATTTCATTCTTTCAATGGTGGATTCTGTAAAAGAAAAAGAAAAAGAAGTTTTGAAGGACAGTGGCCAATGACTTGAAGGAAAGACACACTGCTGTTAAAGTTCAGAATGGTCAATTGGAATACAGGTGTTTGTTTACAATGAAATGTAGCACAGCGGGTGAATTGGTCAGCATTGCTTGTGCTGGCACAAAGAAATAAACACTATTTGATGCACAGCAGGAAAAATTGGGCTAAGTTTTCTTCCCAGTTTTCCGGAAACAAGAGAAGAGTCATGTTGCACATGACCAGTGACCTGCTAGGATAAGCAGACCAGCCCTTAGATGAATAGGAACAATTTCTACTTTCTAAGAGTCATTTCACTGTTTTTAAAAAGTCAGCCAAGATTACCTTTAATATTATATAATAGCAATTCATTCCTGACTGCTCCAGATGAACTGGCTGGCACTCTGCACTTCTGCCAATCTATAGTATCTTTCAAGCCATCTAAACTTACTTGCCAGAGTTGCTTAATACAAATTCTGGTTTGGCCTTATGGCTAGATCAGAGTATAGGGGAAATCACTGAGCCAAATGATATATCTTATGTCAACTTGCAAAGCACTTCCAAGTCTGTTATAGAGTTGCCATGGGGGGAAGGAGGGAAGCATATGCCATGCATACCTTTGGCCAGGGTCAGATCTCAGATTACCACAGCAGGCTCATGAGGCGTGGAGTTCTACAGCTTGCTGGAGCACCTCATTGGATAATGTGAGTTATGGCACAGACTGAGGGAAGGGGGTAAACAGGGGCAAAGTTCAGCCATAACTTACGTGAGGTTAGATCTGACTCCACTTGGGTAATTGCCAAAATGTTGCTTCTAATAAATGACTGGATTTCTTTTAAAACTTGGCTCGAGGCTCATAAATTAATTAGGGCATCTTTCGGAAACCTGACAGAGAGTCAGATTTCCTTTTGAAATCTATCAAAATTGCTGGGTTTCCTGAATCCTGGAGTCTCCAATTGCTCCCCGATATCTGGGGTGCCTGGAGAGAAACTCAGGCAACCATGGCAGAGGGCAGGCTATCCAAAGAGAGTCTGATTGCAGTCAAGAGTGCAGCCTCTCCCAGACATCAAAGCAAGAAGAGGTGAGTATTCGTGGAAGTCAACCCCTACAGCAGCTGATGTTGAGTTCCCCCACCCCAATGTCCAGAAAAAGGGAAAGCCCCTGAGGGAACTGGGAAGAGTGGAGTGGATGCTGGACTGGAAACAAGCCAGGCTCACATATCACAAATGAAGGGATTTCCGTAACCAACATTCCTAGTTAAATGCTCATATGTGTTAAAACCCTTACAAGCAATTGGCCCTTGAGTTTTAAAGACTAGAAGGTTCATTGATTTGCCTAGTTACAAAACATCTATTTACAGTGAGGATGCTTTTCTTAATGTTCCATTTAAGTTTATATTCTTGCAACAGATTGATACAAACAAGGAAATCAATAGTTTAGTTACTGAATAGCTAATGCTCCACATTAGAAACAGGAATGTAAAGCATTGATGAAATCTCCAAATCTGATCATACGAAATGATAGCTAATCAATTATATCCCACCTTGCTCATTCATGTGCACAAGAGGTAATGATGTTGAAATCTCCTCTTTTAAGTCATGAAAAAACAGGAAAGATCTCGTTTTCACTCTTTTTATACTCTGAGTTTAATACAGACTAAAGGATTTTTCCAAAGCAAAATCATGCAGTTTCAACAGATTTGAACACTAGGTATGATGTAAAGGCAAAGTCATAAGTTACCAGGTAAAATAGTTATTAATAAATAGCCCTTCAGCTTGAAGTTAACTTCACTAAATATTGTTATTTAATTTTTATCTCTTAGCAACAAGATGCCAAAGTGTTCCTGCTTGAAACAGATATAGAAAAAAGGAAATAACTTCCTTTCAATATAGGTGGAATAAAATGGCAACTGTTATAAGGGAATCATTTTGACAGAGCAGTGCTCAGATTGTCTTGAATCAGGAACAGGTAGAATTCAGTAATGTTATAACACTAAAAACCAGTTTGGTGTAGTAATTAAGGTGCTGGCCTAGACACCAGGTGACTGTGAGTTCTAGTCCTCATTTAGGTATGAAAGCTGGCAGGGTGACTTTGAGTCAGGTACTCTATCTTAACCCAACCAACCTCACAGGTTTGTTGTTCTGGAGAAAATAAAAAGAGGAAGGTGTATTATGCGCATTCACTACCTTGAGTTATTTTTAAAAACCTAGACAACCTGTGTTACACTGGGTCATTGTTAGAGAGATATTTCCTTATCTAAACAGAGAAAGAGAGTGACCATGGTTGGACAAAAAAGCAGTGGAGCAGGAGTGACTTCCTGCTGGCTTCCCAATTGAGTTTCTTCGTGATAGACTGGCAGAAGCCATCAAAAATCTTTCCTTTCCTTTCTTTTCCTTTTTCTTTCTTTCCCTTTCCTTTCCTTCCTTTTTCCTTTTCCTTTCCTTTCCTTTGCCTTTCTTTTCTTTTCCTTTTCTTTTCCTTTCCCTTTCTTTTCCCTTTCCTTTTCCTTTCTTTTCCTTTTCCTTTCTTTTCCTTTTCCTTTCCTTTCCTTTCTTTTCTTTTCCTCTCTTTTCTTTTCCCTTTCTTTTCCTTTTCCTTTCCTTTCCCTTTCTTTTCCTTTTCCTTTCCTCTTCCTTTCCTTTTCCTTTCCTTTCTTTTTCCTTTTCCTTTCCTTTTCCTGTCCCGTCCGGTCCTTCCCTTCCCTTCAACAGATAAGTTACTGCTGTTGGGTGGTAGAGGGAATGAGGGATGGCAAACTCTGATGGAACATTGAAAAGGAAAATCACATGACCATAGCAGATACCCAGCAGTGCAGCAGCTGCAGCAGCCAGTCGCATAAAGCAACACCAAACCTTTCCAAATTTCATTCCTGCCAGTTATGGGTCCCACATGTTGAACACATTCTCTATAGTAGTCTATTTTAGGTACATTGGTTCAAAAAATTGTTGCCCGATGATGCACCATTTCACCCATTTAAAGGCCATGACAATGAAAGTTTTGGTTGGGAAATAAATAAATAAATATTTGCATGGCTACTTTATTGTGGCAAAATAGACTGATGTTTCAAATTCAAGGTTAATAAGCTTTTTCTACTATTACTGCTGTATTTTTCGTTTCTCTGTATCACTGCTTTCTTGTAAAAAGTTAAATTTTGCACTCAGATGCCATAACTTCACCCTTGGGGCTTTTCATAATGTTATGAATGCTTCCTGAATAATTATTGCATACATACTTGCTTTTGATTTTTACAGTACCTTTTCATTTGCTATTTGAGGGAGGTTAAAGTGCTGATTTCATATTTTCACTAGAACACATCAGGAAACCTAGACTTGTATGCAGTGTGTGTGTGTGTGAGTGAGTGCGCGCACGCACGTGCGTGTAGAGGAGAAGTTGTACTACCTGCATGACACATATTCACACATTTTTTCTCACAATAAAATGATCATCAAATAGGTGCTGACATTAACATACATTATTCCTACATGGTGTGAATACTTTGTACTATTATTTGATGATAATTAATTGCTACTAGGACAGACAACCTAGAAACAGTGTGAAAGCTTTTAGTTCTATTAACTTTTCGTTCAAAAGGGGACTGTTTTTTTTTAAAGGATATAAATAACTTTAAGACTAACCTGCTAAATTTTCCGTAGAGTAAGGGAAACATTTTAAATTAGAGGCAAAAGAGGAACTGTTTTAAATTTCCCAGTGATACAGTAGATGTTCAGAAATCATAAATGCTGAGTGGTTTATAAAGTTAAATGGACCTTCATGCTTGGAGAAAGATGGAATTAAACATGATGCATTCCTGGTGATGATCAAAGCTCATTCCTTGCCATTTTCTTATTGAAACCATGGGAAGCCAGAAGGAATCTTTGCCTTTCTATGTCAACACATTGTCCCTTTCACTTCTCCTTAACACTCTAACCCAGTGATAGATAACCTTTTCAGCACCGAGTGCCGAAAGCATGCATGCACACACCCATAATGCAATGTGTGTGTGACCCCCCCATGTGCATCCCGCTCCTTGTGCATGCCCCCTGCCCCCCCACATGTGTGGGGCAGAGACCAAAAACCAGCTGGCCAGTGGGAGATGTGTGCGCATGCACGGCAGAGTTGAGCTGGGGCGACGGCTCACGACCGGCAGAAAGGGCTCTGTGTGCCACCTGTGGCATGGATGCCATAAGTTTGTCATCATGGCTCTCACCTTTTTTGATCAGAGGGAGAACAGAAAATATCATAAGGAAAGCCAGAGATGCAGATAGAATCTAATGAAAAATCTCAGACTTGGAAGTGGGATTTTTAGTAGCTTACAACTGACTTGGATGAGCTAAATAATAAATCTATCAGATACGTATGTATTATGGAGTCAATACTGCAAGGCACTTCATGGAAAATGAATGATATTTAGCCATTTTTCCCCTGATGCTCTTGTTCCTTTTCCCCTCTCTCCCAGTAAATTTAATAGGACACAAAATATCTACACCTTTCTGAAGCCGATCCACCATAAATCCTGACCATAAGGTATTGTTAGGATTGAAGTTGCCCTGAATCTAGTAGAAATGAAATTTACTGGCCAAATTCTCAGAATACAACAGCGCCCTAATGGTACAGTAGTTAAAATGCAGTATTGCAGGCAAACTGAGCACATCCTTACTGACTCAAGGTTGACCAAGCCTTCCAGCCTTCCGAGGTCAATAAAATGAGGAGCCAGATTGTGGGGAGCAATATGCAATCCACTCAGAGAATGCTATAAAGTGCAATGGAGCAGTAAAGGTAAAGATTTCCCCACACATACTGTATGTGCTAGTTGTCTCTGGCTCTAGGGGTGGTGTTCATCTTCATTTATAAACCGAAAAGCCAGCACTGTCCAAAGGCATCTCCGTGGTCATATGGCTGGCTTGACTCTATGCCAAAGGCGCATGGAGCGCTGTTACCTTCCCACCAAAGTGGTTCCTGTTTTTATACTTGTATTTTCTACATGCTTTTGAACTGCTAGGTTGGCAGAAGCTGGGACAAGTAATGGGAACTCACCCCGTACACGATGCTAGGAATTCAAACCACTGAATTGCTGTCCTACTGATTGACAAGCTCAGTGTTTTAGCCACTGAGCTACCATGTTCCCTGGAGCAGTATAATGGAGCAGTATATAAACTTAAATGCTAAATAGTATACTCAGTTTTGGGGTCTTCCTAAAGCACTGGGAATTCATGGCAGCTGACAGTTGACCCCTGTTCTGGCTGAAGTCTCTGCTTCTACAGATGAAAGACTGTGGATCCTACCAACCTCTGAAGAACAGACCTGAGGCTACTTCTTATCATATTGTTTATTTTTTTTTTTTTTTTTCAAGAAGTTTTATTGGTTTTTTTAAAAACATTTATGCGGAAAAGGGTAAGTGGAATAGTTACAAATTTTGGCAGTTGCAAGTATGGCAGACGCCCCCTCCCTCCAGACTCCTAGGTTACATCAAAATATCAAACCTTATTACATAGTCATAAAAAAAATCAGCATATTAATTCTAGAAAAAATACTTTTCAATCAGTTTATATAATTATAATATATAGTCTAGTTGTAGATTCATTAATACTTTCGGTCTGTTTATAACATTGTGGTTTTCTTATTTATTTTTGTGATCTGAGCTTTCTTGGTGTTGCCCCTTCACCCCCCGCTGGCAGAGCTCCGGCCCCTCCCGTGTCCTGCATAACCGTTGTAGTGTCGTCTGTTTTTTCTAGGTTCGCTTTGTTTTTTTCCATAAAGGCCTGTGCCTCTATGGGTGTGTTGATTCTGATTCTTGTCTCCTCCCAGAATATCAGCATACCTTCAGGCATCAACCATCTAAACCACACCCCCTTCTGGTATAATTTATTCGCCAATTGCGAATAGCTTTTCCTTTTTTCCCTAATTTTTTTGGGAATCTGCTTTAGAATGGTTATCTCCCTATCGTGGTATGTCAGTGTTTGCCCCCTTTGTACACCCAGAATTTCATCTCTTGTGGTTTTCCTAAGAAATTTAATATGAACCTCCCTGGGTACATTATGTGTTCTGGCATATGCTGAATTCACTCTATAAGCTAGATCTATCTCCCATTCCATCTGCTGTTTATCTTTGTGTATGTATTCAGCTAAAATGTTAGTCATAATGTCCCTTATATTTTCCCCATCTGCTTCTATTACATTTTGAAATCTAAGATAAAAGGACATTCTTTCAAACTCTGCTTTCATTTGTTGGATGTCAAGTTCTTTGTTCCCCTTCTGTAAGGCCTCTACCCCCCCCCTCGCCTCCGCCACCCCACCCTCCACAAGGTCCAGTCTCTGTGAGTTCTTAAAGATTTGGGCTTGATTCTGTTTAATTTCATCTTTCATTTCCCTTAACTGTTTCTTAATTTCCTCCTGGCCTTGTAAAATTTGTTGAAGCATTTGTTGGAAGTCTATCTCTGTAGTCTTGGGTTGCATCAGTTCTGATATCTTTGACTGTGTAGCTGGACTAGACGTTGCAGACGTTGGAGCAGAAGTAGCAAAGCCAGGCTTTCCAGGAGGTGGTCTTTTTGGAGACATGGTTTATGAAGCAAGGAGATCAGTCAAAGTAGAGACTGGGCAGCTGGAGAGGTAGAGCAGGCAGGCGAATTCAGAAGGCAGAGGATCCAAACAGATGGGGATTTCTTTAGTCACTCTAGCAGTAGATGAAAGTTTTTTTCTCCAAAGAGTTCAGAAAGTAGCAATCCACAAGAAATTCCTCTGGGTGACTCGGAGACAAAGACCGGAAGCCTGAATTTTAAAGGTGGAGTCAGGTTTCACAATTCATGAAGACAACGGAAGTGTGCCATCTTGCCCTGCCAGCTTTGGGCTCAGAGGCATAGTAAAATTTTTAAAAGTTCAAAAAGTTCTCAGTTCATCCATTAGTTCTGGAGCTAGGTCGAATGAAAATCACTTTTATAGGGGTGAGGCATCATTAGTTGGCTCTCCCCCCTCCTCCTCTCTGGGGATGGAAGGAAAGTCTTTTCAAGCCGCTTGTCCAAGGGAGGGGGGGAAATCCCCCTCCCTCTAGCCGCACCTCTAGCAGGGATCCGAAAGTTTAACTTTTTAAAAGTGCTGAAAAGTTCATCAATTCAAAAGCGAAGGAATGCAGAAAGGAAGCCTCTCACCATACTGCCGCTGCTTCGTTCGGAAGTGTGTTCTCCGATCGGCATGGGGCGAGACGCGTGCGCACGCACGTCCTCCAAAACTGCTCCCCGATGCCTAGAACGAAGCGGAGGAGCCCCCGCCAGCCGCCGCCGACGCCAGGACCCTCCGCGAGCCGTTCCTTCGGCAAGGCGCCCCTCCAAGGCGTCTTGTGCCCCCCCAGAAGCGGGGGAAGCCCACCGGGAGAGCTGGAGCAGGCAGCGATCTGCCTGTCGCCGTAGCCGCCGGAACCGGAAGTCCTTATCATATTGTTTATGTCTTCACCATGGTCTGATGAACACTGAGTGGTGGGATGTAATCAGCATAGTGATTCTTTTCAGGATACACTTTAAATTTACTTCTAAAAGACATCTCTTAGTCAGACTTGGAAAGCATTCTTGTAAGAAAACGAGAAAGTTAAACCTCTTCTCTTCTTTACGGCAATCACCTAAGAGGGAATTGTAGGAAAATGTAACCTGCAAATTTAGAAAATGACATTGCTTGCAAAAAGCCTTACAGAGTGGACTTCTGATTGATCATTTGTTAAATAACCTTGCTCTTTTAATTTTACTGTTTTAGAACAGTGGCTGGTTACAAATATCATTTAAGAAAAGTAAAGATAAAAAATTACAATTTCTGGGTTCCATACAGAGGGTGGGGCTTTCTTTTGTTGCTGATATGCTTGCAAAGAGTGCACAGTTCAGTGTATTTTGTGAACTATCTGTTAGATCGAGTAATGGATAGGCACACACAGGCTAACGGTAACAACAGCTCTTTATTAGGTACAACAAGTGAGAACAATCCAGCGAAGGTTGAGGCTGACAGCAGTCCTTTTATAAGGAGCTGTCAGACCCTTCGACCAATGAGATTAAACCTCTGTTCCCGCCGGAACAGAGGACCTTGATGGAAACCATTATAGTTGAAGGTAGTATGTAACACCCCTCCCCTCTTAGATGGAACAATCCTACTGGTCACATAGTCATGCAGGTAGGCGGGCTTTTGGATAACTCTGCCTGACCTGTGCAGTTCAGTCTGAGGGTGTTGTTTGAGCAGGTCGGATGGACCTGTTTGCTCTACAGCTCTGCTTGGTGGAAGATCCTGGAACCTTTCACAGGCTGCGGCTGGAGCTTCTCGAGCCGGTTCTCTCGGAGCTTGCTGCCGGCCTGCAACACAACCAGATAAGTTCCCCAGTACCCTCGGGCTTGAGCTGCCTGTGGAAGGAGTGGCATATTGCTCCCTTTGGGTAGGGCTTTGGCTAACTCATGCAGGAGTTAGCTCTGGTTGTCTAAGAGTGGAGTTGAAGAGGCACCCATGGAGTTGGTCAACGTGCCTTCTCCAATTCCAACAGTCCTCGAGCTCTACGAGATAGGAGCGAGGCCCGGTGATTCCTATCATTGTGGCAGGAATCCACAGAGTTCCCCTGGTGTAGTTGTGGGCTTAAACTGAATCTCCTACACTAAAGTTCCAAATTTTGCTTGTGGAGTCAGGGGCCGATGCAGCAGAATAGTTTGGGTGTAGCCGGTCTAAGTGGGACCTTAGCCGGCAACCCATGAGAAGCTCGGAGGGGCTTCTCCCTGTAGTGACACTGGGTGTGATGTGGGTCCAGCTGGCTGTAGTTCCGCTTGGCAGCAGACAAAGTCCTAGAGTAAAAGGCTCTTGGCACCTCAGTTCTATTGGACATGAGGTGGCTGAGGACGGCTCCGACGCCAAACGGTGAAGTTTCGCAGGTCAAACCAGTGGCAGGGTCTGGCTGTACTGCACCAGGAAAGTGTCCGCCGGAACAGAGGATCTTGGTGAAAACCACTATATATATATATATATATATTTCTTTGAAAGCAGATATACTGCTAAAGCGTACTCTATAATAATGTCATATGTCTGCTACTTTGCATTATCCTTAGACAAAGGCAAATGAAATCCATTATAAGTTTTCTGAGATAGAAATCCTAGGAGATAATTATGGCTTTTGCCCCATGCAGTGCCAAAGCTATACAAATTAAAAGAGCAATTGCTGGACTTGGTACTGTATATATTTATGAACCAATTATATTGCTCTTTCCAAATAACAGAATTATGATCACAGAGAAGTCTGCTGAGGACTCATTTACCATCTTATTTCTTTCCTCACAAATCCCTCAAGAAAAGATAAAGCTATCGCTTTTTATTGGCTCTGATTTGGATTTAATGACTTCTATCTCCTCCTCCTCTCTTTTCTTTAGGTCACTATGTGCATGTCCTTGCTCTCAATTTTTCTCTTTTATTATCCACATCTGTGAACTTCTTGGGTGCTGTATTTTTTAACAGTGTAGAAACTAATCCAATATAATCAGGAAGTAAGCAGTAATATTTTTTTATACGAAGCACTGGCATTTCAGAACACCTGCCTGTTTCTAACTCAGCCAGGGGCTAAAATGCGTAGGTCATTTTTGAGTGAACCTTAGCATATTCTAAGGGTTACAAACCAGAAGTGAGTCCAAAAGACCCACTTAGCTTTGATTTCAGGACCCCTTCCACATGTGCCATTTGCACCACTCTCAGATGGGTTTTAAGATAACCCAATTAACATAAAAAACCAAGGAACTTTGGCTTCTGTTGTGGTGCAAATGAAATTGCTGGGAATCCAGTTGCCAACATGAAACCTAGAAATGACCTGTCAGAGGTAATTTCCAATTGGTGTGATCTTCTGACGTACGCCAACTCCTGACTTTCCCCTCCCTATGTATAATAAACCACACTATCGCCACAATGTGCTTGGACTGATCCTATAAATTTGAGCAAAGGGCAGCCTTGCCATTACCTTCTCATCAATTATGTTGGTCTCCCACCCATCTCCAAAACCCTGTGAAAAATACAGCAGAAAGGATGAGACAAATGGAGGGATCTCAGGTTAGCTTATGCAAAGTTTCACATATGAGAAGAATTGCAAGTTTCTCTATAAATTATTCTGAAAGTTTAAGAAGTGAACATAGAGCCTGTGTAGAAATACCATCTTTCATTTATGAAAGACAATGCCCTTTATTTTTAATAAATTTCTACATTAAATTTCTTCAAGATTTTTCTTCATTCCAGTAGAGCAGTCCCAAACTATCAACGGTTGTCTTCCTGTCAATATATTTTCAGAGAGTCTTATTTATATCTTCCTTTCCTATAAATTGTTCTGGTGAAAGGAACATTGCAGAAGCAATGGAAAATCACTTCAGTTTATTTTCCTAGGAAAATCACTGATGGCTGAAACACATACAATGACATCAACGTTTGAAATGTGATATTATTTCAGGTGTCAAGGAATGTTTGTTGGAATGTGTGATTTATATGTTTTGGAAAAAGTGATAAGAGCGCCAGTTTGGTGTAGTGGTAAAGGCAACAGCTGAGAAACCAGGAGACTGTGAGTTCTAGCCCTGCCTTTGGTATGATGACTGTTGGGTAACCTTGGGTCACTCATTCTCTCTTAGCCTGGGAAGGAGGCAATAGCAAATCACTTCTGTAATCTTGACAAGAAAACTGCACTGACTTGCCTTGGCAGTTGCCGGAAGTAAACAATGACTATTCATATTGTAGAAGTGTGTTCATCAGTATACTTGTATACTTTTATAATAAGATATAAGATAGATCTGGGGCCTCCAACCCTGGCAACTTTAAGCCTGGAAGACTTCAACTCCTAGAATTCCCCATCCATCTGGCTGGGAAATTCTGAGAGTTGAAGTCCTTCAGGCTTAAAGTTGCCAGGGTTGGAGACCTCGGATCTATCTTATATCTTATACTTATTATAAAAGTATACAAGTATACTTATGAACACACTTCTACAATATGAAGTAAATTATTTTTTCTTCTTTCTTTTTCTAACTTTTTAAAGTTTAAACATTGTTTTCTTAAAATATATAAATAAAGCCAGTGTTCACTGGTTTGGTGGAAATATGAATAAAAGAAAGGATTTGGGGTTAGGTGTGACCTTGAGGGTGCCAGCAATTCAGTTTCAAATACAGGGAAAGAGACATCAGCCATCTTTGTGACCAGTTCAAACAATAAACACAGCAGCAATTTTCTTTCTTCCAGATCAAGGGCCCTCTTCCCCCATTCCAGGGTGGTTAAGGCTCAAGGCTACAGGGAACAATAATAGCAGGACAACATAAGCCGCACTTCTGATTCATGAAATGACTTTATGAGACCCTGTTGAGCTGGATTGCAGGTGAGAGAGGCTTTCTTGTTCTGGTTGCCCTGGAAACCTTGGCTTAACTGACCTTAACAAAAATGTCTCTCCACCCCCCCCCCCTCTACTTCTCTATGTGTGAGTTGGGAATGGGGAGAGACTGAATAGGAATATAAAGGAGCAGTCCATAAGTGCATGATGCATTTTGTGTGTGCATCTGTGTGTTTTGAAGCACTTAAACTTTCTTGAGAATGCAAAGGGGAGAAATTTGGCTTGATAGGGAAAGAAAACCTTCTAGCTTGTCTATAGGCATACTATTGTTTAACCCAAATCAATTCAATGCAGCACCACGATTGCAGGGTATTGCTTAAAAACAATAAAAATTGTATTTGGTTATAAATAAGCTGGTCTTTTTTAAAAGAAAAACAAATATCCCTGAAGGATATGCACTTTTTAACTAGAGCTCAAAGATCTATCCTAAAAGAACATGAGTGACCATTAGAAGGTAGCAAAGAGTTAGTTTTTCTGAGGTTTTGCAATGCAGACCACATAACCGTGGTTGTTTTTCCCCAAACGTGGCAACTTTTAAGATGTGTGGACTTCAACTTACTGAATCCTAGCCTTGCTTTATCCTTTGGGTCCTGCTAGCCAATTGCACCAGCAAAAGCAAATGGGCACTATGAAACCTATTTTTCAGCCATCCTATACAGCTGGAAACAAAGTGGTATAATTTGGCACATTTCTAATTTTCAACCTTTCCAAGATTCTCTAGCATTTCCTCCCTTCAATATCAATATATACTTTGCAAACATTTTACTGACCACTTTTATGATATGATAATTATTCTATCAATAGTACAACTTGTGCCATTAGAATTATATTTTATGAAGTACAAATGAATTGTCATTTTTGTGTTCAAACATCTCAATTCTGAAGCTGTATGTTCACATTTGAGTAACAATTGTTTGTGGTTATAGGTTTACATTTATTTCTTAGCACATATTGCTACAGTTTTTTTTTCTCTTTTGTAAAATTTCTGAGATTTATTTCATATATTATATGCAGCTCACATTCATAATAGAACTTTCCTGATGTATATTATATAGTAGAGATTAGTCAAAATATTTATTTGCAATTGTAGGAAAATATAAAATGTAGAAATGCTCTAAGGTAAAAAAAAACATACACACGAGTATTGCAAAATAGTTGTATTAATGGTGTTTGAACTACCATTGCTCAGATATATCCTAATTTCCTCTCTACTGTCTGGAAACAGACTTTTAACTCAAAACAATGTTTTTCCCAAGAGAAGGATACAGAATCACTGCTTTCTTTTCACTGTATTCTCAAAGTGCTTCCTTTGCCTAGTGGATTTACAAAGAAATAGTTCCTGTGTCTGCCCCCTCTGGATTAAATTAGCTACAATGGCATTTCAGGAAAAAATGCAAATTCCTTCTTTATAACAATTGCAAGAGTTATTGACTTGACTGGAACATTCACATGTATCTCTTGTTCAAGGACTTAAATTCTAATTTGGAAAACTCTTTGAGTTGGAGAAGGTTGTATGAACAAGACTCATCTTGTATCTAAGCAGTCCTTAATTCAATCATTGAATTCATTTGAAAGAGAATATATATAGCTCAGGTTGAACTGTCCATGTTGCTCTCTGAGTTTGCTTGCTTGCTTGCGGACATTTCTTTACCCAACTAGGTAACATCTTCAGTGTTCATATTTCAAGATCTCCATTGAGTTCTCTTTGCTGCCCATCAGTACCTGAATGTATGTATTTCTTGCATTTTCTGTGCATCAGAAAAGTATAACTGAAGGGATCAGAGGCAGGAAAAAAGATGATGGATGTTTGCAAAACTACAGATGAAATGCACAGAAAGCCTTTTGCAGTTGATTAGTAGAGAAATTGAGTGTAGACAAAAGAAATGCATTCTCACTGCTCCAATTCTCCCAGATCAGAACATATGAATAGAGGCACAGACACATATCGTATACAGTGGTACCTTGATACTCAAGTGCTTTGAAACTCATCAAATTTTGAACTCAAGGCATTGGGACATGTAAATTTTGTCGCAGTACTCATCATTTGTTTGGTATTCAATGCACAAACTAGAACTTGTTGGTGTTGGCTACCTTATAACTCACTACAATATTCCTTAAGGGAAAAAAATTGTACTCATTGCGCCTCCTTCAACCAATTAATGATGAGTACCAAGGTACCACTGTATTTTAGTGTCCATATGCATTAACAGTATAACATAATTTCTGTAAAATAAAGAGTATATATCATAGATTCTTATCCTTTTCATTAACATAGTGAGAACTCCTGGGGCTTCAAGGTACAAATGCAAGGAAGAAATATATAACTATTATGCTGTTGGAACAGCCATTATAATTCCAGTGTTGCCACTACCTTAACATAAGAAGAAACATCTTACTCAGTTTATTTGTTGTATATCTGTTTAGGCACTTGTCTGAATGGTTAAGATCTTCAAATACGTGGCTCAGAAGACAAGGATGTCCTTGGATGCATCTAGCCTTTCCTTCTCATATGTCCATTCTCTCCATAGGGAATAATAGGATCTGTACACACTCTGGATGAAATAAATATCTTGCAATCAGAAGCTCCAATTAACCATAACCCTAACCCTCTGCTTCTACGAAGAGAGTTATTTGAACTCATATTCAAATGAACCTGAATAGAACTGCTCTTTGCAATTTGCCATTCAGGGATCAGGGATTTGATTGGATGGAGTCAGAATCATAGCACCTTTGCCACTTTGCATCTTGATAGAAGTGCCTGTTGAACAGTTTTATAATTGTACAGATATCTGTAACTGTCTCTGGTTCCCACTGGAAAATATTTACAAAATAGATTGTTAGCTCTTTGTGAACTGGCAAACAAGATGCCTAGCAGCTAAGCAATAATTTGTAGTTCTGGTTCTAAAAAGAGCTTTTAGCTCTCTTAATGGGCCTGCCATGTCTCTATGGAACTAGGATTGGTTGGGAGAGCTGAGCTGCATATATGAGGATTAAGTAGAGAGTGCATACTTTTTGCACATCTATTGAATTGATATTAATTTTCCCTATGGTGCTGTTTCCGTAGATTGTTGTTTGAGAGGGATGAAGCTACAACATTTGATTTCCTTCCAGCAAACTGTGAAATATCTGTACAAACTTACAAAGTTGCAACTGTAGTGGAAAATACGGAACACATCCATCTGTAATAGAATTTAGGTGTGATCAGAATGCCATCTGTTAATAATTTATGTTCAAAAGGAAGCCCTACTCATGTTCCTTAATCTTCTGACAAATCACATTTGATTATTTACAGCACTGGCTTAGCATTAAAAGGATTGTGCTACACTGATATGTGAATGGAGAAGATAGAGTAGTTATCATTAATGGCATAAACATAGTATTCATATCTTCCCTAATACCTTAATTAGTTCCATTAGAAAAAGGAATATGGAGATGGTTTTTTTTTTTGCATTGAGTTCTGTCAACAGCAATTTTAATTTTTTTCCCTTTGTTGTTGGTTTAAGAGCCTCAGATTATTTTTTTGGAAATAGATGGATGAAGGAAGATCTAAATTCCGGTCATCTAATAATTTAATCCAATTAAATCACTTTAACCTTCTTCGGGTATTAAGCATCATCTTGTAAAGCTTTAGCTGGAAGCAGGACTGGAAGCACTTGGATAACTCATAAGAAAATCCAAGAACTGAGAACAGGTAATTATTGGAAAAAAAATGAAAGCATTGCTGAAAAAAATAAAATTGCCTAAGCATTTTCATTCATTCCTGTGTGTGTGTGTGTGTGTGTGTGTGTGTGTGTGTGTTTACTTCCATCTATCTTTCATTTTTTTCAAACGTCAATTTATTCTTAACATTTTTTTTAAACTGACAAATTAAGAATATCTCATCTGATGGATTTTTGGGTCCAACCCAGGTACTCTTGGCAAGCTTTTACACAATGAGAAGTATCCCATTTGATTGAAAAAGGCATTTTCTATAATTAAATAACATCCTTGTTACAGATGTTTAATTTGTTAAATATATAGAAGAAAATGAAGCTGGTAATAACAAATAGCACTGTTTTCCCAGCAAATCAGACAAGTGTTAGGTCATTGTTTGAGCTCATTAATGGCCCACATAAGGGTATTTTAAAGAAGTTTAATCCTCATAAAATGGACTTACTAGGGGCAGAAGGTTCTAATCCAAGGAATCCATTTAAATGGGATAATACTTAGTTGGAAAGCTCATATTTACACCCTGGGAATGTTCCTTGATCCAATTTTGCTATTTGGAGTGCAGATGCAGAGAGTTTTCAGCCAACACAGAATAATATGCCACCTTGATCATCCTGGAGAACTCTTTGTAAACAGTGACCCATGCTAAGATGATTTAGGTGACAATAATATACTATTTTACACTTATGTCGGAGATAAATATATGCTATTTCAAACTACTAGCAATTTGTTGCAAATATATTTTTGAATAGATAAAATAAATTATGTTGGTTTAGAAACCTAAAATCTAAATATGGCAGCTGGTACATATCTTGGTCATCAGTTTACTTGCAAGCTCATTATTGGTATGAATAATTAGGAGACAAGAGGGCTCCTTTCTAAGAGAGGCTAAAGATAACTGATCAGACAGTCAGATGGATATCCATCTGGAACTTTAAAAAGGATCAAGCTCCCTTTAAACCTGTCCTCTTATTCCTTATAAATGGCTGAAGGAAGCCTGAGACAAAATTATCTATTATTGCTGTTGCAGTAATAGGGTGATGATATGCAGTCCTAAATGAGACAGGTAATGCACTTTGTTCTCACGGTTATAATTTTTATCAATTTTCTAGCTCCATGCAAAGAATCACATAGGTACCAAGAATCTTCTCAAAGCGGTTAAGACATTTGGTGAAAATATATAAAGGGCAGATATGATAAGAAACAGGAGTTGCTATTGGATGAAGTGTTGTAGAGTTTCCTGCCTAAGCAGGGGGTTGGACTAGAAGACCTGCAAGGTTCCTTCCAACTCTGCTATTCTATTCTATTCTATTCTATTCTATTCTATTCTATTCTATTCTATTCTTGATGCTGTACATACTTGAATATTCATATCCCAAATTTCGATCAAACCTCACGAAGCCCTAAATCCCACTTATTCCTCAAATCAGGCAGTTTGTGCTGTGTGGACTGGAGGTATCTTTGTAGCAAGGATGGAGCAATTGGAGGAAAGCAGGTAGAGTCGACCGCTGGAGGAAAAAGAAACCAGAAATCAATGACTTAGGGTGGGCAAGGGTATGGTATAAAAGTATTTGATGGAAATAACCAGACCTTATAAATTGATGAAGACCCTGAAGACACAAAGTTAGACGCAAACTAAATAAACACACCAATGTTGGCTAGTGGCTATATTTATTCTAGGAGGAAGGTCATTCTAACATCCAGCATTCAACATGTCAAGAGCTCATAGAATTGCTATTATTACCACAACAGAGGCTTTCAAAGAAATGGAGAAATCAGTGTTTAAATAATCACTGAGAATAACATAGCAACCTCCCTCTTACATTGTTCTTGATTGATGCTCTGCGGGCAACAACTGCCTTATTTCATGTGGAAAGCATATTATAGAAAGTAAGTTTATAAAAATAAAAGGCATTTTTAGTTTGCTAAATTTCTTAGACTTGTTGACAAGTCTTTAATGATGGCTCTGTGGTACCAAATAATGCTTCTCCCTGCCATGATATTTCCCTGATAGAGCAGGTATATGAATACCATATAAATCAAAACATATAGATTTAGAATACAGAACAATTGCCTTTTACCTAACTATTTTCTTGGGTTCACACTCTGATGCAAAAGCTAACATTTTAAAAATAAATTTCATAGTACTGACAAATGAGAATATTTGTTGAAATGAGGGGTCCTTGGTGCTCCCTGAAATTGGTGCCTTTCCTGCAGATATTTCATTACCCAAATTAGGTAACATCAGTGTCTAATGAAATGTCTGTAAGAAAACAGCCAAGCTCCGAGTGCACCTAGGACCCCTCAAGTTTCATAGTACAGGTACTCCTCAACTTACAACAGTTCATTTAGTGACTGTTCAAAGTTTCAACAGCACTGAAAAAAGTTATTTAGGATGGTTTTTCACAGTTACAACCTTTGCAGCATTCTCATAGTCACCTGATCAGAATTCAGATGCTTTGCAATTGTTTCGTATTTATGACTGTTGTTGTGTTCCAAGGTCATGTGATCATTTTTTGTGACCTTCTGACAAGCAAAGTCAATGGGGAAACCAGCTTCACTTAACAACCATGTTGCTAACTTCTCAACTGCAGTGATTCACTTATCAACTGTGGCAAGAGAGGTTGTAAAATTAAGTGCAAAACTCACTTAACAAATGTCTCACTTAGCAACAGAAATTTTGGGCTCCGTTGTGGTTGCATGTTGAGAACTACCTGCATTATATTTATTTTTTCACTACCACAGCTGAAAAATGAATTTGACTAGAAGTACTGTATATAATTAGATCAAAAGCGCTATTATTACTCCCCAAGTATCAGTTTTAAGTTACAAAACTAAAATAGATCCCCCTAATTTAGTTGATTCAATTAACTTTAAAGCATTATGAGATAAAATTCATGACAGTTGACTCTAAAAAGTCTAATCTTTGAAGAGTCTGTCTATCATATCATATGGTTCATTTTTAAACAAATGCCATTCCATTTTGTTGGAGAACAGCATCTTGCAAAGATATCGCTTTCACTGTTTTTGTCTGAATTTTAATTTTATGTAAATGCCTTTAGGGCTTTCTTTCATTTTTTGGCTAAAAACCTGCCTTAGAAGCAACTTCAGTTGATTATTCAGTTATATGCATCTTTTTCAGACTTTACAGCTTCCCCTGATTTGTTCCTTTGTTTTCTATTTTTGAAACGGAGAAGAATCACACCTTTTTGTAAATGACTTCCTTTAGTTAGATTCTCACTTACTTGCTTTAAAAAAAAACTCAGCTGCTTTAAAATTTGCTAAAATTATCTGAAAATGGTTGCCTCAAGAAAATCACTGCATTTCACACCATATGTGACAGCATAAGAAACACGTCACCTTCAGTTAATCAAACTTGTTTGTCCACTGTTAAGGCTTAAGGTTTGAACCTGTGTGTGGTTCGCATAAGAATCTATTTTTAGTTGACAAGTTCTGAACCTAAGACAAATACAATTAAGTGAGAAGTTCCAGGAACAGAAGCAATGGTGCTAGGGATTTGCAAGTCTGCTTATGGCTATTTATAGTAATACATTCCTCCAAGGCTTTCCAGATTCCATTTCTAAAATATTTACCATTTACTAGAAAATGATATCTAAAAAAATTATGGACCTGGTTGCAGCTTTAGAGAAGGTTAACTAACTAGTGTGAGTCCATAGTGTGTCCAATTTGATCAGAAGCTGAATATCCTGCCGTCTGTCTTCCCACTGGTACTGAATTAAAAATATAGTTTTCCTTTCTACGCACAAAAAGTAACTAAGTAACTTGCTGGTGTCCCACTCCCCCACAAATCCACATATGGCCTATATGTATTTATATATTGTCTAATGGCTTGCCAAAATACTCCTTCCCTGTGAGACGTGGGAGTGAGGAAGTAATTGGATAGTTAACATAGCAAGCCTGCATTAAAAAATCTCTGGGATGGGTGGTTGAGTCCCATTTTGCATTCCAAAATGTTCCCACGGCTATGATTCTCTGGTGTGCTGTTAAACTTCTGAGAAGGATAGAAAAGAACAGACCTAAACAATGCACGTGGGACATTGAAATATGATTGCAAAAGACTAAATAAAGCTAGCATTTGCAGAAGGAGGGTGCTATGCTTTGGAAATAATTTAGAAAATGAAACTTAGAAGCACTAAGGAGCAGTTACTCTTTTACCAGGATTACACAACTACTTTTTACAATTGCCAAATAATTCTGGAAAAAGGACACAGCTGCTTTAAAAAGCTGCAGACAGGTGTTGCATTCATGTTCCCATAGGCTTGGAAGCAGCTTTAGTGGAACTGAATCCAAAGCATTTTAAAGTCTTAATTTGAAGTTCCAAAGAACAAACACATCTACTTGACCCTGATACATCCATCTGAAATTTAACAACTGCAAATAATAATAAACATTAATCATAATTAATGTTAAAGTTATCGCTACCAAATACAGGTAGATCTTGACTTATAACAGTTCATTTAGTGACTGTTTGGAGTTACAACAGGATGAAAAAAGTGATTTAGGATGGTTTTTCATATTTTGTAGCCAGGAGTGGGATTCTACTGGTTCGAGCGAACAGGTAGTTCTGGCCATCAGCTGGGAGTGAACCGGTTCACTACAATGATGAAGTGGGACGCCCTTAACTTACCTTTATCTTCTCAGCTGAGTTGTGGGGCAGAGCGGATTGCTGCATCTACGTGTTTTCCTTCCCAGCAGTAATGCCGAAGGTACTTTTTCTCAAAACTGTGCATGCACACACAGTGCACAATCACCAAACCGGTTGTTAAACTGGTAGGATCCCACCATTGATTGTAGCATACCAATGGTCATGTAAGTTACGTTCGGATGCTTGACAATTGGTTTCTATTTATGATGGTCGTAGTGTCCCAGGTCATGTGATCCCCCTTTGCAACCTTCCAACAAGCAAAGACAATGGGGAAGCCAGATTCACTTAACAACCATATTACTGTCTTAACAACTGCAGTGATTCACTTAACAAATGTGGCAAGAAAAGTCGTACAAATGAGGTAAAACTCACTTAACAATTTCTCACTTAGCAACATACATTTTGGGCTCAATTGTGGTTGTAAGTTGAGAATTATCTGTACATTAATCAAGGGCACTTTCATCTTTCAGAATAGGGGATAGGTTTACCAGTCGATTGCAGTTGGTTTCTGCCAACCTAGCAATTCTAAAGCAAATAAAAATGCAAGTAGAAAATTAGGGACTCTTTTGTTGGGAAGGTAACAGTGCTCCATGCGCCTTTGGCATGGCCACATGACCACGGAGATATCTTTGGATAGCGCTGGTTCTGTAGCTTAGAAACAGAGATGAGCACTGCCCCTAGAACCGGAAACGACTAGCACGCATGTGTGGGGCAAACGTTACCTTTACCTTTTACCAGTGGAATAGAATATACATTAATATTAAAATAAATGGAAAATTGCAACTTTAAGGAACACATTTCCATGCCATTTTTCAACCCAACGTAATTAGCTGATTAGGAAGTGTACAATGACAAAATGGTTTTTGTATTATGTATTAGGTTTAATATACATACCTAGTCATAATTTGCCTCTCATAAAATTTTATAATAAGGTAGCAATTGTAATATTGCTTATATATCGCTTCACAGTGCTTTACAGTCCTCTCTAAGTGGTTTACAGAGTCAGCATATTGCCCCCAGCAATCTGGGACCTCATTTTACTGACCGCAGAAGGATGGAAGGCTGAGTCAACCTTGAGCCTGGTGAGATTCAATTTGCCAAAGTAAAGGCAGCCAGCAGCCATCAGAAGTAGCCTGCAGTACTGCATTCTAACCACTGTGGCACTTCATAAGAAAAAAGAGATTTTCACAAATCACAAACTGTGATTTCTACTATGTGTGGTGTGAGATAATTGGTCATAGGAAACTGATAAGATTAGAGAGTACCAGAAAAGGTATTTACATATATTGGCAATGGTTATTCTGAGATTACACAAAGGTAAAAGGTAGAGGAGTCCCTATGAATTTTACTCTGCAAGTATTTTGTGACTACAGGGAGCAGTGCTCATCTCTTTTTCAAGGCCATTGAACCAGTGCTTCAGAAGACATTTCCATGATCACATGGCTGGCGTGACATCAGGGTGCTGTTACTTTTCCACTGAAGTGGTACCTATTTATCTACTCTCATTTGAATGCTTTTGAACTGCTAAATTGGCAGGAGCTTGGGTGAGAATGGGAATTCATTCCATCACATAATTGCTGAGCTATCGCCCTTGAGGTTATAGAATTAGATTTTTAGGAAATCTTTGTTCTAATTTTTTCAGATTCCCATCCATACATGTACGTAGTCCAATATTTTGTATAATAAAGCTCAGGAGTGTTATTCCTTCCAAATATTACTTAGTGGCCTCAGACTCAGAGGTTTTGTAGAAATTGATGAATATTTAATACAACCCAACAGGTCTGTAAATTTAATGCAGAATACATATCAGAATTATCTAAGGAAGAATAGGGCAATGGTTATTCTGTAGGAAATACTTCAGCAGTAAAGTCACTATAAAAAGATTTCTTGATAGAAAATAAAAACATAATTTTCATCTAGTTGTCAATGTATTCCAATAATAAATGTTAAAGCTCTTTTTTATCAGCTTAGTATAATCATACAGTATGCTGGTTAAGTGGTCAAAGCCCATAGATAATTAGAAATAATTGGACTGACTTGCTTGCCCATTCCTATTGAAACAACTTTTATTTGATGATTGTAGCTGAAAACCAGCCATATTAAACTGTTTTCACAGTCCTTAAACATTGCAGCATTGAGGTACAAAGAAACATACTAAATGTAATTTAGAGTGCTACAATTGGTGTGAGGGATGTTTAAGCCATTTGTTAGCTAAATAGATCAAGTATGTGGCTATCCTGTAAAATGATAGGATTTCAGTTCCTAGATGTCTGTTATTAACCATGGTAATGCAAAAATATTGAAATGTATATTGTCTCATACATGATGAGACAAACTCCATAGTTTTGTCACATTGTGACATCACATACAGACGTATCCAAAGAGCTCTCACCATGACCTCACAACGCATCTTCTATTTCTTGTTCACCCTTATCTTCTTCCTGCATATGCCTGTGAGTGAGAAGTTTTTACAGCAAAGAAAATAAAGAGCCAAACAAATGAAAATAGTTCCAACAAGAAGTTTTAAAAAGTGCTTGGCAGAAGAATCTATAGCACATATTAATGTTTTCTTTCTGTAATGAGCTTATGTCAAAAAACGGTGTAAACAACTGCTATGAATTAAGTCCCCTTTCTCCAAATCTGTAAAACTACAATTCAAGTTGAAGTTTTTATGTGTTACAACAGTATATTTAATGAAAACAGCTATGCTTAAGAAATATCATGATATGGGAGAGAAAACAAAGACTGAATAGTGTACAATCTGTGAAGAGAAATGGTAACCATATTTCAGCAAAAATGATACACAACTTTTTTAATGTATGAAAACTGTCAATATCCATAGTAAAAATGAATAAATATGGGACTGTTCCTTCAATTTCATGTGAAGTAAAGAGGAAAAACCGAAATTAGAATGAAAGAGTGCTGTTCTCCTTTATTTGAAGAACCTCTTCAAATTGCATTTGATTATAATTTAAAGCATAGCAAGAATTGTTTTTCCTAGTGGATAAAACACATCCTTTAATTTGAGCACCATTGATGCATAAATTTAGGTGACCTTGTTCCTGTTAAGTAGCTACATAACTAAAAATATCTTGCAAAAATGAAATATATCAGAAAATAAATCTAAATAATGCAGTGAGCAAAGAAAAATAAATGTACACTCTTCCTGATTTAGCTTAAATTTGCCCAAACTGATAGGATTGGATTATCTGACAGATAATCTATCAAAATCAATGAGACTTACATAATTGGCTCAACCATTAGAAAGGATGAGGCAGTTACTTCATGATAATTTAAGTCCCATTGATTTCAGTTGTCCGGTCTAAATATGACTGAGTCTTGATTCAATACCTAGCCTCGGGCAGAATGATAGCACAGACAGATGACTCAGGCTCTAACGATTATCTACCATTACAAATCTTCTTGACATTATGGTTGTTTCAAATGATTAAAAAGTGTTAAGTATTATCTGGAGACAATCAGAAAAATTTAAAAAAATCTTATAATATGTTGATTCTTTTCTCTATGTAGGTGTTAGATCCGTGATGGTGAACTATGGCAGACGTGCCACAGGTGGCACACAGAACCCTCTCTATGGGCATGCCAGCCATTGCCCCAGCCTAGTCCCACCATGCATGTGTGTGTGCCTCCCACCAGCCAGCTGGTCTTTGGGGGTCTGCTGGACATGCACAGGGGCCAGGGTACATGTGGGGGAAACACATTGCTTTTTGGGGTCTTATGTGGCACCCCTGCATCCTGTTTTGACTTCCAGGTTGGTGTAGAAGGCTTTCCAGGCCTAAAACGGGTCAATGGAGCACCACACGAGGCTCCCTATGCCCTGTTTTGCCCTCCTGCTCTAACCTGGAAGCAAAAGGGAGCAGAGCTCATACACAGGGGAGAATACAGTGTTCGTGCGCACATACATGGGGGGGGGTTTGCATGCACGGGGGTAGGGCATACACAAGGGGTTTGCACATGCATGCGCGGTGACCAGACACATGGGTGGGTGTGTTGCACATGCATGCGCTTTTGGCACATGATGACAAAAAGATTAGCCGTTACTGTGTTAAATCACACAATAAGATAAAGAACAAAATATGAGCTTGGGAGCTCATATATTCCTTTATCATGTCTAGTAGAATGACCCACAGTACTGTGAATTCTATTTCTTCTGAACTCATGGGATTAACTTCCATATGGTAGCTATTTCCTTATATTTCCTTCCTTATTGCTTTTATTCTTGAGATGCACTTGGTGCAATCACTTTTCATATAATCTCACTTCTCTTCCAATTCATAGAATATTTGTGGAATTAAGAGCATCAGTATTGTATTACAAAATACAATTCTTTTCAACAGTAATGGCTGGGGAGATGTTTCTAGATACACATTGGCAAGATATGAACACAATGGCTTTGTGGTATTGTGTTTCATTCCAAGTCCCTCCCTGAAGGGAATGTTGTAAACTGGATAAAAATTGTTCAAAATCATTAGGTCCAACAGCTTCTTGAGGAGGGGGTGCATCAAAACTGGAACAATCTCTTGAGAGAATGAATTTACTACTGCATAAATCCAACCACACGTCACCTATTAATATTTATGACTGGTTTCTGTCTGGTCTCCCCTGAAAGGCATGATGAAGGACTAGTGGTGGTGTTACTATCATATCACAAATGTCAAAATAAAAAGCCAGATAAAGTCTGTGACCTCCAGTGTGTTCGGAGCCTTAATACTTGGTTGCCATAGTGATCACATTTTTTTTAGCTGCAACAACCTCTAGTTTGTATGAGGGCAAGTTAAAATCCCTATGCATCACTGCTGCTCTTTTCTGCAATCTTTCTATAGTCTTTCTTTTATAATATGGTGACCAAAACTGGATGCAATATTCTAAGTGTGGTCTTACTAATGCTATATAAAATGGTACTAATACTTCATGTGATCTTTATTTTATCCTTCTGTTCATATCAAGCTAGGACTGCATTGGCTTTTTTAGCTGCTGAGACATAGTTGGCTCATATTTAAGTGATTGCCCACTAGGACTCCCTTTCACAGTTACGGTACTGCTATTGAGCTAGGTTTCCCCTAATTTCTCCTGTACATTTGATTTTTCTTGCCTAAGTGTAAAATCTACTTTTATCTACATTGAATTTCATTATGTTAGACAGGGTTCATTGTTGAAGTCTGTTGAGAGAATAATATGGGTCTTGAGTCTATCTTCTGGAGTGTCCTGGGAACCATCTAAACCCCATATTCAGCCAATCAGCCAATTACCTTTTGCCACCATTGGTTCATATCCCTACCCTATTTATGCTCTAGCACCATCAACAGATTTGAGGGAGCCAGGTTGATGTGAAGGGTCTCCAAACATATCATATTTTCACTCCACAATTTTTTTAACATCCCTTGCTAGTCACAACCCCAGTGGATTTAGTGTACTCCTGATTCAATCCAATCATACTGAATCAGGGCAAAATTCTTCCAAAGACCAATTATGTAAAAAAAACACAACCCAAAGCAGTTCAGCAAGCCAATTCTATAACTAGTTAAAGGAATGGCATCACCAGGCAAGAACTATGTTCCATGTATACAGTACAAGGCTAACGGTTAGGTCTCTATGGTGATTCTTGCATCCAGGTCATGGTTGTCCCAAAGGTGCTTTTTTCAAGAGGCAACTGAACTTTTTTTGTTTTTCTTTGAAGACATTTCACTTCTCATCCAACAAGCTCCTTCAGCTCTGACAGGATGGTAAGGAATGGAAGGATTTATCTTCCTTGCAGACAGTTGGCCATTTACATTCTTTAGAGAGTCATTGAGGCCACTTGAAGGTTTATCTGTGTCCTTAGGGTCACCTGAATAGTGCAAATAAATGTGGAGCTTTTTTGGAACTGCTGAAAGGACTGTGTTGTACACTGTAGATAGATGATATCTGTTGAGAGAGGGCTGTCCACATTCTGGACATAAAGGACCTCTGGTCTGAAAGAGGGGGTCAAAGATGTCAAAATTGAACAGCCATCTTTCAATAGAGGGAGAAGGATACAACATTTTTTGGAATTAACAACTAGGCAAAATTAGGGCTTGGTTAAGTCTAGCACCTTACCATAGAACCACCAATAGTGTCTAGTATCCAGAGAAGCAGTTTGGTACAAACACAAGTCTTTATGCCACCACAACTCCTCCCATTTGTCCATGGAGCTTGGAGAGGCAAGATTTACAACAGTCTCCCTTCCGCCACTTCTACTTATAATTATGGTTTTTCAAAATTAATGTGGATTTAAGTAATACTTAAATGTAGCTTTAGAAACCGATAGAGGGCTGCTTTTGAGGAAATGCAGAAAGAAAGGAAGGAAGTGAACAAATCATATTAATGATGGCATTTAAAAAGCAGTCATTTTTGAAGATTATTATTTAACAAGTTTAAGAGAAGCCCCTTTATTAGAAACCTATAGAAAAAGTTGGCTTTTTGTGTAGATGCCAATGTTATTGCCATTTTAAAAAAAAATTAAAACGTGTCTCCTATGAAGTCTTCATTTGTCAAATTATTTTTGTAATATTCATTTCTAGTAGCAATTAAAGCAAACGCTTCTCACGCATTTCTTGACACTGATTTCCCAATGAAGTGCTTCTTCTGACTGATGTCTCGTAATTTTCCAGAATGTAAAATGTATTGTTTTGCAGACCATCTGTTCTAAAATAAGGAAAGAGGATGTAAATTATGTTGCTTTAATAAATATTTGCATTTAATTAAGGAATTTGGGGGATGACATTTTATTTACTATGTGGCTCCTAACTGTGAAATATTAAAGATGAAGAATAATTATCCGCAAATATAAAAAGCCAAAGCGAGGAATGTATTTTCTCCCGGATGAATCATTACATCTTGAACTAGCTTCCCCAAGATTGAAATATCAAACAAAAACATCTACACCGCAGGCATATCTATAGGATGACATAGGAAGACTATTTTTACCAGTCAATTTCTCAATGTCATTTTTGGCTAACAATATATATTCACAAAAGTTGGTTCTATATAGCAAAGTATTTCAGTACATATGTTAGTCAAATATATGTAGGAAGAATCCATAGGTAGTGCTTGTTTAACAACCGGACACCTAACAGCCGTTCAAAGTTTATGACAAATGGCTTCCCCAAAGTTGCTTATGACCCATTCTCAAAATTATAACTGCCACTCACTGGTTACCTGATCACATTTTTGGCATTTGGCAACAGGCATATTTGCAACCAGTTGCAGCATCCTGCAGTGACATTACCATGATTTGCAACATTTTATGCTGTTTTCTGGTTATTTGTTATCAAATGTTATGTTTATTGGAGTAGAACAAGGGTGCCAAACTTGCATCATCATGTGGCGTATCATAGCTTTTCCCCCCTTTGCTAAACTAGATGTGGACATGGCCAGCTAGTGACAGTCCTGGAGTAGAAGGTTGACTCTTGTAATATAAAGTTATAATAATTAGTATTAATTCATGTTGAATTCATCAATTTGGGAGCAATTCTACCACTATTACTATCACATTATTTTATAGTTTGTTTCAGATTCTGCCTTGGTGTGTCCTAGGACAGTGTTGAGGAACCTTTTTGACATTGAGTGCTGAAATGTGTGTGTGTGTACTGGAAACCGAAAGAGCAGCTATATGCACATATATGCACCAGGCAGCTGCTCTTTCAGTTTCTGGCGCTCCCAAACACCAGCTGGCTGGTGCATCGGAACCCGGAAGCCCAACAGGTGACAGCTCATGTGGCCAGAGAGATGTCTCTGCATGCCACTTCTTCTTTTTCTTTGCTATTTGTCTCTTATATTTATCTGATCTTTCTGCCTATTCATGATCAGGAAGGTGCTCAGGACCCTGTCACAAAGTCTCTAGAGCGCTACAAATGGCCCAGAAGATATTTACTCCGCCCAATAAGAATCTTATGCTATTGAGAGGATGAGAAGTAGATTTTGAAACCCAAGGAATAAACGTTGAACATAAAGATAGACAATACTGGCTTTGGACATCCTTTTCTTTGTTGGTCTACCTTAAGATGAACTTTTTGTTCAGTTGTGGGTGTAGGTTTAAGGATTTTTTTTTTAAATGTAGTGCATTCCTTGGCTTCTAACGTTCAAATGGGAGAGGAATGTTGTTCTTTATCTCACTCTCCTCTTTCTTCAGCACAAATAGTTTGAAAAAGCAGCCTGCATTGATTGATGCTTCTATTCTGCAATATTGATCCAACATGCTGAAAGCAGTCAAATAAAATAAAATACTATTTGGTTTGGTTCAGATTGAAAAATTCATCTCTGGTAACCTTTTACTGATCAGCTCTTACTGCATTATATTTAGTCCCTTTGGTTTGGTTTGACATTAAAATGTCAAGCAGCTATTCTAAAGGTGTATGGTTATATTAATTAAAATTCATTTAATATTTTGGCCAACCTATCTGTCTAAAAAAAACTCCCTTATTTCTATGATTTTCAATTATATTTCAATTTAATGACATCAGAAGCAATATAAATAAAAAATGTAAAACTTCATTGTTTGTTGACAATACCATCCCCCATTAGTCATAATTTATTTTCTTGCATTTTATATAAAATTGCTGGCCCCAATGCTTGTTCTACTGACAGATAGTGACAGTATAATTGCAGTGAAATCCCTGGGAAAATTTAGCTGATTGAACTTACTTCTTATCAGTTGTAATGGAAAAGTGTCACTGTGCACTGTGCATTCATTAAATGCACTGAGAACAGAATAGCATGGACTGGTTGTATGACCATGTTTATGTACAATTATAAGTAAAATTAACATTTTTATTAGCAATCCTGACAGTGTGAACAAATAAACATATTATTATATTTTTTTCAAATTACAGAAAGAAGGAGGCTTAGTCTACAAAAGTGTAGCCATTTAAGATTAGGCGGGTGTAAATTTATCCTTCACAATACATTTTATAAATACTAGTTTATACAATATATCTTACATGGTACAGAAATAAAAGGATAAAAATGGATAAATCAACATACAAGGAAATAGGCTCAGTGGATTAAGGAAAGAAAAGTGTTACTGCATTGAAATGCATATGAGCTGTGAGAACTCAGAACTGTGCTTTGCAAGATTTCATTCCACATTTTCCATGAATCTAAAATGAAAACTCTTCTTGAAACTACCAGAAAGGGGCTATTAAAAATGGACATCTGTATTCTGAGTGAATTACAGCTGAGCCTGAACTAACTTCTGTTTACATTAGGTACGTACAGGAACTAGTTTCCTCCATTACACATAATTATTTTATAATATTGATAGTAAATATATAATAAATAATAAATACAGTACGATGCAAAGAATACTTTATGAAATAAAGTAAATAAATACATACTAGCTAGATACAGTAGAATTTAATGTAATATAAATAAGAAATTGTTAAAAATCTGAAGTTTTCAATAAGTTAAAATTTTAAAGATAACAAAAAAATGTTTGCATCAAAATTAAACAAGGGGCAACTTATGATGACAGGCAATTATTTCTGAGGAATTGTCATGTTGCTTGAAATGTAGGACAAAACAGCAAAATGGTTCTGCTTTGGATATGATACTCAGAATGTCTTCATGCTAACCTTGTCAAAGATTGTATATAGCAGGGGGTCAAACTTGATTTAATTGAGGGCTGCATCAGGGTTGTGTTTAACCTCAGGGTGTGTTTATGTGTGGAGGAAGGGGGGTGGCCAGCTTGTCATTCAGAGGTGGTATTCAGCAGGTTCTGACCAGTTCTGTAGAACCAGTAGCAGAAATTTTGAGTAGTTCGTAGAACTGATAAATACCACCTTTGACTGGCCCACCCCTTCTATTCTCTGCCTCCTGAGTCCCAACTGATAGGGAAGAAATGGAAATTTTGCAGTATCTTTCCCCTATAGTTGGAAGGGAATGAAGAATTTACAGTATCTTTCCCCTGCTACACCCAACAAGCCATAATAATAATAATAATAATAATTTGAATTTATTAGCCGCTCCCTTTCCAAGTAGGACTCGGGGCGGCGTACAATGGAGCATATAAAACATAGAAGATGTATCAAAACACATAAACGTACATACATACAAAACACACATACACGGAGGAGGTAACAAATTACATCATTTAGACAATTAAAAATCAGCATTAAAATACCCCAATTGTAGGAAACCCAATATGCAGTTAAAAATTTGACATTTAAAAGACAATTTAAAAAACAGTTAGGAGGAATAAGAGAGATTACGATTGCGATTGAGCCAGGCCAGATAATTGAAAGAGGTGGGTCTTCAGCTGTACACGGAAGGAGCGGAGATCGGAAGTAATCCTGATGTCACGGGGGAGGTCATTCCACAGGGCTGGGCCCATCACAGAGAAGGCTCTGCTCCTGGGTGTCGCCCCCCGGCACTGTTTGGCGGACGGCACCCGGAGAAGTCCCTCTCTGTGTGAGCGAATTGGTCGTAGGGATGTGTGGGGCAGGATGCGATCCTGCATGTAACTAGGCCCTGTGCCATGAAGCGCTTTAAAGATCATAATCAAAACCTTGAAACGCACTCGGTAGACCACAGGAAGCCAGTGCAGCTCGCGCAGGAGAGGTGTTACAGGGGAGTATCTAGTCCTCCCCATAATCACCCGCGCGGCCGCGTTCTGGACCAACTGTAGTCTCCGAGTGCATCTCAAGGGAAGCCCCATGTAGAGAGCATTGCAGTAATCCAGGCGAGACGTCACTAGCGCATGGGTGACTGTGCGTAGGGCATCCCGGTCCAATAAGGGGCGCAATTGGCGCATCAGGCGGACCTGATGGAACGCCCCCCTTGCCACGGCTGTTACATGGTCATCCATGGACAGCCGGGCATCTAGGAGGACGCCCAAATTGCGCACCTGTTCCATGGGGGCTAGTTGGATGCCCCCGATGGCCAGAGATGGAAGCACCTGGTTGAACCGGGAGGCCGGAAGCCACAGCCACTCCGTCTTGGAAGGGTTGAGTTTTAGTCGGTTGCCATCCATCCAGACCCGTACGGCCTCCAGACACCGGGACATCATTTCGACGGCCTCATTGGGGTGGTTCGGGGTGGAAATGTATAGCTGAGTATCATCAGCATACAGATGATATCCCACCCCAAAACCACGGATGATCTCGCCCAGCGGTTTCATATATGTGTTGAACAGGAGAGGCGAGAGCACCGATCCCTGTGGCACTCCACATGTGAGTGGCCTCCGGGTCGAACTCTGCTCCCCTGCCAACACACGTTGCGTCCGATCAGAGAGGTAGGAGCCAAACCACCGTAAAACGGTGCCCCTGACTCCCAGCCCCTCTAGCCGGTGCAACAGGATACCATGGTCGATGGTATCGAACGCCGCCAAGAGATCTAATAGGACCAGGATAGAGGAACAACCCCTATCTCTGGCCCTCCAGAGATCATCAACCAATGCGACCAAGGCCGTCTCCGTGCTGTGCCCGGGTCGGAAGCCGGACTGGCGCGGGTCTAGATAATCATTTTCCTCCAGGTGACGTGGGAACTGCTGTGCCACCACACTCTCTACAACCTTCGCTAAAAAAGGAAGGTTGGAGACTGGACGATAATTGACTAGGTCCGTTGGGTCCAGGGAAGGCTTCTTGAGCAGGGGCCTCACCACCGCCTCTTTCAAGGCGGCCGGTAGAGACCCCTCACCCAACGAGGCGTTCACCAGGCCCAGGAGCCAGTCGCGCGTAACCTCCCAGGATGCCAGTACAAGCCAGGAGGGACACGGGTCCAATAAACATGTGGTGGGTCGCAGACGTCCACGCAACCTGTCCAAATCCTCGATGGCAACCGAGTCAAACTCCTCCCAAAGCGGTCCCTCAAGACTCGCCACGGGCATCTCTACTGAACCACTGAAAGGGGCCCATCCCATCCGGATTTGAGCGACTTTGTCCTGTAGATATTTCCCAAACTCCTCTGCTCTGCCCTGTAATGGGGCTTCCCGTGGTCTCTCAAACAAGAGGGAGCGGGTCACCCGAAACAGGGCGGCAGGGCGGTTATCTGCAGACGCAATAAGAGCGGCACAATGTTGACGTTTGGCCGCTCTTAATGCCACGAGGTACGTCTTCAAATAGGCTCGTGCCTGTGCTCGGTCAAATTCGGAACGGGAGGATCTCCAACGACTCTCTAGGCGTCTCTTGTGGCGTTTCATCACCCTTAGCTCCTCGGTAAACCAAAGTGCCAGGGTGGTTCGTCGCCGCAGGAGAGGCCGCAAAGGCGCCACCCGGTCTAGGGCCCCGGTAGTCGCACTATTCCATGCGTCTACCAGGTCCTCCACTCGGGGGCGGGTCAGGTCCACAGGAGGTGGCCCAAGTTCCGTCTGGAACCTGTCTGGTTCCATCAGGCGCTTGGGGCGGAACCATCTAATACCTTCCAGTTCCGCCTCCTCGCGGCGGGGGGTAGCACCAGGGAAGTCCAGCCGGAGAAGTGAGTGATCCGACCATGACAGGGGAATAATGTCTAGATCCCCTATTCCCAGATCACTCATCCACTGGCCAGAGACGAAAACAAGGTCCAGGGTGTGGCCTCCCTCGTGAGTAGGGCCCTGAATTAACTGGGTCAGGTCCATGGCTGTCATGGAAGCCATGAACTCCCGCACCCCCTCAGACGCTTCTCCCATCGACGGCAGATTGAAATCCCCCATCACTAAAAGTTTGGGGGTCTCAACCGCCACCGATGAGATCAGCTCAAGGAGTTCGGGCAGGGCCGCTGAGGTATAGCGAGGAGCCATGCCCAATAAGCCATGCCACACCCACCAAGGCACGCCCACAGAACCAGTAGTAATTTTTTTTGGAATCCCACCACTGTTGTTGTCACTTATGTTGGGGGCACCTGTGGTGGCCTGAGCACTCTGCCAGCGGAAACAGGCTCCCAAGCTCCATTTTCTCCTGGGACAGCCTCCTGCAACCCTCTGCCAGAAAAACAGAGCTTGCAGGGGCCATCTGCAGCTCCATTTTTGCTGACAGAGGCACAGCGGGCAAGTCCTTCACTGTTTCCAGGGTGACCCTGCAGGCCAGATCTAAGCACCTCGTGGGCTGGATTTGGCCCATGGTCCTTGAGTTTAACACTCCTGGTATATAGAGTAGAATAACATCAGTCAATCAGATTGTAAACTATTAGCTATGATGATCATTTAGAACTTCTAGATCAAGCATGTCACTGAATGTCAAGATATGGAATGGGATAATAGGGAGCTCTGCTCCTTTCAAGCTCTGCTATGTAAACGTCCTGGTGCATTTGGAAAGCTGGTGTAAGAAACAGAACAATGGCCTAGATAAGTATATAATATGATCCAGATGATTTTATTTCTATTTTCTAATATGAAATATGAAAATTACTCATTGAGATGGTATATTATTATACATTTTGTACTAGTCACAGTCAAAAATGGTAAGTTCAGACTCATTATATCATTGCACACTTAGCCTGGTGAGAAATAAACAGGGTAATGATGCAGTGAAGTATTTCTATGTCTGAAAGCCAATTCAGACTGATGACAATGCTTGTTACCCATATTCTGAGCAGGCAAACATTTTTGCTTATAATAATGGTTTGGTTAAGCAGCTTAAGAAAAGTTTTTTAAAATGCATTCCTGTTCCTTCTCTGCACTAAATACACACATGCTATTATCTTGCTTACTTTTATTATGTTTATTGCTGAAAGGTAATTGTTTTGCCTGCTTTAATTGGTTTTCTTCTTTTACAATAGGAGCTTAATACATTTGATGTCACTGAAAAGCTGTTAATGCTTTTATTACAGCATTCTACAGAAATTTTAAATCTAAATTAATCCTTAATAAATCTGGGTAGGAAACACTGATGAATTTGGATAGAGAAATCCCAGCAACCAGTTTGGAGTATTGATTGCATCTTATTTTCTCTGTCAATGTGGTAAAATGTATTTTATTGACTTCAAAAAGTATAGCCTCCCTCTATGACTTGTTCACAATTCTCGTATTAGTTCATACTTATGACACACACACACACTATCTCTCTCTCTTTCAATCTCTCTCTCTCTATTTCTATCTATCTATCATCTATCTATCTATCTATCTATCTATCTATCTATCTATCTATCTATCTATCTATCATCTATCTATCTATCATCTATCAATACAATATTGTTCATATGACAGTATTGTATACATGTTTGGGGATGGACAGGTGTAATCAAATGAAGAGTTTTCTTTTTAAATACATTCATTCCAATGTGCCCTGTTAGCAGACCAAACCAGTTAGTGCCAGTGTCCTCAGTGCCTATATTATACTTTTGCTTTAAGACATTGTTGAAAATGGCTGGGGATTATTGCAGGAGGTATAAGTGAACATCAAATAAGTACTGCTATAGCAGATTGAGCCCCAATTGGTTTATGTGATTTCACAAGAAAGAAGAAAATAGTTTTTGTGATGTTTTCCTCATTAAACAATGCAAGAGATAAAATTGCTTTACTTCTGTTTAATTCTTATCAGATAGATCAATGTTCTTTATCTCTTGTAACAGAAAAACAAATGTTTACAAGCCTTAACTGATCCTCTCATTCATGATACACCAACATTAACATTGCTGATTTCCCATGTCCATCAATTTCTGTAACTAAAGTGTTGGATTATCTATAATCCATGTTACAGCAATATGGCTAGGGCCTTAGGAGGAATGATGAAGTGGGGATTGAAAACAGTATGTAACACTATTATGTAAACTAGTTTTTACTTCTCCTGTTCTGGAGAAGTAAACTAAACCTGCTCTTATTCTGATCAAAGAAATGATAAGGAGGATGAAAGGAAGAGAGTTAGGAACCACAGTAGTTGCTTCTCTACTTCATTATAATGGCCTCCTTATCAGAATGTCCATATATTCCTTCTCAACATTTCCTTATATTTTGGAACCACTATTCTTTGATATTTTAGAGTGCATATGGAAATCCATACAGCATCCTTTTCAAGCCTCCATACCTAATGAACGGAAGTTAAGGGCTCTAGATGTGCATTGCTGCACTGTTGAAGCCCAGTTTTGCCAAAACATAAGATGAGATACAAATGGAAGGGGATGTCAAATTTTAATCAGAAATTATATGTATGAGATGTTAAAATCTAGCAAATAGGTAGCTGCTGAAACACACATAGATGTATATCAAATATATTCCATTTGTAGATTTGAAAATGGAGCCTTTGTAGCTCCATTCTAAATGATAGATTATATTTTGTGGTGGGCAAAACTGGGAAAAAACATCTGGCAGAAGTCCAGCTTTAATTCTCAAGATGAAACCAATAGATAAATTCCTATTAAATTATTCCAAACTAGAATTAGACATAGACTTTATACAACTTTCATACTTTAAAAATTTGTCACTCTCTCAGCGACATGGGTATGTGGATATATTTAAATGATCCTTGGAATCTGAGTCTTGGAATTCAGTGCAAAAATGACTTGGTTATCAAGTTACACTTGATGTTCCTGAACAGGTGGCTTTGTGGGAGTTAGAAGAGAGCTATCTAATTGGATTCTGAGAAATTGTTTTTAGAACACTATAGTATTCAAGGTATTATCTCCAGAATGACTACAAAATACATATCCTTACATGGCCAGGTATGACAAATTGCTACATAATATATGTAGCCAAAAGATGAGAAAGATCAAGAGACAGTCTGGTATAGTGGTTAAGGTATTAGGATATAAACCTTGAAGAGTGTGAGCCTTATATGAAACCAGATGAGTGATTTGGGCAAATCACACTTTCTCTACACTAGGAAGAAGGAAACGACAAATCATTTCCAAAAAACCTTGTCAAGAAAACTACAAGAATTAATCTAGACAATCACCAGGAATCATAAATTGATTCAAAAGTGTCGTCATCATCATCATCATCATCATCATCATCATCATCATCATCATCAGTTTGGAATGAAATCTGAATCCTGAAATGGAGTGGGTCATTCAAAACAGATTTAGATTAGCGTAGATCAAAAGAAAATTCATTCAGTATCAGGTACAATAAAATCAGATTGTTTACTGAAAGCACTTATAATGAAGCTAATGCTTAGATATTTTGAAAATAACTATAGATATTATACAAAGGTGAGGCTAATTGTGAAAACTCTGTTGTCTTGGAAAATTGAAGGTAATTAAAAATATGTCAAAATACGACATGGTAGCTAGGCACTGACTTTAGTTGCATAAGTGTAAGCTTACAAGAATTCAGAGAAGCAGATGCTAATAGTTCTGGAATAATATCCATTTGGTCATGAAGAATAAGATGAAAGAAAATAGCTGTTCTTTGCTTTTTATTCTTCACACACAAATAGAATTGGACAAAAACAAAATGCTTATTGCTCTGCTACTCACATACAAAGCCAAATATATTTCTTTTTGCAAATTCTCATAGCTCCATATATAGATCTACATGATATATCATGCAGATATTTTAAGAATACAGCTCCTGAAAAGAATATTACATGCCACGTCTAATGAAATTCTTAATCTTCAGGTCATGGTTGTCCCAAAGGTGCTTTTTCAAGAGGCAACTGGACTTTTGGTTTTTTTTTTGAAGATGTTTCGCTTCTCATCCAAGAAGCTTCTTTAGCGTCTACAGTTGCCTCTTGAAAAAGCACCTTTGGGGTTACATGCCATGGAATATAATGATTCAATTTTTTTAGAGCATTTCTCAGTACCAGGACTGAGCTTTGTTCAAATCTAGACTGCCGTCTTAATGTCAACTCCTAGTGGATAGATAGATCATTAGAATGATCCTCAACTTGTTTCTTCAAATCTTGTAATAATGCCTCAATTATTATTATAATTAAACCCTGCTGCTAATTCTCTACCTTTTTTTCTTTCCTTCTACCTTTCAGAATTACAAATTTCTCAAGAGAACTGGATCTTTGCATAAAGTGTCCCAAATGTGGTGATTTGAATCTTGCCAATTGTACCTCAGGTGAAAACTGGATTTGTTTCAATGATTTATTTGTTTTTTCTTGGCTATCTCAGGAGTCTTCTTCAATACAAAGTGTTTTATATTATCCTTATATCTTGCTTCTTCAAAACTCAGTGGTTCAGTTCTAGAAAGAGTCACAGAGAAAACATGCCTGAAGAAAACCATTGGCTGTCTTTACCTTTGTTGGTAAAAACACATAATGACATCTAAATATTTTCTCCTGAATTTCATAGCTACTCTGCTAAGTACTAGTCTTCACTGCTTCTCCATTACTGTTGATAGGTAATCTTAAAGAGCAGAAGCTAACCATCACTTCAATATACCATATTTTTTGGAGTATATGATGCTCTGAAGTATAAGACACATCTAACTTTTGGGGAGGAAAACAAGGGGGGGGGAATCTGCCTCCGCCTCCAAACAATTTGCCTCCTTGCAGCAAACAACAAACAGTACAGAAGATATACACTGTGACGTTACATTTCAGACTATACCGCAAGTTTCACTTTCAATTTCAGTTTAAGCATGGGCCTCCTGATGATCAGCTGTTTCAGGCTGCCCGGACTGCCATAGCCCCATGATGAGGCACTCATCAAGGGGTGGCACTCAGAAGTGGCACTCAGAGCCCCCTCTGTGGGCATGCGTGCCATCGTCAGCTGCTCTTCTGATTTCTGGCTAGCACCAGAGTGCTGGAAAACAGCCTGAAAATGGCAAAAAAAAAAGGCATGTGCACGCTGGTCAGCTGGTCTTTGGATTTCCGGTGCTCCAGCACTCGCGAAGACCAGCTGGCCAGCGCACATGCATGTGCAGGAAACCCAAAGACCAACTGGCTGGTGTGCACATGCATACCAGCCAGCTGGTCTTTGGATTTCTGGCACTCCGGCATGCGTGCATGCACGCACATGCATGTTTATTCTGGTTTGGTGCCGAAAAGGTTTACCATCACTGCCATAGCCTATTGCCACCTCCGCAAGCCCCATTTTCTCTGTTTGCTGCAAGGAGGAAAATATCTGGGAGGCAGAGGCGAAAGGGTGCAGGCTAGTGGGTGGGTGGGGCTACATTCGGTGTATAAGACGCATCCAAATTTTCACCCTCTTTTAGGGGGGAAAAACGTACATCTTATACTCTGAAAAATACGGTACTCCTTGTCACTTTTAAGATCAATTGCTGCACTTGTTTTAATTTGTTTGCTCTTTATATGTACTGCGATCTCAATCCCTTTTTTCACTTTGCTAGCAAAGTAAACCTGGTAGCACACCAAAGTCCTTAATTTTTTTCCATGAATGTTTCAACTCTCTCTAGCAGATTCTCCAAAACAACATTAGTTCATTTGCAAATGCTCTAACTTATAAGTTTATTTTAAAATCTTAACTCCCATAATTTTCTTGCCTAGTCTTATGACTCTATTCAATAGCTCAAAAACTAAAATGAACAAGAGTATAAACAGTGGGCATCCTTGTCCTGTCAATTTTTGAATCTCATAAGGTTTTGTTAGTTCTCCATTAACAATTATTTGTGCTTTCTGTGAGGTATACATTGATCTTACCTATTTAATAAAATTATCTCCAAGATTCATGTTTCAGAATTCCAAAGAAGAAAAAAACTAATTCAATTTGTCAAAAGCTTTCTCTGCATCTGAGAATATCAATGCAGCTTACTTTTAAATATAGATTATTTTTTATGAATTTACATGTAATTTATTGTTGATTTTGCCAAGTATACTATTACTAGACAGGTCTAGGCATGTCCATCAGAATTTCTCTTGGAGAAAAAGCGAAGGATTTGTAAATTGCATTTAAATTTACAGTACAATGTAGAAAAAAAATAAATTCAGAAATTATATTGTAACTTGAATATAACAGTTATTAAGGCACCGAAATATTAATACATCAATGATTTACTTCTTGTCATTGTGTAAAGTGAAACAATGATTAGGGCAGCATGAATAATTTTTCAGAATTATATAAACTTTATCAGCAGCCCAAAGATGTGAGCAAAAGCTCTAAGTTTGCTGAGAATAATGGAAAAAATAAAATGATAGTTCAGTAGAAACTCTTAATGTTAAAGGATTAAGATTACTGGAAGCCCCTGAAGAAGATAGATATATCTCAATAACATCTATTGTGCCGGCAGAAACTAGAAAGACCCATTAGTCAGTAAATGGAATATCACAGTTCCCGTAAATTGTAAATTGATATTTTGAGAGTTGGGTATACTGTTCTTGTTGCCTTCTGCAAGATGAACTAGCACAGGGGTGTCCAAACTTGGGAACTTTAAGACTTGTGGACTTCAACTCCCAGAATTGCTGGCTGGGGAATTCTGGGAGTTGAAGTCCACAAGTCTTAAAGTTCCCAAGTTTGGACACCCCTGAACTAGCAGAAATGGGCCAGGATCATCTGAAAGCTCATAAGTGAATTGGTTTGCAAGTGTGTTTTAATGCATCAATTCAAAAAGGCTAAGATAGTGTTATCTATAAATAAAGGGGGCATTCAGAATATTTGAAATATGACTGTTTTTATTCTACTACAGTTAGATGAAAATAAATTTTATCATCAACTCTTCTTTCTGCTATGCTTGAGGCAAAGAACGAATGAAAGAAAACAGGTTTTTTTTCTTTTAGAAATGTCATCTGCTCCAATAGGCATTTATAAATGTCTATATAATATTTGAAACTAAAAATAAGATCTATTGTTTAAATGGTGTTTTTATTATACTTTATATTCTTATTGTGAAGCTATATTTTGAGGACACACATGCATATATTTTTCACCTGATTATTTAGTTCATCATTACGTTTTTGCCTGTGATATACTGCTGAAAATGTGTCTTTTGCCTGAGGTGTTCTCTGTGCATGAATGATATTGATGAAATAAAATAATCCTAGTACAATGTAAAGGGAGTAGAATATAAAAAGAATCAAAATATAATTTTTAATGCTATGCCAACTATTTAGGTGGGCACTTAATAGTGGTAGTTTAGTGTTAGTAACACTTCAGTGTTCAGAGCACTGAAGTAGCCATAAAAGGATGTGAAGATTGGTATCACTAAGATTTTGATGTGGCTGCCTCTTGAGTGTAGAACTAGAACAAATGCTTATCCAAATTGCACATGTTTAGAGTTACAGCACCAGTCAAAATACATAGGCCCCATTGGCCATCATTTCCACCTGTTTCTAACACCTGAGCCTTGACTTCAGAAGGACGCCCAAGTGATGAACCATATAAGTGTGATGTGCTTAGAGCTTGAAATATTGTTAGAGACCTCACACACCCACTGATCTGTTTCTGCTGCTCCCCTCTGGGCGGAGGTTTTGAAGTATCTAAAGCAGGATGACTAGATTCTGTAACAGCTTTCTTCCTTATGCCATCCATCTTGTAAACCTGCAGGATTCTTTTTTCCCCACCATGTATATGTACATATTCGAAATAGACTGTGATGTTTCTCTGTGTCATATATGTGCATGTGGGTGTATGCATAATGGTTATCTTTTGAGAGCTGAATGCAATGAAATTTTATTTTAATGTATGCTGATTCTTCTATATTTAAAGTGACAATAAAGATTCTGTTCTGTTCTGTTTTGTTCTGTTCTGTTCTACTCTACTCTACTCTACTCTACTCTACTCTACTCTACTCTCTAATGGGCAATGCTTGCTCATCTAACAATCATATAATTTACTGATTGTAATCAGCTATCCATAACAGGGCATTTTAGCATTATATTTTTATGATTTGTTGTGAAATGTTTTGAAGTAACATTTCACAATAAAACAGGATGACTTAACTGTTTATATCTGAGTATCAAGATTCCTTGAGATACCTAGTATAGATCTTTCCAACCCTTTGTGGATTATTTAAATGGGCCTAATGGCAAGCCCCCAACTAATGGTCTCCCATTCTTGCAACAAGAAATCACATCTCCAGTTTTATTACTTATAGCAACTGTGCATAAAGGCAGACAGCATATACAGTTGCAAGAATATTTTTAAACCACACTTAGCTACTGAATTCAATGGTATTAAAACTACATTTTATCCCAGTAGAGAGGTTTGCTGAAAGCTAGCAATCTATCCTTTCCTTTCTCTGTCATATTCAATTGACTGATCACCATTTAAACAAGCCAACATTCCCTCCCTTTACTACATATCCAAAGGTCACAGCATTTTCTCATTCTGCTTCTGGGTTGAATCCCTTCAGTCTGATCTAGTCCACCTTTGTTTTCCTCACTGTCTCTCTCTGGACTCATCCAAGCTTTAATTCTTCTCAGTTGATTTACTGGGTGATTTCGTTTGCCTGCTGTTTAAAACCTTCCTTTTCTCTCTTTCCATTGCTGAGCATTAGAAACCAGTTCTTGTTAATCCCATGAATCATCAAACTGCTTTTTCTTCCCTGCTGGCTGCAAAGAGTGGAACCCCGCTTGGTTGGGTACTGCAGAGGGGAAAGTTTCCATCCTTTATTTTGTGCATACTCATGAGTGGTGTTTCTTTTTCTCTTGTGTGAGATGAAGAAAAAAACTACCCAGCACTGACTCTTGGGTAGGTTTGGGTTATTTATCTTTTTTAGACTATCCTTTTCTTTCATTGTCTAGCCAGGATATCAGGCTAAGTTTCTGTTCTCCTGTCATCGTCCTTCTTCCCCTAAAATCCACCTAGTCTTTCTCTTACATCTAGCGCCATAGATCATGTTTACATCTTTCTTAAATCCTGAGCTTTATTTCTTCCTTGAGGAAAGGACTTCTGGTGCATTTGAGGCTTTTATTTCACTGGGTCTGCCATGTCTAACAGCAGACACTTTATCACCTCCTTTAATCTGTATCACCCTTTACACCTGTGAGGATTTTATGATCTCCGTTCCTTTAAAAAGCAGCTTCGTACAAATTTTGCAACCAGGATTTATTTTTTCACCTCTCCTCCTACTAACTTGCATCCAACGTTAATCCTTTAATTATTCCTCCATTCTAATAAAGCCAGTTGGATTGCAGGTGCATGCCAAAATTGTGTTGTGCATCACCTTGTCTCATCCAAATACTAACCAGCTCTGACCCGACTTAGTTTTTGTGACTAGTCAAATTAATACATTCTCTTGGTATATTTGCATAAGGGGGGGAGCCCTTAAGCATATTTCCTAAAGCATCTTTCTGTGTGCTTTTGAGAGCTGAGGTACCTAGCTACACACCCAAAGGATTCTGTACTCACCAACGGATTTTCATTTAAAGGAAATCATCTGCAAAGAGAAATATGAGAGGTACTTTAATTACTGCTGTTTAAAAATAAAGGTAAACAGGTCTAGGAAAATCTTTCATCTCTTCAGCCTTTGATAAATTTACCAACCCCTTTGGAATAGCTCTTTGGAATGTGCAGTACGTCCTTCAAAGAGCTTTGGAAATACTGCACCATTTTGATCCAAATGTTAAAGTGCACAACAGTGCATGCACATAATCCCTTTTGTTTTGGAATTAGAGCACAATGCCCCAAAGTACAGTATGACTGTCTGGATAGGCCTAATATTTGCCAGAATGTTTAAATGACTGACTTGCTGTTTTTTGTTTGCTGATTTACTGACTTTGTTCTTGGTTGACTCCTTAATGACTTGTTTTTGTAAATGATGAATGTTTCTAACATTTTAATTTTTTTGAATTAATGTGCGTTTCTTTGACTTATGTTGGCATATTGTTTCTATTTATAACAAGGAATATTTTTTTTTGATACGTCTTCAGAAAAGTAGCTTGTAAATATTCAAATGACTGATGGGTTTATTTATATTTTGTCTTGTAGTGGAATTTTCAGGGTTGATACAATATAGGAAGCTAATGCCATCCAGTCATATAGCTCAGTCTAACTCATAGCAACACTCCAGGGTTTTGGAGAATAATCCTTCTCAGTCCTGCCTGGAGGTGCCAGGAATAATGCAAAAGCTGTGTTTCATGACTCAGTTACAGTCCTTTCCCTTTTGCTATTCTGCTTTTTAGTCATCCCATCTGCGGGAAACTTCCAGCTTCAGTTCCATCTCCATAATAAACACTCTGCATCTACCATGGAATTCTTGAATGTTGAATGAGATTCACAGGGCAAGGGCATTAGGAGAGGTCATTTGAATATAAGTTTGTGGGATAGTTTGGAAACTGTATTTCAATGAAGGATGAAACAAATATAATTTTAATGAAATGACTTTCATTTATACAAATGGCATCATGGAATGGGATAGGGAATCTTGCTCATTGAACCTGGCATCTCTGTGTGAAAAATGTATGCTCAGTCACATAAATTCCACTCCTTATGTAGCAATAGATTGCTCATCCTTCCTAACTTTAAAGGATGTACAGTGGGACTTTGGGTCCCGAATGGCTCAGACTATGAACCATTCGGGTGCCAACCCAAAAATCAGCTAAATGTTTTACTCATGTCACGAAAACATCCTTGAGTGACGAATAAACACAGCCATGGCAATTTCCCCTACCCCGATTTCCCCTGCCATGCCATTTTTTTGTGTATGCGTGCCTATGCAGTTTGTTTAGTTTCTGGTCATGACCAAATTGGGTGTCAACCAAAGTTATGGAATGGATTACGGTCGGCACCCAAGGTCCCACTGTATATGAATTTATTTCTGTTTTGTATTAGCTGGGTAGTGCTACAACATAGTAGCATAAAATGTGGTTTGTTAAGTTGAAGTTCAGTATGTTATACAAGTTTGGAAAACTTATTAATATACCGTATCAAACAATGATAAATTAAGGCATAGGCTAATGTGATATATAAGCCACAGTTTGAATTTTACCTTACATTTTTACTTCTTTACCTATGTGTAAAGGTTGGCATTGGTTAATACTGATTATTGCCATGCCTTTATTTTTTTAAAAAGAATTTTATTGATTTTTAAAACTTTATGGGAAAGGGTAAGTGGATATACAAATTTTTTTTGGCAACTCCATCGTGCTAGAGGTAGAAATCTTTCCAATTCTCACAACTTTTACAGAAAAGAAGAAACAAAAATAAAAGATAAGCAGAAACAGCATCTTATTATATACATTGTATCAACCATGTGTTCAATCATCTCTTTTGCCACTTTCTAATGTATCTACAATTACAATGATATTTCAAATACATTTATTTTTGTGACCTGAGTCTTTCCAATATTGTTCCCTCCCCCCTGTCCCCAGGTGGAGCAGCGGCCCCTCCCTCCTTCATGTCTTGTATATTGTCACCTTTTTCACTACCTCTTTTATTTTTGTCCTCTAGGAGGGCGCTATGTTTTTTAATGAAGGCCTCTGCCTCCACAACTGTATTAATTCTAATTCTGCTTCCCTCCCAGAAGATCAGCATTCCTTCTGGCAATAACCATCTAAACCAAACTCTTTATTATATAATTTCTTTGATAAGGAGGAATACTTCCTCCTCTTATCTCTTATTTTTTTTGGAATTTGCTTAAGAATGATAATTTCTTTGTCTTTATATTTTATTGTTCCCCCCCCCTGGGCCCCTAGTACTCATCCCTCATGGTCTTCCTAAGAAATTTAACATGTACTTCCCTTGGAACATTATGTGTTCTGGCATATGCTGAGTCAATCCTGTAAACCAGATCCATATCCCACCACAACTGTTCTTTATCTCTCTTAATATATTCTTCTAAGATTGTACTCATGATATCCTTAAGATCTTCATCTTCTGTCTCCGGTAGGTTCTGGAATTTGAAAAAGAAGGACATTCTTTCAAGTTCTATCTTTGCCATACAATTTTCCAATTCTATATTCCCCTTCTGGACTGCCTTAACCTCCTCCCCCAGCCTAGCCACGCCCTCCGCTAGCACACCAATTTTCTGTTTACTTTCTGTTATTTGTTGCTGCACACTTTTAAGCTCATCTCTAAAATCTGCTAGCTCCTTTTTCAACTCATTTTGTCCCTGCATAATAGCTTGAAACATTTGAGTAACAGATAAATCTTTTGAACTCTCTCCAGTCTTTTCTTGTAAAAATGATGAAATTTTTTTCTGTTGAATCATTGGACTGGATGCAGTAGAAGTTGGTGCCGAGGCTGCTTTGCCTGTAGATGGTTTTCTGGGCCCCATTGTCTAAGTTCAGAAAGAGTAAAAATCTTTTGCAAAAGAAATGGCATCTGTGACGTGTGCAGCCGAGAGAGTCCGAGAAGACAGGCAAATCCAAAAGTGAAAATTAACCCTCTGTCACAGTTCCAAGCCAAGAAGTCACTCAAAAAAAAAAAAAAAAGGAAATCAAATAGTCCAAATCCAGAAAGACCACATAACAGGAGAAGCTCCAGGAGTCCTTCAGGAGGGAATAGTAATATAAAGCCAGACTTTCTTCAAAGGTAGTTTCAAAAGGCAGACTTCATTTATAAGTGTGAAGAAGAAGACGGAAGCAGGCCATCTTAGCTGCCCCTTTCACAGGGAATCAGGGAGCAGAACACCAAAAATTTCCATAAAGTTTTTAAAACAACTCAGCAATCGCCTCTTGCAATTGTAATATAAATCTTTTCACATCGTTAGTACAAGTGATTAATTCAACTTTTTCTCTCTCTCTCTCCATTCTGAGATTGAGAGATAGTCCAAATGCCACTTTGCCTGAGAGGGGTGAAAAAAACCCCCTCTAATCTTCCAACTTCAAATAGATTGAATCCACAATTTACAAAAGGCTGCTGCTCATCAATTAAAAGGGGTTAGGGAGATTGGAGCGAACTTCTCACCTCCAGTACTTCAGCCGCTACTTGTAATTAGTTACTTCCTTCGGGAATCCATTCAGCGAAGGTGCTGCCATGCACTCCCCATGCTCCCTGGCTCCTGAGGCGAAGCTGGACCCCCCCCCCATGGCTGCCGCCGATCCGGGGGTTCCAACAAGCCGTCCTACGGCAGGTGGTCCCTCCAAGATCGCCTGTGCTCCTAAAAGGAGCCCACTAAAGAAGCGAGCAGTGGACCAACGTCCATCGCCTTCGGAAACCGGAAGTGAACTCTATTGCCATGCCTTTATGAGGGTGATTCAAATGCTATATACTCTATGTATAAAACATTATGACAAAACATTCTGATCCATGCCTGCTTGGCTTTTGTGATTTGTATTAGCATTCATTTTAACTCTGTGAATGTAGAGTTTAAATAATTCCATGCGGTATCCTATTTGTCTGGAGAAGTTAATTAAAATAAATTTACTTTCTCAGCCTCAAAAGCTTTACCAGGATTTAATCTGGATCTCATAGGCAATCTTTTTGTCTGCTTGAAAAAATGCCAATCCTGGTTTTTAGCTGTATCTCTTTCCTTCAAGCATCCCTTTATGCAGTACTTAGTCAACTCTTGGACATTGCCCAAATAAAGCTCTTTTTGTGCTCTTTTTCTTTGTTTAACTAGCTTTCATTTTAGAGAGACAGTGATACTATTCCTATAGCTTTGCAGGCATAGCTGAACGTGTGAAATGGCCATGAGATAAGAAACATCTTTCAGACCATTTATTCCTACTAAAGGTATATTTCTTTCAGAAACAGCTACTAAGCTTTCTCTTAGCCACATGTTCTTTACTTGGCTTCAGAAGCTCTGCTTTATGAGTTTAATTGGCAAGAGCAAGTTCACACGAAGTTAATTTAAGAAGGATTGTGCATGACTATAACTATTTTGGATTATAGTAAAGTAGTATGTGCTTTCACAGACAATAGAAAATAGCAGAACACAGCATTATCACATAAGCAATGCAGAATCGATTCAGAGGTTTGGCTAGCTGACATTTGTGGGTAGTGTGATAATCTATAGTAACCAGGCAACATCAGGAATATTGGCAGGCAAAGTAAGGTTTGGAGTAAGTTTTTTGTCTCTTTAAAAACTTATTAAATCTGTTTAAGGACTTATGAAACCATTGGCATAGATTGTCCTTAAAATGGCAAAAATGGTTTTAGTCCCAGCCCTAATGTTAAATTTTTTTGGGAGAGGCAGCGTTTTTGTAATTTAATAGCTGTTCTTAGTCTAGGCTACCTTGCTTTGTTTTATCTACATTTTTAATTGTTTTAATTTAACATTATATTTTGTAAGCCACCCAGAATCCTTGGAGTGGGTGGCTATGATAACATTTAGTGGAATGAATAAATAAATAAGTTTTAGTGAAATAAATGCACCATCAATTTTATACAGGACCGACTTCTACAACCTGGTCACATCAAGATGAATGGACCTCAATTCTCTACCCACACATGTGGATATTATTCAACTTGGAGAACTTTGGTGTTAAGCATTTTATGAGGCAAAGAGGTACTATGTGCTAAGTTTTTATACTCATATCTAATTCTTTAAATTAATGTTCTTTCTTCTGCTTGGCCTCTTTATTGACTAATGCAGAATCAATTTTGATGGATGGATAAAACCATGATTCCTCCAAGAGCCATTTGGAAATTGTGGAGTTCCCATTCATGGCCCATTTGACTTTGCTTCAGTGATTATACGTATTATGTCACTGTTTCTCAATCTTAGCAACTAAGATGCTTGGACTTCAAATTCCAGAATTCCCCAGCCAGTGATCTTAAAGTTGTTAAGTTGAGAAACACTGTAGTAGAGTTTGTTCTTGGGGGTCAACGTATGTGAAACACAATGATGTAAATCAGAATAGGTGAAGCAGACAGAATTATGTTACAATTTAAGTGGAAAACAAATTATTTTAAGGAATAGAAAAGATTAATATTCCTGACTCCTCATATTTATCTAGAAATTGGTAGCATCAGTAAGAGTACTTCTCATGTTATCAACATATCACTTCTGATTCTGTTATTCATCACCCCTGAGTGACATTTGCTATAAATCACATGAGTCACACGGACCATATGTTCATATTTTCTGTACTCATGTATGCTTAGCAGGTAGTCATGAATTCTCAATACTTCACAGTGATAACAGAGAGGAAATAATCTACTAACTTGCATTTGGTTTATTCACAAGGTCAAGATAAATGGTATCTGGTTCTTTGGGTGAATCTTACAACTGAAGGAAAAACTTGATCAACAAAAGCAGAATTCCCTCAAGAACATAATTTTACCTACCCCAAATTGCTTCCTGTTATAATGCTGATTGCTTTCAGTCCTGCTTTGAACAGAGCAAGGCATTAGGAAATGTAACAATGTGCATGGACACCACTGACATAATCCAGTGAGAAATTAATTAGTCACTGTTTGCAGTGCTGCTTTGATGAAAGGTGCCAAAAACAGTAAAATATTATTATACAAACAGCCCACATGGAAATATTGTGTATATAGTCGAGTGATTTTTACTGATTTACATATAATTTATTCCTCATATATTTAGCTATAAAGGCTGGGTAAACTAAGATTTAAAACACTTTACATAATATTAGCCAGATAAATTATGCACCTAGAATATTTTACCAGTAAATTTTCATCCCTTTTGTGTTTATGAGTTGCCTCTGAAAAGGCTTTTCAGTTTTATGGATGTATCCATTATTCATGGAGATTTGATTATGTTTTGGACAAACTTCTTATGTGTCCACATTTAAGTCCATTTATAGCCAAAGAATTGTAGCAACCTATTTCTATCAGGTATTATTAGCTTTACTGTGGAAATATTTATGGCCTATTTTCTGGATTCTCATCAGATACACTAACTGAAGTGTGTGTGTGTGGGGGGGAAGAGTCACATATTTGGTATTCTATTTTTGCTCTTCAGCAAAAATTGAAGATGACTTTATACACAAAAATATCCCCTGAAAATATTTTTAATTATCCATTTTGCCTCTGTTCAAATCCCAAGAAAGAACCCCCCCCCCCAACTCCATTGAATTAGAGAACAGGTACTTTTACTGAGATCTGAGCCAAAAGGCGCGAAAGTTACCAATTGAAAGTTTCCCCAAATCCTTTCCCCCAGGGACCCAGGCTGAATGTCCAATCCCCATACGACATAGTGTCACGTGGGGCACATCTTCAGCTGTTTTCAATCATCTGGAGATCCAAGACAGTTGGCCTTGACAAGATGTAAACAACTCCATTCAGCAGTGCCGTAACTCGTGAGAGCAAACCTCCCTTTTTATTCACGTGGGCTGTCTTCCCACCAGCTCACTCCCCCAATCCCAATTCCATGCCCTCCCTCCCTGTTACTATGGCAGCCGATAGTAAGCAAGCATCAAAGAGAAAACCCATGTTGGAGATCCAACTGACACCTTTGTTGACTGTTCGGGAAGTTGGACCAAAGGACAAATTTTGCCAATGTTAGTCAGAGCAAGACAATTTTCAGAGCTTAAACTTCCAGGATACCAAAGATGGAAAAAAGTCATTAGAAATCCTTCTGGACTACAAAATAATTTATACAGAAGCCCAGTAATATTCCCAGATTTTAGTCATTTTTTTTCATTACTTGAAACTACTTAAAATCTATACAGCACTCATTGTTGCGGGTTTGCCCCCCCCCGCAAAGAGTGGGCTAACTCATAATGAAGACAACAGACAAGGTTTCTCAATGCATGAGTGGCCCAGAACGTTATCTGAAGCCTGCTTTTATTAAGAGCCGATAAGAAAATAAAAGCATCCTAATTTATTATTGGTTAAATACAGCATTCTGCCTAATATGGATATTTTTAGCTATACCTGCTTAAGCACTTTTACCACGTGTTTCCTATGCAGCTAGTAACTTCCTCAGTTTGAAAGTCCCTGTTAAGATGGTTTCGATATTACTTTAGCTTTGCAAGCACAGCTTTCTAATTTGGGTCCTCCCAGTGGGCATCCATCTCAACCCGCATTTACTACTCAATTTATTCCAGTCCCAAATTCCATATATGTGTTCCAATCAGGAAAACTGATCTGCACATATACCGTGGTGACCTTGTTCCCACACCTTTTTTTGTTTTTTCTCTGTGATGAAAGCCATTGCTGTCTCTAATTATTTAAAGTTATAAGGTTCTGCAAAAATTAAATTTCATATTCTAATAGAATAAAGCAGCATAATGTATCCAGATAAACTGTCATTTTCTCTTATAATATTTTCAGGTCATTTCTTTGCTTGGGTATTACAAAATTTCACATTCCATAAAACTAAAACTAGCAAGAATATATGAACATTGGATGATCAAAATGTATGGGTGCTATTTCATTTGCAGTTGAATGAGAGTTTTTAGAATGGGCATAGCCATTTAATAACATTTCTGTCCTTATTTGGTGAAACTAATTGATAATGTAAAAGTACATTGCAGAACATAATTTGCAGGGACCATTGTCTGATGATCAGGGCCTTAGAAAACCATGTCTTTTTTAAAAGCTTGTCATAATATTAATTAGAGCCTATCAGGCTGAACAAAATCAGAGATAAATGCCTCTTACCTGGTTACTCTTCAAATTCTAGGGTGATAAAATTCAAATAATAAGCATGTTGTAGTCTAAGACAGATCCTGCTATCTAGGTCCTTGAATATACAATCTTCAGCAATGTTCCCTCTAAGCTGTGTGGCTGCGGGATCATGCACATTACAGAAAACGCTGCATAGCAGTTTCCAACTGCTACACAGTGATTTTTTAATGTCACAGGGTGCTAGGATCATGCATGTGGTACTGCCCCACTTGGGACGGGGGGCCGCCGTGGGTTGGTCCTTCCTTTCTTCCTTCCTTCCTTCCTTCCTTCCTTCCTTCCTTCCTTCCTTCCTTCCTTCCTTCCTTCCTCCCTCCCTCCCTCCCTCCCTCCCTCCCTCCCTTCCTTCGGGATGGGAGTGGTTTTCCGAGCTTCACCCCCTCCCCTCTCATCCTGATCGCCGCTCACCGCCCCTTGGCAAAAGCCTCACCTTCGCTCAGCGGAGCTGGCTGGACAGCCTGAGAATGCAAGCCAGGTGCCCGCAGATGCGCCCAGTCTGGATGGTTGCCCTCTCCTCCCCCGTTCCTTGAGTGGGTGTGGAAAGCGCAGCCCCATCCCCAGTGAAAGCCATGCAATATTTAGCATGTTGAGATCTCTCCAAGCCACCCGGGGTCTTTCCCTCCCCCTCCCCTCTGCCCAGCTAAAAAACTTCAGGTGCTCTGGCATGAAAATGTGCCGCTCAAACACTTTACTTTTCCGCACACACTGAAAAAAAATTAGAGGAAACATTGGTCTTCAGACTGTTTGGCAGTTCCTGAGAACTGTGGGAGTTCACACATCTGGAGAATATCCAGGATACAGACAGATGGTAAAACAAAACCAGAGGTAAATCTGAAAAGGTCTTTATATGTGGATAGCACAACCTCTATTCTGGACTACTGATTGCTCTAGATTGTTGCTGCTGCTGTAGTCCTACGATCAAGGAATCACAACAGACCAGTTACTACCTGTGCAAACTTGACAGGGTAGTGATCCTGCCAGTTCCTGTCAGATCCTGTCAGAGCTGAAGAAGCTTCTTGGATGAGAAGCAAATATCGTCTAAAGAAAAAACAAAAAAGTCCAGTTGCCTCTGCAAAAAAATATCTTTAGGGCAACCATTACCTGGATGACTGAGAATCTCTACAGAAACTTGACTACCATTACAGAGGATGAGATAGAGAGTCTTACCAAAAGGGATTCTTTCACCATTGGTAATCGTTGGCTTTTATCTCAAACCTTTGGTCATTTGCTCTGGGCCTTTCTCCTTTTTTAAAATTAAATTTGATGGTAACATCCATCTTTTCTCATACTGCTAGCACTGAATGTAAAAACCTGGAATAGCTCACTCTGTGGTGGATCATCTATACCAATGATGACTAATCTTTTTTAGCTTGCTGCCAAAAGGGGGGGAGGGCAGGGGGATCATGCGCGGGCATGTCACAGCCATAATGCTATGCACGTGAACCCAGTGTGCATGCGCACATTCCCCCACACCAGTGGTGGGTTCCTGCCGGATCGCACCGGATCGCGCGCTCCCTTTCGGCGCTAAACCCGGAAGTACGGTCTTGCCCCGCCCCTGGCGACGCGACGACGCTTGCCTGCGCTCCACCAGCTCAGCTGGGAACGGAGACGTTTCCTCAGCGGAGCGGAGCGCCTGAAAGGGACGCAGGCTCAGCCTGCCAGGCTGCCACCACTCCACTGAAGACATTGCTGAGCAGAGAAACGTCTCTGTTCCCAGCCGAGCTGGTGGAGCGCAGGCAAGCATCGGCGCGTCGCCAGGGGCGGGGCCAGAACGTACTTCCGGGTTTAGCGCCGAAAGGGAGCGTGCGATCCGGTGCGATCCGGCAGGAACCCACCACTGCCCCACACACATGTGTGCGCAACCAGCACTCTCCCCCCACTTTTGGTGTAGTTTTTTTGCACTCCCCAGGCTTTCTAGGGGCCTGGGGAGGGTGAAAACAGCCTCCCCTCTGGAGGTCCTTCAGAGATTCAGGAGTTTCCCTAAAGCCTCTGGAACGCGAAAACCGACTCTATGAGCAAACCAGAAGTTCAGGAATGGATTTACAGTTTGCTTGTAGGGCCATTTTTTGCCCTCTGGAGCCTTCAGGGAAGCCTCCAGAAGGCTCCGGAAGGCCTCCGGGGGGGGCTGTTTTTGCCCTTCCCAGGCTCTTAGAAAGCCTCTGGAGCCTGGGGAGGGTGAAAAAAGCGTGTGAGCCTCCGGAACATGACAACCGGTCCTATGGGCAAACCGAAAGTCCATTCCCAAATTTCTGGTTTTCCTGTAGGGCCAGTTTTTTGCCCACCAGAGCAAAAGACTCTGAGGCAAAAATGTCCTCAAAAGAAAGCCAAAGTCAGCTGGCCAGAGCACACATGCACGCTGGAGCTGACAGGGCAACATCCCCTAAGAAATGGCTCCGCATGCCACCTGTGGCACACGTGCCATAGGTTCGCCATCACGGATCTATACACTTGAGAACTGTCACCAAGAGACTTACACTATATTGCCAAAAGTATTCGCTCACCCATCCAAATAATCAGAATCAGGTGTTCCCATCACCTCCATGGCCACATGTGTATAAAATCAAGTACCTAGGCATGCAGACTGATTTTACAAACATTTGTGAAAGAATGGGTCGCTCTCAGGAGCTCAGTGAATTCCAGTGTGGAACTGTGATAGAATGGTACCTGTGCAACAAATCCAGTCGTGAAATTTCCTCGCTCCTAAATATTCCACAGTCAACTGTCAGCTGTATTATAAGAACGTGGAAGTGTTTGGGAACAACAGCAACTCAGCCACGAAGTGGTAGGCCACGTAAACTCATCCAACATCAGTGTGTGACCTCACAAATGCACTTCTGGAAGAATGGTCAAAAATTCCCATAAACACACTCCTAAATCTTGTGGACATCCTTCCCAGAAGAGTTGAAGCTGTAATAGCTGCAAAGGGTGGACCGATGTTGTATTGAACCCTATGGATTAGGAATGGGATGTCACTTACATTAAGTTCATATGCAAGTAAAGGCAGGTGAGCAAATACTTTTTGCAATATAGTGTACATGGTATAAGCACGATTTCACAGGAAAGTATCACACAATGTAGTTCTGAAATAGCAACTCTGAAATAATCTTGGGAAGTCTGTCCATGCTTCAATTCACTACCTGGCGTAGTATAATAATGTTGCATAAAATACGCCCATCTTAAAATTAAGGTTCATTCATGATCTTCTAGATGACAAGCAGTATGCTTAGTGTACTCCAGCTAAATGTAAAAATGTTAATCTTTATTATAAGGATATCTGGCAATAATACAAATAATGACCATTTTGAACAGCTTCTTTAAGCATTTTGTTGGTTATATTTTAAGAAATGGGGAGTCTATGTCTTGAGTTAAATAGTACTAGGCTTCTTATTAGGGTAGCATGTGCTAGTCCAGTGGTTCTCAGCCTTACTAATGCCGCGACCCATTAATACAGTTCCTCATGTTGTGGTGACCTCCAACCATAACATTATTTTATGTTTTCCATTTTTTTTGAAAATATGTGTTTTCCAATAGTCTTAGGCAACCCTTTGTGAAAGGGTCGTTCGACCCCCAAAGGGGTCCCGACCCACAGGTTGAGAACCACTGTGCTAGTCTTTCTGCCCACCAAATTTTAATTTTTATAAAGAATTTTCCTTTAATTCTTAGAAAAGGGAAAGCTAGCAAGTTGTGGATACAAGTATTTAACATTATATTTATTTGTAGGAAGTCCTAGCGGGACTTACAGAACTTCCATAAGCCTTGTCAGAAAATAAATATAGCAAGCAGTGTGGTCCATCAGCCCATAAAAGGACCACATTAAACGGAGGTGGTACATAATATCTCTGAGGGATAGAATAGTTGTAAAAGCATTTCACTTACTTTGTCTTTTTATTTGCTTTTGTTTATTTTTTGCAGGGAAGCGAGTTATTGAATAGTCACGCCATCCTCGCACCCATGGTACGAACAGACCTCTCCCTAGACTAGATTTTTTAAAATACTGTATTTTGAAATTCAGTATTTCACAGTATTCTAAAAGTATACCTCAAAAAACTAGCTATCTCCATTCTAGTTCTTGTGGGTATTGAGAAAGAAAAATAAGACACAGCTGAAAATGTTTGATGGACTAGTAAGGTATATAATTATTTGAGACACTATCTGTTTGCATGGGAATTCATTTTGAATATACCTCTGCATAAACTTGCAACTTAAAAAAAAAGTTTTCTGGACACGTCATCGTAGCAGGTGCAAGGAAAGAGGAGAAGCAATACCAATGTTCACCAATCTTCTTTGGAATGGCATCAAGTGTTGCATTATCTTCCACAAAAATATTCTCCTTGAGAATCTGTACTCCACAGATCCTTGTGGTATATGGTTTCTGGCTTAATGACTTAGTGCACAGTCAAGCTGAGTGAATGAAACAGCTGTGCCCATATGGAAGATGCCGTACACACGATTGTTCTCATTGATTTTCTTGACTACTTACCTCTTAAAAATGTATTAATCCTAATTGCTGTAAATGATTTTAGAACTCTCTAAGAAAAATGAGTCTGGAGTCTGCCCTGAGAAGACTTGCATGTAGAGATCAGGTCTCTGTGGCTGAAAGCTTAAGAAACCAGATCAGACTATTTTTGCCTGAAGATATCTCACATAAATTCCCCTTTATGTCATTTAGCTATTGATGTGAGAGCTGAAGATTTTCCTTCAGAATAAGAAATACATTTCTAATTTATCCCAACACAGCAAGAGAAATGGAAACAACAAACAGAAGATGTGCATAGCTATTTCAAATGAATCCTGTCTTTATATCCTGCTACTTTCGTGATGCTTATTATTGTCATTAAAAGAAAACAAAATAACAATAAGCATTGTGAAAAAGGAATTCAGAAATTATCATATATTCCTGCTAACTATTCAAGTATTTTGTTCAATGTAATAAATAGGATTTAATGATGAGCCCTTTGAAACCTTGAGACAATTCAATATTCATGGTACATATGTCAGCAGCTTTTAAAACAAACCAGACTAGTCTTCTTAATAATTTACTGATACAGATAACAAGGAAAATGTGAATTTAAGTTTAAACTATTTTGTTAACAAATCAAAGAAAAAAACGTTTTAAAAAGATAACCTTAAACATTATTATAACTTCCAGTATAGTCTCATGTGCCCAGTGGTGGGATCCCCCCAGTTTAACCACAGGTTCTGTGATCACGTGATTTGCACACTCTCATGCACTTCATGTATGCACATGCCTGATGAGCTCTGTGCAAGCATGCATACTTTGAAGAAATGTTCACTTCCAGGTTTCTTTGGAGGAGTAACACAGCAGATTCTTGTGGCAATCTGCTTTGCCGCATGAATCAGCTGAGAAGATAAAGGTAGGAAAATAGTGCAGGTGGGCGGGTGGGCCCAACTGATCATCAGGGCGAACAGGTTTGCTCCCAGCTGATCATTGGAGCTATTCATGCTCATGGCATTACTGGGTTGTCTTTTAACACTTGGGGCAGCAGAAGTCAAGGAACAAAACTTCTCAGAAAGTTGCAAAACCCTGTTCGTATAAATTTCAGAGGATTTCTGATTTCAAATAGCCTTTGCAAGTGTGAAAATTCATAAACTTGATAGGACTGAATTAATACACAACTGTAGGTAAAATAAAGAGCAACTACAGAGATGGAAAAAAAGACTAATATCCTATCCTCAAACCTGTGTCTGTTATTTTAGCAGTTGCCTTCCTCCTTACTACCTTCTCCAGATACTTATAAGCACCGCTATCCTGAAAATAAAGGATGGTAATATTGCTATCTTCTAATAACTTTTACTATATTTTTCTGATAATCATCTCACATCTGTGGTAAGATGGGCAGCCAATAAATTTAATAAATAATTTTTCAGACATAAACTAATTGAATATTGAAGTGGGATTATGGAATCAAGGGGGCTGAAGAATATAACTATTAAAATTATGCAGATTCTTAAAAATAGAGTTTGGAATATGCAATATCCTGGCTTTTTTGAAGGGATGTGCATGAACACAGTAGCTGTTATTGTAATATTATTGGTGTCTCTATCAGTGGTGGGATTAAACAAAAATTACTACCTATTCTGTGGGCATGGCTTGGTTGACAAGGCATGGCTTGGGGATGTTGGAGGGAAAGGATACTTTAAACTCTCCATTCGCTCCCCATTCCAGGGGAAGGTTACAGCAAAATCCCCATTTCGTCCTGATCAGCTGGGACTCAGGAGGCAGAGAATAGATGGGGCAAGGCCAGACAGAGGTGGTATTTACCGATTCTCCAAACTACTCAAAATTTCCTCTACCAGTTCTCTAGAACTGGTCAGAACCTGATGAATACCACGTCTGGTTGCTATGTTCATAATATCATCATATTATTGAGGCTATCTAATTTTTTGGGGGGTATTTCTGTGAATGAGAATGTATTAAATACTGGGTATGTAAGTTTCACTCAAGGTGTCCACAGAGCAGTGGTGGGTTCCAGATCCCATTGCAACTGGTATGGTGCAATGGGGCCCGGCATCCACCACATGAACATGTGCAGCATGCATGCATATGTGCGCAGCATGCATATGCGTCCTTACCTCCCGCAACACTCTGAGATGCTTCTTCAATGCTCCAGCTGCTCGGCAGAGCATTGCACAGGCGCTGTACTCTCCGTGCACGTGCGCGAAAGTGCCAAAGAGCTCAAATACCAGTAAGGAGCTTGGGCGAGCAGGTGGGCCCTCCGGAGCACCGTACCAGAATGGTATCCGGTGTTCCCGGCAGGCACCGGTATGCCTGTACTGGGACGTACCAGATGTAAACCCACCACTGCCACAGAGGTAAGAAAGCTTGTTTCTGTCAGAGTTATGCAGCATGTGGAAAAGAATCAGAATGAAGAAGAAAAAAGAAGGGTCTCAAAAGAGGGTATTCAAAACAGCAGCTAGTTCTCAGGTGAATGTGGCAATGGATCATGTGACCCATAGTATTCAAGTAGAAAAATCAGTATTAGGAGGTGGTAGCACTAGCCATGTCATGAGGAACTGCTTAAACCTTTTGGAAGGCCTTCAAGTACAAGGAAGAAATTCTGGTACATTCAGAATTTAGACATAGTGAACATCCTGCTTGGTTTATTTTAGAACTCACTGAATCCTGGACATCTAGAGCATTTATTGGTTTTATTTAAGAGGTAAACTATGGGGAGAAGGATAAGGATGTGGTGGCTCAGTGGCTAAGACACAGAGCTTGTTGATCAAAAAGGTCGGCATTTCAGCCGTTAGAATCCCTAGTGCTGCGTAACAGAGTGAGCTCCCGTTACTTGTCCCAGTTTCTGCCAACTTACTGGTTCGAAAGCACATAAAAAATGCAAGTAGAAAAATAGGGACCATTTTAGTGGGAAGGTAACAGTGATCCATGCATTTTCGGCATTTAATCAGCCAGCCACATGACCACAGAGACGTCTTCGGACAATGCTGGCTCTTCGGCTTTAAAATGGAGATGAGCAATGCCCCCTAGAGTTGGGAACAACTAGCACATATGTGTGAGGGAAACTTAAACTTTTTATGGGGAGAAGAGTGATTATGTTTTGTGGTGATAAACTTTTAAAAAATTCTTTACATGACAGGATGAAAGGGAAAATGGCATTTTTTTCCCTTTCCTTTTTCTCTTTTTCCTCTTTTACACTTTTTCCTTTGTAGTTTTCTGCTTGCATTTTTGTAATTTGTGTTGGCTTTTATTCTCTCATTTATAATTCTTAACAAAAGTTATTTAAAAAGGAAAGAGAGAGAATTCAGGGAGCCCGGGGAGGAAGAAACAATGAGAAACAGAAGAGAAAGGCTCATCAAAAGTGAATCAAGCATTTTACAATGACTAAGCAGCCAGTTTTAACTGCCAAAGCTGTCACAAGATGGAACAGCCCAACAACTGATACAAGCGAAGCCATTTGAGGCCAACCTGATTGGTATGAAAAAAATAAAGATTTTGCATTATGTTTCCTCCCTGACTTTCATGAAGTCTCCACAGCAAGATGAGCCTTAACAATGATGGATATTTCTTATCATGCTAATAACCATTATAGGTACACTCACTGAGATAATAAGGGTAATCAAAACTCATGCTTCAGGGCATAAACTGATTGCTTCAGGGGATCAGGAAAAAAAACTATTTTCTTTTCACTTAGAGCATTGGATATTAATAGTATAGAACTATCTTGCTTATTCCCTCTGAAGCATTACTGAATGCTAGAAATGAGTATTTCACTGAATCAGATTAAAAAAATAATAATCCTCTATTGGTGACAATCATGCAAATCCTCCAGTTTTTTTTAAGAGACCTGACATTCTCCATATTTAAAATACAAAATACCTTAGAAATCTTTGCTAAAGGAAGATGGTGTAGTGTTTTATGATATTGTTTACATATTATTGTTCTGTATTACATTTTATTTATTAGTCGTATACTGTATATAGGCTTGCCCATTTCACAGACAACTGGCTCTGGACCATCAAACCCCAAAGCCTCCAAAATAATTGAAGAAGTTCAAATCCAGCATCGGTTCAGATATATACAATTAAAAGCATTGTCTGATATTGTAATAGGAAGATAACTGGTATATCAACTCCATTCATGTGGCTTCTAAAGCAGGGGTTATAACCAAATGGAATGTTAGATTCAATACTTTTCTCAAGAACTGAGTTTGCAAGAAAGATGTTTTGATTTTTAGGGACAAGTAAGAAAAGAGATTCATTTTTTGTGAGTATCTGCCAAAAAGCAATGAACTGTTTTAAATTTTGCTCATGTTTTATAAGACATATTATATTTATAGTTTTTAATTATTTGATTTGTGGATTGTCTAATGTTGTGTAATTATGGTGATGTACAAACACTGGAAAGAAAGAAAAAAAATAAGAATATATGGCTATAAATATATTTATATCTAATACATAAAGGAATTTATCAAAGGAAATGCATCCTTGTTTTCAACAGTTCATTTTTTATTCTATAGTTTCATGTTCTCCATTGATATAAAACTATATTAACTGATATAATCAGGGAAAATCTAATTGAATACAACATGTAACATCCTATCTAATTACCAAGGTCAATACTGAATGAAAGCTTTTGTAGTTCAAAATATTGATAGTTGAATTCCAATTGAACATTACAAGAAAATAATAGCAACATTGAGCTAAAATAAAAAAAAAATATTTTATTTCAAATAAAAAAGCACAACGCTGCATCTAACAAACTGGTCCAAGGTATTGTCCAGTATAGAAGCTTGTTCAGATTCATATGTGATATCTCTAGATTTTATTTATTTATTTATATCCCATCTTTATTATTTTTACAAATAACTCAAAGCTGCGAACATATCTACCACTCTCTTGACCCTTTATTTTCCCCACAACAACCTTATGAGACAAGCTGGGCTGAGAGACAGTGGACACTCCAGCTGTATTTCATGGCTAAAGCCACACCAGAGCTCAAGGTCTCTGGATTTCTGCTCTGGTGCCTTAATTATTGCACTAAACAAGCTCTCCTCTGGCTTCATCTCTCAGGGTCAATGTATTTGCATATAAGAATTAAAACAATAATGATGGGAATAAAAATAACATCAACATTGGTCAATATATTTATAAAAATATACTGGAAACACAGCTAAGTATACTTAATACTTAAAGCAAAGATAGTAGCTGATCCAAGAACACATGGGGCAGAGAAAAGGCAGGAGCAGAGAAGGTCAGCCAGACTACTTGAGAGGAGAAACCCTTACCCTTCTTCATGGGCTGCATTGGAATCTGGCTACTTAGCACAGCAGACAGAGGGAGGTGTTGCTGGGAACAACACAGGTATTTCCTACCTGTGTGCTTTCTGGTCGTTCTGATTTGGATTGACACGATGCCTTCATTTGAATCATGCCTTGGAAACTCTGGACTTTTCTTGACACATGAGTTATCTTCTGTTGTGCCTTTAAGTTTGCCTGGTGGATTTATGTTGTTTGAGAAACTTTCAATGGCTTTGTGGATTCTTTGGCCATTGCTCTGTGGACTAACAATGGTCTGCTCATGGCTGGACTTAATTGGGATAGGTCTGGCTTTTTTTGGTGAGGGGAATTGCTGGGGAATATTAATAAACTCACTAAACCACAGTTAAGTTTATGTGTGAGTAAGTGGAGAAGCACAATTGCCCTTTTGTGATTAAAAAAATCATTGTCAGCTATCAAATCATGTGGACTCTTACCAATTACATAGATTTTCTCTATGATGATCTGTTGCTAATTGGTTTTTTTTTAATCTTCCAAGGGTGCATTCATTTCAACTGTATCTGAGTCTATCATCTGGCTGCTGATTCTCCTCTTCTTCTCTTTCCTTCCACCTTTCCAACATTAGAGCTTTTCCAGAGAGCCGTATCTTTGCCTAATGCAGGGGTGTCCAAACTTTTTGCAAGGAGGGCCAGATTTGGTGAGGTGAAAATGTGTGGGGCCGATCATTCAGCCTGACATTATTTGAACCCTTAACATTAAATGCGAATTGACTACCATATTTTTTGGAGTATAAGACGCACCAAGATTTTGAAGAGGCAAATTTTTAAAAAAGTTTTTGCACTCTCCCCAAAATGGCCCATTTTTCATGAAAATGGCCCTTTTTTTAAAGGGCATGAAGAGCCCTTAAGAGGCTTCTGGAGTGCTCCTGGGGGTTGGGGGGGGCAAAGTTTGCTCATTTATGCCCTCCACAGCCCTCAGGAGCGCTCTGAAAACCTCCTAAAGGCTATGCACAGCCATTTTGGTGAAGGGCGCAGAGAGGAGGCAAAAAATGCTGTATTCAGTGTATAAGATGCACCCAGATTTTTAGCCTCTTTTTTGAGGGGAAAAAGATGCATCTTTATACTCCAAAAAATACGGTATTTTATGAAAGACTAAACAAATAACTCCGGTGGGGAGAAGAGGCTGCGGGCCGCTTGCAATTTGAAAAAGGGCCGCATTTGGCCCCCGGGCCGCACTTTGGACATGCCTGGCCTAATGTATCCAAAATAGGATAATTTGAGCCTGGTTGTTTGTGCCTTAATTAAGTTGCACTTGTGAATTTATGTAACAATAATATGTATCGGAAAAAACACATAAAAGGAGGTAAAGCAAGGGAAGTTCATAAAATAAAGACATAGCAAGCGAGTTTATATTTAAAATACCACTTATGGGAAAGTTGTGCACAAGAACCTTACGTGGTATGGAAAGCTGTACACGACAGATGTTCAGTTTTTAAAAGTTCATTAAAAATCCTGATAGGTTAGAATATCACTCACTAATGCTGACAGTAAAACCAGCAGAATTTTTACTGATCCATATGTTCCCAAGTAATTGCGGTTCAAACCAACAAAATAAAAACAGATTAAATCCTCCTAACATGAAGTTTCATCAGAGTTAAATAATCAGTTCCTGACTCAAATACTAATAGAGTATGAAGATTTTGAGTGAATGGTAATTACTAATCTATATATTTTATTATTATTATTAAATAGACTACTTACTGATTTGGCATACCAATAAGATTCACATGAAAGCTCATTAACTTCCACAAAATGAGGCTCAACAGGTTCCATCAATCAGCAAAGGTATTATAATAAAACATCATCCCTTAGATATCTTAAAGTAAAGATCACTGACAATCCATGTCTTCTTAACCATCACATTCTGTTAACTTTTGTTCTTCAACTCTGTCCAAAAGGATTGACTTAGCTCTGAATGTTCTGACTTTCACATAAAGCAATTTCCTCCATCCTTTGTTGTTACAAAGATGAATCTAAAATTCATTTGTTGTTATAAAGATGAATCTAAAATTGTCATTCTTGAATTACGCATGCATAGGGTCTTAATTTCTCTCTAGGGAAGGAAATTAAGGAAAATCTTATGTAGAAGGCCAGTGCCAAAATGTCAGCATCTATTAGCAAGTTTATATTGCAGCTCAATTTTAAAAAGCAGCTGATATCTATATTTTTGCTGATTGTTAGCTCCAAATTTGCTGACAAATCAAAGAGAAAAGACTGAAGGGAGACATACCATCATGTGGAAGAGTGGTGGGAAAAAAACAGATGGTCATTTTGCTACTTTATTGGCAACTGGATGCTATTTAGGCTACCACATATTTCTAAGCTATTTATCTGTGGCTAATGATAATACTAGTTAGAGAGTCTGGACATTGACACTGAAAAAATCTGAAAAGTATCAGGTCATGGAACATTACAGTAACTTGATACAATATAAAAGTGGGCAGAATCTCTATTCTAGGCAATGTGGTAGTTGGATTTGATATTGAGGGAGTTGTGTGTATGCATGTGTGCATGCGTTGGTCTGCCCATAAGAACTACTTTACAGAGAAGCCAGGATTCATCTAAAATTGTATTATTTGAAGGGCATAATTCTCCTTAATTACTATCATCAAGAGTTGAGCTTTTCAATCTTCATCTGGGTTCTTCTGTGCCGGTCATCAGAAGAACATCAGTTTGGTGCAAGGAATGTGACTTAGCCTTCACTGTTGATGGGATCCAGAAAATTGGGGATGCATGACTCTTATAAATTTAATAAAATAAAATATTCCAAATGTACATAGCAGAACATTGCATAACAGTGAAAGGAAACTGTAAAAATATAACAGAAAGATCCTAACAAATCTGCAATTGAAGGAGCTAATAAACAATTATGGTCTTTGTAACTCTTCTACAATACTAAATCTTAATAGAACTATATTCTATACTAATAGAAAGAATTGCAGTTATAATGACGAATTGACTCTTAGTTGTCCTCTGTTTTGCAACTGGATGAGATTTGATCACATAGAAAATAGGATAAAATGTGCAAATCGTGGCTTGAGGTAAGACCAGTATCATGGATATGGAGAAGGAGGGTAAACAGGGGATGTTAGGTTTCTTTGAGATCATAAATAACTAATGAAGAAACACTCTTCATCTTCCCACATGTCCAAATATAATCATCACAGGGTACATTCAACACAATATAAATGGATTTCCAATTTCCCCAATGATTTCCTTTCTCCTCTCTCTCTCTCTCTCTCTCTCAAGCACATATTTATTCTCTAGAGCAGTGTTTCTCAATCTGGCAATTTTAAGATATGTGGACAAGAGAATTCTGGGACTTGAAGTCCACACATCTTAAAGTTGCTAAGGTTGAGAAATCCTGCTTTAGGGGATTTCCCAAAGCTATGAGCAGGTGAAAGAGATGAATGCTATGAGCACTCTTGATACTAATTCTGAGATAACCTAATAAGGAGATATCCTACACTTGACAGCAGATTTATGGCCATAAACTCAAAGGTAGATGGAATGAAGAAAGCATATACAGATGCAGCTGTTATTACCAATGGCCAGCCACAAAATAGTGTTGTTAGACAATCACAGACATTTTTTTAAAATTAAAGTCTTTTAAAATAAAACTTTCATTCCCACTGTAGAGGAAGTTTTCTCCTGCCTGTTCATTTATTTTATTTTTTAAAAAGAATTTTATTGGTTTTTAAAAAAAAATTGGGAAAAGGGTAGGTGGATATACAAAAAATTTTTTTGGGGGGGGGCAGCTCCATCATGCTAGAGGTAGGAATCTCTCCAATTCTCACAACATTTTATCGAAAACAAAAAAAAAAAACAAAAGACAAAAGATAAGCAGAAACAGCATCTTATTATACATTGTATCAACCATGTGTTCAATCATCTCTTTTGCCACTTTCTAATATATCAACAATTAAAATGATATTCCAGATATATTTATTTTTGTGCCCTGAGTCTTTCCATTATTGTTCCCTCCCCTCTGTCCCCAGGCGGAGGCGCAGCCCCTCCCTCCTTCATGTCTTGTGTTTTGTAGTCTTTTTCACTACTTCTTATATTTCCGTCCTCTAGGAGGGCACTATGTTTTTTGATGAAATAACACGACTGTGTTAATTCTAATTCTGTTTCCCTCCCAGAAGATCAGCATTCCTTCTGGCAATAACCATCTAAACCAAATTCCCTTATTATATAATTTCTTTGATAAAGAGGAATACTTCCTCCCCTTATCTCTTATTTTTTTCGAATTTGCTTAAGAATGGCAATTTCTTTATCTTTATATTTTAGTGCCCCCACCTCTGAGCCCCTATAATCTCATCCCTCATGGTTTTCCTAAGAAATTTAACATGTACTTCCCTTGGAACATTATGTGTTCTGGCATATGCTAAATTAATTCTATAAACCAGATCCATATCCCACCACAACTGTTCTTTATCTCTTTTAATATATTCTGCTAAAATTGTACTCATAATATCCTTAAGATCTTCATCTTCTGTCTCCGGTAGGTTCTGGAATCTGAGAAAGAAGGACATTCTTTCAAGTTCTATCTTTGCCATACAATTTTCCAATTCTATATTCCCCTTCTGGACTGCCTTAACCTTCTCCCCCAGCCCAGCCACACCCTCCTCTGGCACACCAATTCTCTGTTTATTTTCTGTTATTTGTTGCTGCACACTTTTAAGCTCATCTCTAAAATCTGCTAGCTCCTTTTTCAACTCATTTTGTCCCTGCATAATAGCTTGAAACATTTGAGTAACAGATAAATCTTTTGAACTCTCTCCAGTCTTTTCTTGTAAAAATGATGAAATTATTGTCTGTTGAATCATTGGACTGGATGCAGTAGAAGTTGGTGCTGAGGCTGCTTTGCCTGTAGGTGGTTTTCTGGGCCCCATTGTCTAAGTTCAGAAAGAGTAAAAATCTTTTGCAAAAGAAATGACGTCTGTGAAACGTGCAGCCGAGTGAGTCCGAGAAGACAGGCAAATCCAAAAGTGAAAATTAACCCTCTGTCACAGTTCCAAGCCAAGAAGTCACTCAAAAAAAAAAAAAAAAGGAAATCAAATAGTCCAAATCCAGAAAGACCACGTAATAGGAAAGGCTCCAAGAGTCCTTCAGGGGGGATAATATAAAGCCAGACTTTCTTCAAAGGTAGTTTCAAAAGGCAGACTTCATTTATAAGTGCGAAAAAGAAGAAGGAAGAAGGCCATCTTGGCTCCTACTAAGGATCAGGAGCAGAACATTCAGAACTTCCATAAAACTTTCAAAACAACTCAGCAATCAGCTCTTGCTGATTATGATATAAATCTTTTCACATAGTTAGTTCAAGTGGCTAATTCAATTTTTTGCTCTCTATCTCCATTCCGAGATTGAGAGACAGTCCAAATGCTGCTTTGCCTGAGAGGGGTAGAAGAAAAAAAACAACCCCCTCCAATCTTCCTACTTCAAACAGATTGAATCCACAACTTGTAAAAAAGCTGCTACTCGCCAGTTAAAAGCAATTAAGGAGATTGGAGTGAATTTCTCACCTCCAGCACTTCAGCTGCTGCATGTAGTTAACTCTTTCCGTCTGGAATCCATTCAGCGAAGGTGCTGTTTCCACCCCTATGCTCCTCGGCTCCTAAGGTGAAACTGGAGACCCCCCCCCCACGGCTGCCGCCTATCCGGGGGGTTCCAGCAAGCCACCCTATGGCAGGTGGTCCCTCCAAGACCCCCTTTGCTCCTAAAAGGAGCCCACTGGAGAAGCGAACAGTGGACCAACGTCCGTCGCCTTGGGAAACTGGAAGTGATCTCCCTGCCTGTTCATTTATTGAAGAAACAATCCTTGCTTTCAGATTACTAAGAATATTAAGGAGAAAATACATTAACTAGCTGCAATATGCAATTGCCCCCCTCCCCCTCAAATGATGGGTACAAGCAAAATTAGTCCCTTTATAGAAAATCCACATAATATAAGCCACTTATCTTCTTCCTGAAGTTTGGCTTTGTTACTATGTGAAATTTTTACCTAGTGTACATATCTATATACTCATCATAGGAGATAGATAGGGAGGGCTGGAGAAAAGTTGGTGACCTACTCCAGTACTATCACTAAAAGTTTATGAAAGCTTCTCAAATAGTTCCAGAATGGTCCTGAAAAGTGAGACGTCTTAGTCCAGAAGTTTCTAAGAATGCTGCAGGGGAAAACTCACAATGTGCTATGAATAGTCTAGAAAAAATAGATGGAAATGGGGAAACCATTGGGCAACTTGAATGTTGATGAAGCTTATGACCCCCCCCCCCCCATCTATGCTGATAGAAAAAGAACAAGATTTGCACATGGAACATATGAAGGATGAACTGTGATAAATTGTATAACAACCCCCACCCTGCAAAAAATCACAAGAATTGAAATAGGCATTTTTGGTGTCAGAGAGCACACAGAAAGGTTGCAGGATCCAATCTGGATTGGTCACTGGGACTAGAGATTCAGTCTTCTGAGCTTTCAGAGTTGTGCTGGAGCTATTCTCGTAGAGATATGTTCCATGAGGATGGGCTTCAACATGAAAGCTCGGATCCTAAACCTCTGGTCCTTGTGACAGACCCAGATTAGATCCCGCAACATTAACCTGTGACACATATATTTGCTTTCATTCACCCAGAAATGTGTTTCATGAAGGAAAGAAGGAATGAAAATATTTTTCAAAAGAAAACACTCAAATTGTTGAAGAGAGAAGGAAGACTTAAGCTATCGGTAATACAGATAAGTCAGGTGGCTAAATAAGGAATTTAAACATAAAACTAAGAAATATGAAGAAAATTACTAAAATGAGCATTGCAAAGAAATGGAGGAGGGAACTGAAAAGGACACATTTGAGTTATTTTGTTCTAATAAAGAAAATTCAAACATCATTCACTGCAGGCAAAGGAACAAAAGGGATAAAGACAGAAAAGTACTGTTTGATAAAGGAGAAAATGAAAAATAGATGGGAAAAAATACACTAAGGAATTCAATGCAACTAGTATATACTTCAACCATGAAACAAACAGAAATCTGAAGCAGAGCTAGGTGTATTAGAAGATAAGGTAACGTGGGTGTAAAAACAGCTGCTGAAAAGAAAATTCCTGGAACCCATGGCTCATCATCAGAACTGGTTAAATCCAAACCAAAAGTAACAATTACAACTTTATGTAAAAAAAAAAAGGGAAACTAATCAGTATCTGAAAGTCTATAAAGGATCCATGTTCCTTTGTCCACTTTTTCCCTTATGAAAAGTGACACAAAAGATTACTCCATACACTGCACAGTATTGGTGGTATCACATATTAGCAAAACTTTGTTGAAAATCCTACAGGGAAAAAGACTTTCCTGATATACAAATCAAGAAAGAGAACAAGGTCCTTGAGACCACATTGCAAATATTTGTTGGTTGTGGAACAAACATATGAATGTCAAAGGATGTGGATTTATGCTTCATTAACTATATCAAAGCCTTTGTGCTGAGCAGGAAAAATTGTGGATGTACCTGAAAGAAATGGGCAACACTTAACTCATTTAATAAAATCACTCTATAACAATTAAGAAGGCATTTACAGAGACACAGCCTGGTTTAACATTAGAAAAAGTGTGTGGTAAGGTCATACTGTATCACAATGTCTATTGAGTTTATATACAGAGGCAGCTTTGATGAATCATAACTTGGAGGAAAGCCAAAAATCCAATACAAATTAGAGGCAGAAACATTAACAATTTGAGATATGCAGATGACACCTGCATGTCAAAAAATGAAGAATATATACAACTTATCCTGAAAGTCAAATAGGAAAGTGAAAAGTCCAGATTCTGGCTATTATTCCATTATTGTGATAGTGGAAGTCTATTCCTGAGATAATTTTTTTCTGGTACTGAATTAGTCAGCTTTCCTGAAAGGTAAATGTTATTGTTCTTGATTGGTTGGTCAACATTTAATTCCCCCCCCCCCCATGAGAAGTCCTTTCCACAAGGAAGAAATTAAGCTCAGGATTTAAGAACGATGTAAACGTGATCTATGGCGCTAGATGTAAGAGAAAGACTAGGTGGGTTTTAGGGGATGATGACAGGAGAACAGAAACTTAGCCTGATATCCTGGCTAGACAATGAAAGAAAAGGATAATCTAAAAAAGATAAATAACCCAAACCTACCCAAGAGTCAGTGCTGGGTAGTTCTGTCTTCATTTCACACAAGAAAAAAAGAAACACCACTCATAAGTATGCACAAAATAAAGGATGGAAACTTTCCCCTCTGCAGTACCAACCAAGTGGAGTTCCACTCTTTGCAGCCAGCAGGGAAGAAAAGCAGTTTGATGATTCATGGGATTAACAAGAACTGGTTTCTAATGCTCAGCAATGGAAAGAGAGAAACAGTTAGACTGACAAGTTAGTTGATTGTCAGATCAGGTTCAGTTTTATCTCTTTCATGTCTGAATTTCTTGGGATTAGGTTTTTTTTCCACTAAAGCTTGAACAGCTGTGACTCAAGTTATGTCAAATACTGTTCAGACATTTTTGAATAACCAGACTTTATTTTTTATTTATTTATTCATTCATTCATTTCATCAGGCACGAATTAGATAACAGATATAAGTATAAACATGATTATGAATACATGAAATGAATAGGAATACAAGGGAATATTAGGACAGGGACAATAGGCATGCTGTTGGCTTATGCACACCCCTTAAAGACCTCTTTGGAATGGGGTGAGGTCGACAGTAGATAGTAGAAAGTTTTGGGGGTTTGGGGAAGAAACCACAGAGTCAGGTAGTGCATTCCAGGCATTGACAATTCTGTTACTGAAGTCGTATTTTCTGCAATCAAGTTTGGAGCAGTTTACCGTAAGTTTGTATCTGTTGTGTGCTTGTGTATTGTTGTGGTTGAAGCTGAAGTATTCACAGGTAGGACACTGTAGCAGATAATTTTATGTACTACGCGAAAAGGTCCATTTGTTGTAACAATGCAGGAAGGACCCTGCTTAGGTTGCATTTAAGTTTCAGAACACCTTCTTAATATTTGTTTTAATTATTTTCCAATTTGCTATATTCTGAATTGTTAATTGCCATACATGCCATTTTTCTTTGGTTGAAAGATAGGGAAGAAATCTACTTTTGCAGCACCTATTTTGCTCCTACCAGATCTTAAATGTATAACGATTGGATGGTTTACATGTAGAGTCACAGAGTAGATTCTCCTATAAGATGCTCCTCCTAGAAGAATGGATTCCTAGAAGTATAAGCAGCATACAATTGCACCAATTAAATACACGTATTGGTCCAGTAAGGACAATGGAACAATTCCTTGTTACTTCAATAGTTTCATCACTTGCATTCTTCCAAAGGCTGTATATAATCGGTTCAATGGCTTGCCATTTGTAATTCCATTTTTCCCCCTTTCAGGTTCTTGAATGGGAAGATTTGGTAATAATAATAATAATGGTTGTGGCCACTGCCACCAGATTAAAATAAAGGATATAGGGCAAGAGATAAGTGGAAGGAGCAGCTGATGCATATGCTACAAATAATTAAGTTTTAATTGCTTGCTGGCCAGAGTAACTGTTTTGAGATGTGGGCCTATATAAATTGAATAAAAGAAAAGAAATAAAAGAAGTAAAAGAAATGAAATATGCTGTCTGGACACATTGGATTCCATATTCCCCCAAACAGGGGAGTAATCTATTTATTCCACAATCGGTGGGAAAAGATTATATTAGCAGCTGTGTAAATCTTACAAGCTGATGACAATGTTTTTAATAGTTTCCCCAGCTTTAGAACTGGGCCAGGAATTCTGACATCATGCCAGAAACAAGATTATCACTTGAGCAACAAGTGAGAAATTGGTATTGTTCAAACAACATGTTTACCCATGGTTAACTGTACCACAGTTATTTCATTGCCTATATTTTACAACATATTGGCTGTATTTGCACAATACTAATGGTTAACAGAACCATATTTTACTCAGTCTTATTTTCTGGGTTTTCATGAAACCACTGAAGCACAAAGTAACTATATGGACACCAGGCTAAAGTAAAGTATAGCTAGTTTATGGTTCAGAGTATCATGTGAACACAGCTTCTGTTCACTATTAAGATGTAGCCTATTATGTACCCAAGTGCCCAGTATTTTCTTCCCCTACCTACTCTGGCCTTACTCCCAACAGCAGATACTGTACAAAGTAACTTAATTTTTGTATCCACAGCTTCTTTTTTCATCCACATGCACTATTTTCTGTCTATTGTTTCAGTCATTTCTCTTCCTTTGTTGCCATCTTATTTTCTGAGCATTGCTTTCTAGAGTCAAGAGTAAAGTCTATTTCTCTTTCTCCAAACCTTTCTGAATTGGAATTCATGCTGACATGCTGAAGTTTCCAATTTGGAATCCAGTGCACTCACTTTTACTGTGCCATAACAAATGTTCATTTGGAAATATTGCCCTGTTACACTACACAGGAATCTAGATATATGATCCTCTGGTGACTGTTTTAGTGCACCTACATTCATGCCAAACCTAAGAGAAGGGAAAAGACAGAATATATTGCAAATTATAACTGAACTGAACTGAGTCCTAATCGCAGAAATATTTCTTTAGGTAACATGTATTTTCTTTTTGCTTTGCTTTTGCTGTAAAAAATTGTTTACAGTAAACAAAGCAAGAGTTTGCTTTCATATATCGGATCCTCACTATCAGTTTCTACTGGCCTGATTGGAACAAACTGCAGTGCTGTAGTTCAAAGTTGAGACAAAAGGAAAAGTCAGATTCCACTGGCTACAAGGGGTCATGACATCATTCTGCTCACTGAATAGAAAAACAGTGACAACATGTGATTGTGCAGGAACATGAAAAAAACATGCCAGGGAAGAGACAATACCAACAGCTGAGAAAACCATTGCTGTTTTTTTTCAAACTCCAATGTTTAGTTATTTGGGATAGACTTTTACCTCAATAAAATGGCTAATATGATTCATGAGTATACGTGGTATACAGTGGATTGGACCTGCTGTCTTCACTAAGGGGTCTTTAAGTATTTCATCCTCCTGCACCTTCCCTACAGCTCCTTGGAAGATAAAAATGCTGCCACTGCTTTTCTCCAGAGAAATCTATTTCTGTCCTGGCTTATTGAGGAAGCTACTAGCAACCTTGCCCTTTTCACTAGTTGATCTGACAGAGAGGCTACCCAAACACTTTCCCAAGCAGAAGTATAGCCAATTCATTATGAATTCAAGTATTTATTACACCCAACAAGGTTAAACAATTAAACTAAAAAAGTACAAAAAGAAAAAAGTCACTCCCCACACACAAATAATGACCTCTGGAAAATTTGATTTTGGCCCACTGTTCCTTTATCCTGTGTTTACCCTATAATTTCCACATTCAAACTACAGCCCATAAAATAAAATCAAAATTCTAACCCACAGGTAGCTTTACTATTCTACATTTTGCTGTATAATTCCTGAACTTCAGCATGGACATATGTGAGTTCTGGCTTCTTTGCTTACCTGGATATTAAAGAGCTCCAATAGGACGGACAATAGGCAAAAGCAAAATGGAGCTCTCCCCTTTCTCTTTTTAAAAACTTCATCAAGGGGGAAAACTGCCCTTCCAAAATGGCTCATTTTGCTTACGATTTTCCCAGACTACGACTGTCTTTGCTCACTACTTGGATTGACCATTCAATTCATTAACTCTACCAGTGCCTGAACCTCTTGGAATGGCACTTCTCCCACTCTTTTGACTCTGATAATCTGAACGTTAAAACTCCAATTCTGCATAGCTGTGATTGAAATAATAAGCAGTAGTTCTGTGACAGCAGTGTTTAAAACAGCAGTGTCAATTTCATTTTAAGCTGGAATTAAGGTGACAAGAGTAGAGACGCTGAGATTCAAGGTAAAGCAGAGCAAACAATTATTTAATTACATAATAACCTAATGTGGCTATTTATAATTAATGTGAGCTGTGAGCAGGAAACTTTTATTCCACAGTCAATAGAGAAAACAGCTTCTGCCATTACTGTAGTGCATTTTTCGTATGACCTTTAGCTTGCACAAGGAAACAGGCTGCTGATATTATAGTGGATCAGAAACGGTGCCAAAAAGCATGAAAGTCACATTTCAGGCAAGGGAAAACCCCAAGGATATAAGCAACATGACATTACATAGCTACAGTGGAGACCAAAATAAGGACTATGTCAAAATTAGAAGGAAAGAAAGAAAGTATGTAGGGCATCCCCCACCCAAAGCTTATCACTTCTTGCAAGTTTGAAACTCATGGGTCAAAATGAAGCTCTCTCATATCATATGGATTGCCTTCATGTTTTCATAGAGTTGCAAGAGAATTCTTCTAAACCAGAGGTCTCCAAACTTGGCAACTTTAAGGCTTGTGGACTTCAGGTCCCAGAATTCTGAAGGTTGAAGTCCACAAGTCTTAAAGTTGCCAAATTTGAGGACACCTGTTCTAAACCAAGCGCCTGAACCGTACCAGAATTTGCACAGCCTGGAAAAAAGTCTGTCCAATTTTCTTGAATATTTCCAATGATGGAATGTGCATGCTTCAGTGGCCTTTCCACTGTTTAATTGTCAGCCCTCCTAAGCAGATCGGACCATGAAATCAGGATGTCTAGAACTACTTTTACTGAGATTGACTATTCTGGAGTTTCTTAAAGATTTCAGTCAATGGTTCTGTGAGAACACTGCCAGTTCTTTTGGTGGCCTAGTGGTTAGAATGCAGTATTGCAGGCTGACTCTGCCCACAGCCAGGAGCTCTATCCTGACTGGCTCAAGGTTGACTCAACCTTCCATCCTTCAAAGGTTGGAAAATGACAACCCAGATTGTTGGGGGCATTATACTGACATTATAAACTGTTTATAGAGAGTGCTCTAAAGTACATACCATAAGTCTAATTAGCTATTAGCTACTGCTAATATCCTGAGAAGTAATCATTGGGTATATAACACTTAGATTCATTCAGAGCAACTTGAATCCATTTTCATTTGGAATTTAACAACAATTAATCTAAGAAGCTTAAGCATGTAAATCTAGCAATAGAGCCCAATGAATTTTCATTCCCCTATGTTCATGGCTGACCATTTATGTGGAAGAAAACTAAATGTGGGTTACTGTTGCCCTTGCTTTTTGTTTCTTGCTTCCTTTTTTTGTTGTTGTTGTTATTTTTTAAAAAAATTTTTTGAGGTTTTTTTTATATATTTTATTTTATTTTTCCCTCCCCTCCCCCTCCCCCCCCCCATTTCCCCACCCTAACCCTCCCTAACCCAACCCCTGACTTCCCAGATAGAGACAGAAGCACAGTTACCAGCAAATCTGAAAAACAAATATCCCAATAATAATATGCATATATCAGAATAAGAACAAGATAATACAAAAAAGACAAAAAAGGAGAAAAACCATCATAACCTCCTTTCCAAAACCATTACTACATATTTATGAAACATTTCTCAACCAAATCCCATAGACACTTCCTTTGAACCGTACCTTAATTTTACAAAATCAATCCAGGGATACCAATCTATAATATACTTATCGTAAGAATGATCTTTTAGATATACAGAAATTTTATCCATTTCGGCAAGATTTGCTACCTTAAGTATCCATTCTTCTATAGAGCATAATTCTGCTTTCTTCCAATATTGTGCTACCAGCAGTCTAGCTGCTGTAATCATATACAATATTAATTTAGTTTCAGCAACAGTGCAGTCAGGTACTATGCCCAATAGAAAAAAATGGTTGTGATCCCTCCTGACCTTCTTTAGGTATCAGAGAAATAAAAGCTGTTTTCCAAGATGGGGGAATCTTTCCATTGACCATCACTTCCATAAAAAGTTTTTTAAGAGGTTCCACCATCTCTGCCATTAAGGTCTTGTAATAAACAGCTGTAAGACCATCCGTCCCAGGCGCCTTCCCAGTCTTCAGTTGAGTAATAGCCTCCCTTATCTCCTCAGTTGTTATTGGCTGGTCTAACCCTTCCTTCTGTTCTAATGTAAGTTGTGGAACTTTAACCCGTCCTAAATAGTTAACTATACCAGATAATGTAATCTTATCCTTAGCATATAACTTAGAATAAAAGTCTACGAACACCCTCTGAATATCTTTTTGTAGATAAACCATTTTACCCTTATCCTCAACCTTATCTATGATATTTTGAGTTCTCCTTTTCCGTAGATGATAAGCTAGCCACCTCCCAGGCTTATTGGCATTACAGAATGTATTATGCTTAAGGTATCTCAACTGTATTGCAGTCCGTTCTGCCACTAACATGTTCAGCTGCCTTTTCAACAATTTAATAGTAGTATAAATTGACCTATCTTGAGGGCTTGATATCAGCAATTTCTCTTTAATCTTAATCTCCTTCTCCAATTCTTTCAATTTAGCTTCTCTATCCCTTTTAATCTTATTATTCAAATAGATCAATATGCCCCTCATATAAGCCTTACTAGCGTCCCAGACCATCTCTGTTGAGGTGCCTTTATCCATGTTAAGCACAAAAAATTCTTTCAATTGTTTCTTACAGTCCAACACATTCACATCATATTTAAATAATCCCTCATTAAGCCTCCAAGATCTTCGTTGAGTCATCAAGTCCTGTATCTCCATCATCACCAGGCTGTGGTCTGAAATAGTTCTCGGGAAAATCTTAACCTCTTTAATCCTAGAAAGCAAATCATTTGATATTAACATAAAATCAATTCTAGAGAAAGACTGATGTCTGTCCGAGAAAAACGTATAGTCTCTTTCCTTCTCATTGCGGAGCCTCCAGACATCCATTAATTCCAATTCATCCTTCAAATAAAAAAAAGCTGAAGGAAACCGCCCTCTACAAGTTGAGGTTGAAGCTCCAGATCTATCCATCTGTGTGTCTATAACCCCATTCCAATCCCCCATAAAGACAAATGATTTGTAGTCCAAATCCGATATTCTCCTCTGCAAATCCTTAAAGTACTTCATCTGCTGTTGATTAGGGGCATAAATCCCAACAAGTAATATTTTCTGATCCAATACCATAAGTTCCACTAAAATATATCTCCCTTGCAGATCTGCTTCCAATAAATTAGCTGACAAGTTTTTATTAACATACAGCACCAGACCATTCTTTTTTTCAGGAGCTGAGGCTACAAAGCATTGTCCCAATTTCCGATTGTCCAAAAAATTTTGATCACTAGACTTAATATGCGTCTCCTGAAGGCAAATTACATCATTTTTATGCTGTTTCAAATAATAGAAAACCTTTCTTCTTTTAATTGACTTAATTTGGGGAATTAAGTCCATTAACATTCCAGGTCAGCAGCCTGACCATCGTCAAGCTTAGTTTGAAGCTTCTGAAGCATAGCCCTCATATCAATAGGAAATCTCTTAGGCCTTGCTCCTCCCACGGCTTCAGATTGTGTAGGTACATCAACAGAGATACTCGAAGTTTGCTGTATAGTCTTCTCCATTTTCTTTGCCGTTGCTCTAGTAATTCTCTGTTCTTTAAATTCCAATCCCAAGCCTACTGCTTCTTCCAGTCTCTCCACAAGCTGTTTATCAACTGATGCAAGTGCTGAGGCTGCTATCTCTATTGGCTCCTGCTGAACAGGCTGGGTCTTTTCCGATTCCAATCCTGGCTCGCCAGCATTCAGAACCTTGGAGTAAAAATCTCTGGCCTTCTGAGTAGAATCCAATCGATATCTTTTCCCAGAGTAAATCAAAGTAACGCCAATTGGCAACTCCCATCTAAATTGCAGGTTACGTTTCTTCAGCTCATCCGTCAAAAATTTAAATTCTTTGCGCAGCCTAAGCATTTTCAATGGTATTTCTTTCAAAACTTTCACCTCCTGATCTCGCACAGTACATCTCTGATGATATGCAGCCTGTACAATCTCATTACGCAGGTATCTCCTTTCCAGATGAACCACCACATCTCTTGGCAAGTTTCGCTGTCTTGCATACCAGGAGTTAACTCTGTAGGCTTTCTCAATCTGTTGGAGAATCTCTTTTGGATCCACTTGTAGAAGGGGGGCAAAAGCCTCCACGCAAATCACCCTCAAATCTTCTCCTTTCCCGCTGTCTTTATCCTCTGGCAAACTCCTTACCCGCAAAACAGCCTCTAACTGCTTGTACTGGAATAGCAACTGCTCAAACTCAATTCTATCTGCCCTCTCTTCCAACATGTCTGCCCGGTATTCCAATTTTCCAACATCCTTCTGAGTCTCTTTAACCGCATCATCCAGGAATTCCAAATTTACAGCCAGTCCAGAGAGGGCAGAAACAACATCATTTCTAATATCTTGATTAGCCTGAGCTGCCTGATCCCTCATCTCTTCCATAGTTTGGTTCATTTGATCCATTTGGTCCTGTTGGCTTCTCATTTGTTGTTTCAAATCCAACATATTTTTCTCCATATTACCAAACTTAATGTTCAAAGTATCCAATATTTCTTTATTGGTAATTGCTGCAGGTGGTGGATTTTGGGATTGAGATTGAGGTTGTGCCAACAAGGACAGCTGAGATTGTTGTAAAGGAGAGGAGGTGCCCTTAGGCTTGGTACCTCCCTGTGCAGCCATAACTTGCCAAGGCGCCAAGCAAGTCAAAAAAACAAACAAAAAAAACAAAAACAAAAGGAAAATCCTCTTTTCTTTCCCCCCCCCTCTTTTTCAATTCCAACCACCAGATGGCACTGTTGTATAAGGTTTCAGTAAGAGTCAATTAAGGAGAACAAGCAGAGAAAGAAAAGTAGCCATTTTAAAAGGAAAAAGTTCTCCGGTTTCCCCCCCCCCCCCCAAAAGTGGAAGTCTTTGTTATAAAGCTGTAGAATAATAAGAGAAAGCAGAAAAAAAAAACCCAAAAATACTTGCAACCACCGCTTCAGTCTCAGTCTGTCTGTTACAATTCAGCACCAATCAACAATGTAAACGGAGACGTGCCTTCCAGAGCTTGCCCTGCAAAGCAGGGGGATCCAGCTGTTGGAGCTTCCTCTCGGGCTACCTGGGGAGCACCGCTTCTACCTCCAGGAATTCCTTCCTGGAGGGTCCAAACGGGCTCAACCCAGCCCGAAAAAGCTCTCCTCCACCTCTTTGCCCGAAGCAGAGGATTTTCGCCCCTGGGAATCGCCGATGTCCGCGATTCCCGGCGAAACAATCAGCTGAAGATCGGACGCTCTAAAGGGAGCGTCCTTTGCCCTGGTGGCATCCGCCGGAAGTCCCTGTTTCTTGCTTCCTGATGGTTAAAGTCATTTGAAAAAATAATTCAATACCCTAAATGGGTGTAGTTCCTTTCAGTTTTGAATTATCTAATTACTTCTGCTTTAGCAGCTTGAGGTTCTTCTGTGACATGGATAGACAGACAGATATTGCTGGCAATATCTAAAGTTCATTACTTGCTTAGGTATCATAATTCCAAGTTCAAAAGTTTTACCTAGCACACAAAGCAAAAGGATTTGGTATTGAATGTGGATGACATGTAACCAAATGCAACAGTGTTTTATAATCAAGTATAAACAATTAGTCCTTAGTGCTCTCTGAGCTTGTTTGTTTGCAGGCCTTTCATTACCTGATTAGATAGTAGCTTCAGTACTAGAAAAAGCAGGGTCTTCTCTCTGTTTTGTGCAATAACTTGCCCTGTCAATGTTGGAAGGAGTCTACCAAGGAGAAAACACCCCCACCAATAATAATGGGCCAAGCTACTGTATATAAACAAGAAGCAAAGCCCACACTCACTAGCTCTAATGTTACCAAATTAGGTAATGAAACATCTGCAAGCAAACAACCAAGCTCAAAGAGCACCAAGAACTCCACAGTCTTTTATAGTCTTTTTAAATTGATAAACAACTAAATCTGCACATGTCTAGCTTTAGACTTTGCAATTTTTACCTTCCTAAAAAGAAATAGCCTGACCTCTCTCTGCTCCAATTGGCGTACCTTATTTATTCTAACTGGTTTTCCCAGTTGCAATGTATGGCTGTGAAAGTTGGACCATAAGGAAGGCTGAGTGACAAAGAATTGAGTCCTTTGAACTATGGTGCTGGAGAAGACTCCTGCGAGTCCCTTGGACTGCAAGGAGATCAAACCAGTCAGTCCTAGAGGAGATCAACCCTGACTGCTCTTTAGAAGGCCAGATCCTGAAGATGAAACTCAAATACTTTGGCCACCTAATGAGAAGGAGGACTCCCTGGAGAAGAGCCTAATGCTGGGAAAGATTGAGGGCAAAAGAAGAAGGGGATGACAGAGAATGAGGTGTCTGGATCATGTCACTGTAGCAATAGGCATGAGCTTAAATGGTCTCCAGAGGATGGTAGAGGACAGGAAGGCCTGGATGAACATTGTCCATGGGGTTGCAATGAGTGGAACACGACTTCACAAATAATAATAACAACAATGATCTTTTCTAATCTATGTGTGTGACTCTTCTACTTCTGTGTAATGGCAAAACACTAACTTACCTTCTAAAAGTGGCACTGGTTTAGCTTTTCAATAATTACTTTCTAGCATTTATTATCATTCACATGGCTGATGTGTTTCTCTTCTGTTATACACATTTTCTCCGCATGTTCATGCCTTGTCTATTCTTTTTCGCTTCATCTCAAAAACTAAACTGTGAAAAAGCTTTGTTTCACAGGAGCTTTATCGAACAAGGGGGATGTTATGGTAATGAATTACTCTTAATGCAACAGTGGTCCCTACCGGCTATGTAGGGAATAGCGTTGCTCCTCTCTCTACTAAGGTCCGTGTGACAAGAGGTTTGTCGGCTCGGGAGTAGAGTCTGGAAATACGAAAGAGCAGCAGGCTAGCGCAATCCAAGCAACTTCAAGCTAAAAATAGTTAAAATAGCGCTTTGTGAACTGCGCACGCTTTTCATTCGTGAGCAGACAAAGGTTTTCTTGGAGAACGTCAGGAAAGCGTCCCCAAAGTTACAAGAGGCCATTAGAAGTCCCAAAGGTGCTTTTTCAAGAGGCAACTGGACTTTTTAGTTTTTCCCTGAAGACGTTTCGCTTAAGCGAAAACTAGAAAGTCCAGTTGCCTCTTGAAAAAGCACCTTTGGGACAACTATGAACTGGATGACTGACCATCACCAGAGGCCATTGGAAGTACAGCTCCCAACTCAGCCGGATCGGTGGTTTACAGCATCCATTGGGATTTATAAACCCAAGGCATGGGGACAATTCCCGGCAATCGAGGTGCAGCGAGCGCCGGAGAAGTGGGTGGCGGCGGATGTGCGCGCGCCAGTTAATAAACTTCCAATTCCTCCTTTCAATCGCTTCTGACTGTCGCCAATAAAGTGGGACTATCCAGCTTGTTGAACCGCTTGGGGGATCCATCCGGGCGCTTTTATAAGCTACCTTGCCTCCGCTCGAGAACCCTTCTCTGTCTCTTCTTTTCAAACCTGGGCGCGTGTTAGATGTCTCGATCTCAGAGTTGCGCCTGCTGAGCGTAGGTATTTAAGCAGCCAGCTCGATCCGAAGTTAAGTGAATAATGACGGAAATTACTATTTTCAACTGGAAATGTCTGTTAGCGCTTTTAGAATATTTGATCTAATAATGGCCCCCCTGGAAACCTCGCATTTTTGTGACTTTCATGCTCATAGCAGGGGGGTTTCATTGCTCTCCATTGCGCAGTTTAACTGCAATCCTAATCCGGTTGAGGAAAAGTGAAAATTGTTCTCTCTCTCTCCAACACACACACACACACACACACACCTCTTTCTTTTTTTTCTTTCTCTCTCTCTCTCTGTCTGTCTGTCTTAAATCTCTCCTGCCCTGCCTCCCGATCACACGTAACCAGCTGCGCCTTATCACACGAGAAACGGTTTGCCAGTTTTTGTGTTGCCTCTTTCCTGGGCTCCTGGCTGGAGCGGAGAGCAGCGAATACCCATCCTCAGGCGGCGGAGTACCCACCGCGGCACGCGCGCACGCGCGGGCGGGCGCGGGCAGAAAACAAAACAGTCTTTCAATTGATTTTGCTTTGAGAAGCTTCCAATTCCCTTTCTCCGCGGGCTGGGTGTCCGGGATAGAAACGTCTTGTTAATGACTCGCATTTCCCCGCCCTCCAGTCGCCTAGTGCCAAAACAAAAAGGAATGAAGGATGGGGCTTTTTTTCCGACAGTGAAGCAGACAGCGAGGGGCGATTGATGCGTGGGGCTTTCTCTTGTTTGTTGCCCTCCGCTCGCCTCCCCTCTCTCCTTCCCTCCGTATGAGTGAGTGGGAGAGGGAGAAAAGACGAGCGTTAGGACTCAGGGGAAATCTCCCCCTTTTTTCGCTTCTTCAATCAGCTTGTCTTATTCCTCAGAGCAGGGATAGCGGAGGCTTCAGCCGCGTTCGGGAGAATCCGCTCCAGTCCCAACTCTCCGGGCTTATCAATGCAAGGGATGTTTGCCGGACGCACGGAGAACCGGCTCTTCTGCTGCGATTGCCGCGGGAAGGGCATGTGAACTCCCTCAAAGAATGACTAGGATTGCTACGTTTGCCATTCTCTTGCAGCTGTTGCAAAGAAGTCGGGGACAAGTCTTTGCAGGTAAGCGGCTCCTGGCTTTTGACGGGAGCGTGGCTAGAGCTTTCTTTTTCTTTTTTCTTTTGGTGCGCGAGAGCACTGCTTTTGCTTTGAAGTAAACCAGCGCTTCTAAGGCGAACGGGAATTGCCTTTGCGAGGTTTCCTGGACCTTCTGCTTTCCTTCTCTCTCTCTCTCCCTCTCTCTCTCTCTCTCTCCGGATCAGGTCGCCATTCCCTCCGTGGTTAAGTTTCTGGAGGTCCTTGGATTGTGTTCCCTGATGGTGGTGTCTAAGGTGTCAGAGAGTTTAATTGCTAAGATCAAGATAAAATCTTACCAGGGGCAGTTTGCTGAAATACTTACTTCCCTCTTCTGTATCTTAAAGACAACAAATGCATCAGCTCAGTGCAATCCTGTGTTCCGTTTACCTGGGTTAGGAATGATTTCCATGGAGCCCACCTGGAAACAAAGGTAGCTGAAGTCTTATGTTCCAAATTAGAATTGGTATCTCCAAATAAAGGTGCTCTTTTTCAATGTGGCTTGGTCTTTCTTTCTTAGGAGCCTTATAGATGTGCCCTTATTTTTAACCAAGAGAAGCTTAAATGTTGCTTCTTATATGATACTGAAGGCATCTTCTCTTTAGAGTCAAGACACTCAAGTTCTTTTTATAGCAAACAGTTGGTCTCCATCAAAGGAAATGCTCCATCAAGCATTTTAAAAATGTACAACAGGAGACTTTAACTCAAAACTTGCCCAACAGACTTACACTTTATTGGGTGATTTGCCTCTACAGTGCAATCCTTTCCATGAATCATCTCACTCCTTAGGATCTAGAGACTTGGAAAAACTTGCAGTTTCAGGTTTCAGTTGCCAAAAGCTGCCACTTTAGAAGGAGTTTGTGTTTCTGAAAGCATGAAGATAAGGGGGGGGGGAAGCGTCTGAAAATCTTTTTGAGTCTGTTTTCCTTTGTTCAATTGGATCCTCTGATACTTTTTGCTCTAATGAACATCCCATGTAGACCAACTATATGTGTACTTTATCCAACCAAAGAATGTGTCAATTTGTGCATTTTAATTATTGTCATTTTTATTTGGTGGGATTGCCACACTTGTAACTCAGGAAATCTATATTTATGTTTATATGCCTCTGTGTCTGAAATTCCTTTATGCAGGTATAAATGTTTGCCTATTGCACATTTCCTATGTGCAATGTGTTGGAACTTTCAAGTTTGAACAGTTAAGGAACAGGTTGCTCTCAACATTTCCAGCTAAAAAAAAGAGTTCAGAATTCAAATGCCTGAAACAACACTTTGTGTTTTAATATATATATATAGTGAGTATATAGTATAAAACAGAATGATATGGATAAAATTTCCTTTGATTTACTTGCAACTACGTAATGCCATAATTTAGATTGACAGGGAATAGAGTCTTAGATTGCATTTTAAAAGGGGGGTAGGGGAAAGATCAGTTGGTAATTTCCTATGAAGGGGAAGGTCATTTCTAGGGTCATACTGGTCTGCTAAGTAAAACAATCCCAGGTAGTCTATAGATGTGTGAGACTACAGATTAAATATCTTCTTCATTGTTAGCAAATAGCTATTCAGCAATAGAGCATTTTATGAATGTGTGAATTTGAAGCAAATTGAGTTCCATTTTAACTTGCAAGTTTAAAAGTTCCTCATTAATGTGAGGTTTGTTCAGCATGTCAAGCAGCAGGTTATTTAACCATGGTTTATTGAATAAATCAAAAGTGGCTAGTTCATACAACCAGAAAAGTCATAAGCAGTGGTTTACCAATCACCATTTGCTGGGTTTACAGAATTTAGCAATCCTGAACTAAAAAAATGTGGCTTAGTGTAATATGTGAGAACTCAAAGTACACATTTAGGGTGGTTGTATGACACCTAAACATGCATGAAAACATGGACCATGGTGGATTTTGCAGTCTCTGATTCTCAATTTAAATTCTTGATAGAGGTTTTGTATGATGGCGAACATAGCAGATTTTTACTTCTTACTGTTGCAGTAGAATCAACAGTAAAGTAACTTCTTCAATACTTACGCATTGCCGCCATGAGTCTGCAGTAGATGTTCTGCAGAAAGTGCAAGTGACAATGATCTACTTTGAGTGAATTACACGAAAGGAAGAAAAAAGCAAAGCTTTCAGGCTGGAAAAAAATGCTATTCAGGTTTTATTTTTAAATAATAGCACTGTGATTTGATGCTCAAAATAAATTTCCAGACAATATATGGACATACAGGAGAAGACACACAGTATTGCAATTTTTAATTATAAACTAAAAGTAGAATTGGGCAGAAACAATTAGAAAGCAGGTTAGGAACTTGTCACTGTCTCTGTTTGTTAATCACCATGTGATTCAGAATGTTAACTGCCACCCTTTTGCTGCTGAAGAGATAAGGAATATAGAAATAAAACAGGACTTTGTGCCTAGTTTTGTAAATGAGGCTACAGAGAACGTTGCTTCTTTCACCTTGAAGATTACACTTAACTGCTGAAGATTTAATGCCTTGCAACCAACTTGCATGGCTAATGCTCAGATAATTAAAGAAAAAATAATAAAGGGGGGGGGGAAACCTCTGTACCTCTGATGGATTTCATTATTAAAAATACACGAAAGCTCCTTTTGTAACCTGTGCACTTCAACTATTGTCCATCAGATGGTGCTCCCTTCATAGCTGTTATTATGTCATTATAGCCTGGTCTTTGCCATTCATCTGTGTTTTCAAGGCGTTATGTATGCAGTCAGTTTCCATAAATTTTGTGTATCCGCTTGGGAGAAAGAAAAAAATAGGGATCCAGAGTATTGGAAAGAAGTAACACAAACACACAGAAGAACTGTTCTCCTTGCACCTAGATTATTTTTTGACAAAATTACAACCTACATATACAAACAATGGGCAGGCAGGCTGTACATAAAGTTATTTGGTTTGGATTTAGTTCAACATGTGTGCTCAATCACTGCAATTTGTACATCAGTTTGGTCTAGTGGTAAAGGCACTTTGCTAGAAACCAGGAGCCTATGAGTACTAGTTCCATCTTAGCCATGAAAGCTAGCTGGTTAACCAGTCTCCTCCCTCCCTCCCTTTCAGTATAACTCATCCAACAGGGTTGTTGTTGTGGGGAGATTGGAGGAAGAAAGTGGGTTGGTTGTGTTTGCTGCCTTGAGTTATTGGTAAAAATAATAAAGGCAGGATAAAAGGAATGAATAAATTTTGCATTGTGGTGCCTTCGTGGGAGAAGAAAGCAGAATACATCACATTTTTCCATCATCAAAGAATGTGATGGTGACATCACTGTAGCTTGGATTCCTGTAGCGTGCCTTTCATGTAATGGTTAAAATAATGGTTAAAACAACTATGACTTTCCATGAAGCAGGTGTGAACTAGTGAAGCATATGTTGTTTCACAGAGGCTTTCAAATATTCTTTCTGCTAACAACTTGGCTTCTAAAAGACTTATCTGTAGCACTGATCATTTTGTGGCATCAGTTTCATCTGATAGAAGGATAAAGTTTTTTGAACCACATGTTTTATGAGAAAGATTAGTAAAGTACTGTTAAGCAAATTGCCTTCTGCCCCATAACTGGTCTTCTGCCATTGAGAAAACTTGTAGAAGATCATATGCTCTGTACCAGACCAGACCCATGTAACCCAGTATTCTTTTTTCCATACTGATTCATTCCACAAAGTAGGTAATACAATATACTGAATAAATAAAAATTGGCTGGGTTCATTCAGTGCCCTAAGCTGTAAAATGTTTTACAAACCATTGTGTCTAACTTCCCATAGCATGCTATTACACATAGGATGTAACTGTGTGTTCCTCAAAAGCTTAGAGTTACTAGTTATGGGTGTATAATACATACCCATAAACATGCATTCTCTGTCTCGCGCACACACACAAACATGCACACCGAGAAACATGCACACACACATACTTCTGCACAAAGAATTTCAATTTGTTTTTTTCAGTGGCTATTTGCAATGATATCTATTCTACATTTGCCTTTTAAAACCTCATAAGTCAGGCATCATTATACTAGTTACTGATGGTACTTTTTAAAAAAATATTTTTGTTTCTCCTAAATTTATATCCAGTGCTGATTATAATCCTTAGTTCTAACTGACATCAACAATTCCCTGAAATATAGTTTGATTTTTTTTTACTTCACTGTTTATATAAAGGGTGAAAATAGCTGCTTGTTCAACAATTAGCATATACTTCAATAATAAACAGACATGTATTTTTAATTGATTGTTATGGTTTACTTGATATATTACTGAATTGTTTGTGTTTTCTGTGTTATTATTTGTTTATGAGCAAGGATTATGTATCAGCTTTCATTGCAGTAAAAGTAACAAAGTAATTCATCTGCTGCTTACACTGATGCAGCCTATTCAGTGGAAAGACCTGAGCAAAAATGTTTGAACTGAATTTTCTGAGAGAGAATCAGCCTTTGATAGCTAAAGATGGGGGTGCTTTTCTGTATACTTGCAGGATTTTGATTCAGCAAAGCATTTTTGTTGCTGGGATGCATGGAAGTTGAACTTTAGTCATTCTTTCCCATGAGAGTTTCCACCATACACACACAGATATCTATTTTAATATCTGGGGAGGTCCTTGGAACAGTAATACCGAGGACAAGGATTGGTACCTTCTTCTCCTTTTTTTTCTCCCTCCAAGGGAGAAATTACTGAAGAAATGTTGCTCCTGGCAAAATGAATTGCCAAATGCAGTTATTATTATTGAATTATTGAGTCTATCATCTGCACTTCTATAACTGTCTGGTTTGGCTCTGCAACCAAACAAGATAGACACAGATTTCAATGGATAATTAGAACTGCAGAAAAAACAATTGCTACCAACCTGCCTTCCAGGGAGGACCTGTATATTGTCAGAGTCAAAAAAAGGGTTGTGAAAATATCTACAGACCCCCTTACATCCTGGGCATAAATTGCTTCAACTTCTACCCTCAAAACAACACTATAGGGCACTGCACACCAGAACAACTACACACAAAGACAGTTTTTTTTCCCTAAATGCCATCACTCTGCTAAGCAACTAATTCCCACAACACTGTCAAACTATTTACTAAGACTGTATTACCATTATTCTCCTCATCCTTCCTATTATCTATCTCTTCCCACTTATTACTATAACCATGTTGCTTGTATTTTTACAATTTATATCGTTTTATTTGTTTCCTAGTATGATTTGATTGCTTATTAGTAACCTATGACTATCACTAAGTATTGTTTCTTATGCTTCTTGATGAATGTATTGTATTTTTCTTTATGTACACTGAGAGCACGTGCACCACAGACAAATTCCTTGTATGTCCAATCACATTTGGCCAATTAAAAATTATATTCTATTTTGTCCTGTCCTGTCCTCTCTCTGTGTGTTTCTGTGTGTACAAACAACAGCATTATGGCCCACTTAGTCATGCTGTCAAATGGCAAGTTAGCTTTTTTTTTTTTTTTGGAATAGCACTGCTATCCTCATTATCACATGTAATTTTCATTGTTAAATGAAGCACTAATGGTAACAGCCAAATTCAGGCAGAATGATTTTGTCATTCACCATCAAGTCATCTGCTGGTCATTCAATGAGGCTATATTTTGAACTAGTGTGGAATCAAACCAATAGGGTTAGGTAATTCAGTGGCTGAATTTATATGCTATGCTAAATCATCATTTCCTTTTGTCTTGGTTTAAATAAACCAAAGTGGCTGGGTTCAGATATGTCATGGGTGCAAGTGTGCAAATATCTCTTTGTTGTTTTGTAGGAAGCAAAATAGGGCTTGCTCTGCCTGATTTTAGAATGTGACGTGCCAGCCAATCAAATTCCATATTGTTGCATTAAACTGTAAATGATGATTTATACTAATGTTGGGTTTACAGGGTACATTAATATTTGAGATTGTTCTATGTGTAATGAAATGTATATGGCAGGTTGTGATAAATAAAAAAAAATTGCCTGTGGTGGTTAATGCCAACTATTAATTCAATGCCTTATTTTCTGTTATCATGAACATTTATACAGGGAGAAACTTGTGTGCTTTGAGATTCATTTGGCTTTCCCTCTTTTTCTGACTCTTACATTTCAGGAAATGAAAAGAATTTTAATGAATAGTATTCTGTTACGTCAAACACTTTAGAGTAAGATGGCAAATCATTTATGAGGATAGTAAGCATTACCTCAAGAAAAAAACCCTGAAAGTTGAAGGAGTTGGGGAGAAATCCAGAATAAATTTAATTCATTTTGCTTGGTAACTAGTTTCAGTATACTGATAGTATATAAAATAAATATCTATAGGCCCTTTGTAAAAGGCAATCCACAGCAGTTGTCATAGTATGACGAGTTAACTCTATAACTACTTTTTCATTCCTCAGGGAAACTGTTTGCTGTACATTTCAGTGTATATTTTCCTTCTAAGCTCACTTGACTTTTCTTCTTTTATGAAATATATGCTGTAAATGTTCTTGGAAAAATCACCCTTTTCCAGTGACATGCGGTGAGGTTTATGGCTGGTGAGGCTGGTGACATCATCAGGAAAGCAGCACATGTAATCCCATTCCCCGCCTTCTTGAGCGTGTGCTGCCGCTCGTGCTCTGCAGTCCTCGAAAGCGACTGGGGAATGACGAGAACCTTCCTGCCTCTGCTGGACTTTGCGCGCTGCAATAGACGTCCAGAAGTGGCAGGGGCTGTTGGGCTGGAAGCCCAAACCCCATTAGTCACAAAATCCAGCCCAACAGCCCCTGCCACTTCTGGACATCTATTGCAGTCGTGAGGAGCGTGCAAAGTACAGCAGAGGCAGGAAGGTTATTGGCACTTCCGAGAACCCTCCTGCCTCCGCCGGTTGCCCAGCTGGCACCGCCCCCCGCGTGCACCTCCTCCTCCTCCTCCTCCTCCTCCTCCTCCCTCCTCTTCCTCTTCACTCCCCAAAAGCTCTTCTCCTTACCGGAACTTAGAGGGAGCCGTGTAAAAGGGATGGGACGAAATGTATATTATTATTATATACTATTATTTCATGAGGAGAGGTGAGGCTCTGCCTCCCCTGCCTCCCCTGACCGCACGTCCCTGCCCTTTTCCTATAGGGAATGGATGAGGAAAAATATTTTTCACGAATGAAGGCAAATATATGTGTCCCAGGAGGAAATTGCAGAAGCTAATCTGGGTTGGTCACCGAGACCAGAGATTTAGTCTTCTGAACTGTTGGACTTGTGTTGGAGCCCATCCTCAGGGAACTTCTCTCTCACCAGAATTTTTGAGAGAGAAAAATTATTTTTATATTTCCCATATATATTACACATTCTGTTCTGAGTTTACACAGGTTCTAAAAACTATTTTCCACAGTTCTCAATCTTAAATCACACCAAACATATTGTTAAAGAATCTGGGTCCCACTTGATGGCAACCCATGGCCCACTTTTTCCAAGAGAATGATGGTGTTTATAATCATGCATTCTCTTAGTATGTGAATTATTTATAGGATTTTTAAATGTTTCAGTTATTTACACCATGCCCCACATAAAAGGCTATAGCCCCCCACCTGTGTTTTGTGTACAGTTAACAACCATTGCATTACGCCATTACAGAATTCCGAAGTAGCCTTCCTTTAAAATAAGAGATCTATTTTGGTAACCATGGAAACTACTGTGCTGCTAAAAAGGTAAGTACTTATAAGAGTTTTGTGGCACTCATGGAACAAGAATTGGGGCAAAGGTTTTTTTTTCTAACTACTGCTATTTCTGATGTTATTTAGACCTTTTTCTGTTAATGGACTAAATAAGATAAATTGATTTTGCTTATTACAGCTTGTAGCTCTTTCTGAACACATGGGTAGAGCAGGGAGTGTGTTTTTTACTTTTAAAATCTCTTTGTTGCCTGAGACAACTTTTCCTAGCAAAGTTGCACTGAAGTAAATAGTTTACACCCGGAAAAAATGGCTTCTGAGTGGTGTAAAAGGATGCAACACCCGTCTCTTCTATACTTTTGTTTCTGAGTGGTCCAAGTAGCTAATGAAGATAACAAGGTGGTGGGTATAGGTTTGGATGGAGAAAAGATTACCTCTGATGTACATTTTACTTCCAGACTGAAAATTGAAGTACTTTTCTTGTAGATATTTGGATAAAGCTGTAATTTGAGTCAGGGTTTTTCTCTCTCCAACTGTGCTTCCATTTGAAAATTTGCCTTCGTGTCTTCAAACACAAATGAAATGCTGAACAGAAACTATGCAACCTTCTCAAAATCCTGCCAAAAGAAATACTTAATGGAATAATAAAGGATGAATCATATCCTAATTCTTAGATATAATACCAGACGCATTTATGGTTTTATTGTACTTCTATTTAGCAATGGTTCGAGTTATAAGACTAATACACCAAAGTGTCCCCCCCTTTGAGATATTCTAAGTAAGACTGAATGCTTGTGGATTGTTAATAGGTTATTATATGTATTTGCTAAGAACCTATTCCAGAAGTTCCTTTTTTTAGTTTATGAACAGGCCCTCAGCAATATGGAAATAGACATAGCTCAATGATAGAACTATTCAGAGGAACCAAGGCCTATTAATTTGTATAGGCAAAACCTTAGTCTCTCAAAGTGCAAGAAGAGGTAGATTTGGGTAAGCACTCCATATATCAAGTAGATGTTTTGCATTACAGTCTCCATATAAAGTTACGATACTTCAGACATCAAAGCTGGACAGCATTTCAATTGCTAAAGGTTGTTTTTCAGATTGCTTTAAAAACAAAACAAAGCAATATTTATTTAGTGATTAAATGTATTGACCGCCCATCTTACCGCAAGGTAACTCTGAACAGTTTACAATATAGTGTGATGATGTATGGTGTGTATGTGTGTGTGTGTGAGAGAGAGAGAGACACCCATCCCACTTTGTTAAATTTTTATTTGCCACTTACTTTTGTTTTGTGAAATAGCTGAAGTCTCCTGCCACCAATTTGCAGCTTGATACAACATAGATCATCATCAGAGTTGGAAGGGACCCTGGAGATCTTCTAGTCCAATCCCCTGCTTTAGCAAGAGACCCAATGGCTGCCCAGTTTCTTCTTAAAAGCTGATTCTTAAACTGAAGGTTGTGAAAGGCTTTAGGAACCATCCAGAACTCCTTAAGGATCACAGGCAGCTACAAATCGTTCATCTTGTTTTAGGTGAAAAAAATATATAACCCTCATTATATATAGATAGGTGGAGTATCCACTGTTTAGTACAATTATTTTCCAGCTTCCATGCCAAATGTTTTAGCAGTATGGCAGCTAAAGTTAGCATTTTTCTATCGCATACTCTCATACAGGTGCCAGTTGAAAGATTGAAAGATACGCATATTGATAATTCTTCAAACTAAATAATTGGAGTGTTCAATGTTTTCCAATACCTTTAGATGCTGGGAAGATTTAGCAGAGAAGACTAGGGAAAATTAAGAGGATTGAAATTGCTATCCCTGCCATTTCCCTTTCAGTGCTGTCATCCAGCATTTTGGGCCATTAGTGGGTCCTACTATTAGTGTATCCTACTACTACTATTAGGTCACTAGTATGTTTTACTACTACTTACTAAATAGTCCTACTATTTCAGGAAGGTGGAAAGAATAGGTAGAGATACATATTGAAGAGGGGATTTTGAGGGAAACCATGCCCTATCTTTAGTCTGATATTACATTTAAAGTCACAGGTAGATTTATTTACCTTAGAGTGCCACATTTGGAATGTACCGACACGCCATACACTGAAGGAAAAACAGGTGGTTTTCTAGTATTTAGTTCAACTGAATTAGCATCGAGTATTATGTCACTATGTTATATTCAACTTCATAAAAGGGCTTCAATGTTACTCTGATAATTGGATATTAATGTAGGCCACTTGCCTCTTGCTTTCTGCACTGTGTGATCTTCCATGCATCTCTCTCTATGTTTTTAGGAATGTTCTCAAAACAGCGTCTGCTTCTCATCATGGGGCATCATTTAGAGTGCCACGTTGCTTCCTACTCCACTGCCTATTTCAATAATGGCTCTCCCTTTTTTCTTAGAAAATTGTCTTCTTGCATATGGACTCTGTTTTGCCTTTGTAGGAAGGTCATCACCATTAAGCACAGTGGCACTCTCATATAAATGAGTAACACTCTCCATCTAAACAATTACTTTTTCATGAGTCAGAGCTCAGTAGTAGTGGCCCCATTGCTGCAGAAGCTCCTGCTGCTACTAAAATGGGAGGGGGGGGGAGAGGGAAGAGAACCACACAAGATCATATTTCCTTGATAGGAAAAAGAAAATTGTTATATCTAATCTGAACTAAGCACATCACATGTACCTTTTAATCACTGCTTCTGTTTTCTTTTCTTTTCTTTTCTAATAACAGATAAGTGCATATAATCTTATTATGCAGTAATTCTGAAATGCCAAAAACGCTGAGAGCCAGATCCTAGTGCATTAAATAATACCAGATGAGAGATTGTGATGATATAATTGTTACATAATGTAGCCTTTTGCTAGAAAGTATGCAATTACTTATTTATTACGTATCACTACACTGGGAAAGTGTAGAGATTAGTTAGATTTTAGTTTTCTGCAGAAAACTTTTTATATGGGGAGGCAGATATTTGGAGAGAGGCATCTCTTTGCTTTTTTTTTTTTTTTTTGCTTTTTCTGAATAATAGATTTATGTCATAAATAAGCAAAACCAAGTATGTATATAGGGGGTAGAAACTGGTAATTTTGGGTTAATATTCTTGCCCAACAGAGATGCTATTCAGCCGGTTCAGATCAGTTCTCTCACCTGCCCAGGCTCTATGCTGTCCTATTTAGGCACATTTTCAAGCCAAAGCACATGCATGGAAAGCCGAGCACATTTTGCTTTTTCTGAATAATAGATTTATGTCATAAATAAGCAAAACCAAGTATGTATATAGGGGGTAGAAACTGGTAATTTTGGGTTAATATTCTTGCCCAACAGAGATGCTATTCAGCCGGTTCAGATCAGTTCTCTCACCTGCCCAGGCTCTATGCTGTCCTATTTAGGCACATTTTCAAGCCAAAGCACATGCATGGAAAGCCGAGCACATGAGTTGATGGGGCGCATGCGAGCGAAATAAGAGAGAGCATGCAAGCTCACATTTGCGAACCAGTAGGGAAAGTAAGTGACTACCACCCCTGTTTCCCAAGCATATGCAGTATGGAATACAAAGAATTACTTGCTTTATTAAACAAGCCAATGCAAGTACTAAGCAGGATGCAGTATAGGAAATTGTCTCAATCTGACTCAGATTTTTGATGTAACTGATTCCATACATTGAGGCAAGCTGGTTTCTTCCAGATTCTAGGACTCATGTATGCCTAATTGCTTAAATTCAAAAGTTTAAAACTGGGACACTCTATAAAACAAACCTTTACCTCTTTACTACTTGTACCACTCAGAAGACTACTTTCTATTCCTTATTTCAAATATATTTCCAGTAAAGGCAAAGGTTTCCCTTGCACATATGTGCTAGTTGTTCCCAATTCTAGTGGGCGGTGCTCATCTCCATTTCAAAGCCGGAGAGCCAGCGCTGTCCAAAGATACTGTATCTCCGTGGTCATGTGTCTGGCATGACTAAATGCTGAACTTGCACAGAACGCTGTTACCTTCCCACCAAAGGTGGTTCCTATTTTTCTACTTGCATTTTTACATCCTTTCGAACTGCTAGGTTGGCAGAAGCTGGGACAAGTAACGGGAGCTCACTCCTTTACGTGGCACTAGGGATTCGAACTGCCGAACTGCCAACCTTTCTGATCGACAAGCTCAGCATCTTAGCCACTGAGCCAATTCAACATTACAAAAATGTAGATCTTACAGAAGACCAGACGTTGTAGTCCAGTTGAGAAATATGCTCCAAATGCTTTCTTTAAAACTACCTCATCATGCCAGAGTAAATGGAGACAATTTCTACATTATTGATTTATTACCTTAATATCACATCTTTATTCTGCCTAAGGTGACATACATGAGAATATTCAGGTAAATACTCTGTAAAACATTTTGGATGGAGAGAAAATGATTGGCTCATAGTCATCAAGTAAATTTCATAATGAAGTAGGAATTTGCTCTTCCTAGTCCAACACTGCAACACTACTTGTTCTGATTTGCCATTCAGATTGCTGCTAATTGATGACATTTGTTCTGATTACATACTCAAGTGGTACACTCACTGGTTTGTCAAAAGTAAGACTTCACTTGTGCAACATTTCTAAATGACTACTATAGATTAGCAACTGTGCCTAATGAAACCAAAAGCCTTCATCTTATTGCAGTTTAGTGTTGGAACAGCAGTTGTCCCTTTTTCATGTCAGATATTCTGAATGCTCTAACTTTACACCCTGGAATCTTAGTGTGTGACTTTCAATCTGGAGGTTTCACCTATTATTTGGATCTGGATTCTTGACTTTGAAGCCTATTTTACCCTGTGCTGTGAATGTTCCCTTCTTACCATGGATTGATTCCTATATTTACTGGAATTCCCTAATAATCTATGAGAGAGAGAGATGCTTTTTATCATGCTTTGGAAATATTTCAACCTCTTCTTCTGTTAGGAATAAAATGGCTTTGTTTTTTTTTAAAGAATAAAACATAATTAAACCGAGGAGAAGCTAGGAAAGAGACTGCTGCAATGTTATAATTCATCTCTATCATCATCTGATGGAATGGAGTCAATAAAGGAGAATATTTGTAGTTCAGGGTTGAAATTAGGGGTCCTTGGTGCTCTCTGATCTTGCTTGTTCTTTTCCAGACATTTCATTACACTAGCTAGTTAACAGCAGCAGTGCTAAAGGAGTGCTGTTTGCTGTCAGTTAATATTCTGATGACTTGCTTCTTTGTGTGAGTGGGGATAGTCTTAGAGTTACCCCAAAAAGAATGAAGGATGTCTAATTATATGAATCAGAGGAACTCTTATTTGGGAAATTATACTCTATTCAAAATTAATAAGTGAAAGTCTACCTTGTAAATTGTGCTATTTTTTTCCTTGATCTTTAAATGTAAACTAAGTCAATAATAATGTTGTTATTTCTTTGTAAAATTGAGAAATTTAGTATCTACCTCAGTATTGCTTTCCATCCTTCAGTTTGGGTGGGAAAAATATGAGTTTTGGGCAGTTGGTACTATCAACTTGAACCATGTCTGGTCTCAATGGAAGGAAAAAAAACCATTGGTACCAGGTTGTGATAAGTTAGAAATATTGCATGTACTTTTGCAAATTACTTTCGACGAAAAATAGATTTCATGTATTTTTATTGCCATCTACTCTTCCTGCCTGTCCTCATCCTCCTCTTCTTGATTTTGTTTAGCTCTTGTGAAATTGCTCTGTCTCCCAAGGACTGGCTAAAACAGGTAATCTAAACTTCAAAGGCTTTTTTTTTTTGCATTACAGTAAATTGTTCTTTTTTTTAAAAGTCCCCACTATCATTTTTAATCTTTAAGCATCAGAAAATCAGTAAAGTGTATGATAGCATCTCTCTCTTACATACTGGAATTAGGGACGATGTTGGGTGAGGCACTATCCAGAAAATAGGAAAATGATACCTAAATCTGGTCTACATTATGAAGATTCAGAGGACCTCTGTTACAGAAGGTATGAGATTTTTTTTAGTTTTTCACACTGTGGGTTTAGCTAATCCTGATACATTTGCTATGCTAATCTGCATGGCTCTAAGTTATCTTGCCACTGCAGAAGCAGGGCATTTTGCATTTATTAGCTTTGCATATATTTGGAATACTAAAAATATTGCAGAAATTAGTTATATAGAATATAATTTCTTTTGAAAAAGGAGATACTATAGAAAGAAGCAGAATTGGAGTTCTGCATATTTTATCCCTGGTCATATGAATCATTCCTATTCTTCACCACTCAGATGTTCATCTAGAAAACACAGACCAGTCTTCCAACTGCCTACATGCAATCTGATGAGTTAAATTAAATTCCTTGAATTCTTTAGCTTGCATGGCCAATGTTGACAATTTTAGGAGTTGAAGCAACATATTTGGAGGGCACCCACGCTTGGGGAGAATTAAAATAGAGTTTGTCAGATAGAGCTATACAGATGCATGGTTCTCTATACATAACTGAGAAATTTATTTTTCCATAATTGGTTCCTGGAAAATGCAAAGACTACGAATATTGCTGACTGGATATGCACCAATAGCAGGCAAAGTCTGTTTTCCAGGAGTGTTAAGTAAAAGGTACCAGCTACCATTAGTAAGTCAATATTTTGAAAAATTGTTGGGGTCCCGAACAGTAGTATTAGTATTATATAAAATTTTGCTGGGGATTTTATTCAGTTAGTGGATCCTTTATTATGGCCAATGACCAGAATTTTATTTAAATGAAGGTAGAAATTTAAACCTACAAAATATAGTAAGATAAAAATAAACAAACAACTGTAACTAAATTACTGAATATGGCTGTTTATAAGATCAGTAAAATACAATCTGTCCACATTCAAAGAGACTGAATCATACTAGTACTCACCTAATAACAATTATACACAAAATAAAGCTGAGTGTCCTGGAAATTTAGTTAATAAGGGGGAATATATAAAATGTAGATGTGCATTTTTATAAAATGGCAGTGCAATAATACATGAAATGTATTTTCAGCCACCCTATGTCACAAGGACAGAATCTTAAAGGGCTAAACTTTGCTGAAGACAACCATTCAAGGTGTATTACAACATGATTGGTTTAAATATTTTGCTTTTCTGCAAAAGGGAACTGGCTAATAAAAATATCTCTAGGAGGGGGCAGGAAACCCAATTGCCTTTCTACATTTATAACACATTGTTTAAGACTTGATAGACTGCTTGCTAATAGACTAACATCAGTAGTACCTCCTGTGAAAAATGATAACTGTGCAGTTGCTGATAACTTTGAATTGACTGGGACAATATTAATTCATCAGCCAGGATCAAGGGATCTAGGCCTTACAGAATAATAAAAACAGTAATTGCAAGCAGAATGAAATCATTCACAGAAGTTTCAAACACTTGGAAAATAGCCTTTAGAAATTTAGATTCTATTCTCTCTAAGAGGATAAAATCTGTGGGGCTTAAATGGGCAGCAAATAAGAGGCGTGCATGAACTGTTCTGTGAATTCTTAAAAATGGAAAGTATAAACAATGTCCCTCAAGAATAATAAAAAGAAAGACACTAATCCTGTTGGCAGAATTTCTGCTGTTACTTAATCCAGAAATTGATATGCAAGTCCACTTTTAATTTTTTTTAAAGTTTTGTAAATAGAATACACTGATAGATTAAATGATTTCCACATAACTAGAATTACTGAAATTCTAATAACACAGGCTTATGTTAATACATAATACTCCAGAAGCAGTCCTGTTCTGGGGATCTGCCATCTACTTGAGACTTATGCTGGTTATATAGTTGGCGTTGAGTTCCAGCACTGGCTTCGTATTTTAATAATCTTTGATGTATTTACTTTAATTAGATGTCATCTGCTTATTATTAAAGTAATATTTCAGTATTGTACAAGACATGAATGGCTATAAAGCAATACTTGTTTTAGTAAAACAATTGCCAAAAATATCTATTATGTTAAATACTGATAGAATCAATGGAAGGTTCCATAGAAAGAAAAGTGGTAAGCAAAGTGAGAAGGCTTCACAGCTCTGCTTTTTTGTATAGTGAGGGAAAGCATCCCAGAGTTTGGAGACAATGGCTACAAAGATTTATTTTTGCTGGGCTGGGTCACCACTACATGGAAGTTGGCAGTATCTAATGTTTCTTTTTTTTGGGGGGGGGATTCTTAATGAGTGAAATAAAACCCTTTTCTGAAACGCTTAAGGCTTTTTAAGGTATATAAAATCAACTTTCTTTTGAGTCAAGTCAAGATTCATAGATGTATCTGCCCCCGTTTTCTTGATCATCTTCTCTCTACCCCCCAGATAAATCCTAATTCCATTCCATCCTGCTTAACCTCCAAGCCTAGGATAGCTTGCAGAAATGCTGATCCCTGTTAAATTTCATATGCACCCATCTTTTTTTTAAAAAAAATCTCATTGTTCTGAGGTAACATGCATTGTAAATTATGTTCTAATGCGCTATTGAAAATGAATTTGTATAGTACAGGATTGTTCAAAAACTTAATGAAATCTGTGGAGCTTTCACCAAAGAAGATTAGTCTAAAAACTTAAGCTTCCTCTATTGGCATATTCACAATGAATCTAAGATGATCTTCTCTTTTTTAAATAGAAGTCTAGCTGCCTTGCTGCATTAAAATTAGTAAGACCCACCCCATGCGGCAGTGGTTTTCGAATTGAACGTACAGTTTATACATGCCCTTGTGCGTAGTGAGCCTTGTGCACAGATAATCAAATACTGTATTTGTAACCCAGAATCTTTAATTACTTTGTATATGCTCTTTGGAATGGCTCATTCCATAACTATTCTAATACCAGAGGAAAACTTTACTTATTTCTCCCGATTTACTAGATGTTATTAAATTTCTGTCAATGTATTTTATGTTAGAATATTTCTAACATTGTTTTTACTGAGCTACTTGGGATTTTATCTAGATGCTAGATTTTTGAACTGTTTGCAAGGGCATGTTTCCTATTTGTATTTTATGCCAAAATAAAATGGGAACACGAGTGAACATTAGAAGAAATTGGAACAGGGCAGATACTACCCCAAAAGAGGTGACAAGCTCAGAAATGAGTTTTTCCTTTTTTGGCATAGAATTAACCCCACAGGCTGCCAGTTATCAGACTTGGAGAAATTAGAAGTCAGCAAACAGCTTCTGAATAATTAGTTGTCCTTATATGAACTTGCTAAGAAAATAAATCTCCATGTAAGAATGTTTCTACGATAGAAACATATGTATGGTTGGTTTTCCCCCTTTATTTTCAGCATAGCAATGAAGTACATATCTTTAAAGAACAGAGTGTTATATGAATACTAGAAGATAAATGTTTCAAATAAAATGTAAATAGAAAAACACAACTTTCCTTTATTGGTTAAGCTTGGTATTTGCAGCCAAATGAATACCATCCATTGAACACCCCCCAATTTTATCACTATAAAGATATAGTTTGCCAAAGGGAAGCATTTCTTATGAAGGTTTTCACTATGGTAAACACTACTCCTGTGTGTTCGGTTGGACAGTGGACAAAGGTGCTGCACCAATGAGATCAGCAGGGTTTAAATTTACATTTAGAACATATGAAGAATGGTTGCAGGAATGGAGTATGTCTACTTTAACACAAAGAAGGACTAGGGGGTGACAAGATGGCAGTGTTCCAATATCTAAGAAGCTGTCATTAAAAAGGGGAGGGTCAACTATTCTTGAAAGCACCTGAAGGCAGAACAAGAAGCAATGGATGAAAACTAATTAACCTAGAACAGTGATGGTGAACCTTTCGGCATTGAGTGCTGAAAAGGGAGTGTGTGCCTGCATCAGGAATGCGCCCCAGAACTGAAGCTGCCTAGTGGGCAATTGCATGCCACAAAACGAACTTCCAGTTTCCAGCATGTGCATGCACACTAGCCAGCTTGTCTTCTGGTTACTGGCATGCATTCACGTGCGACGATCAGCTGGCTGGCGCGCATGCGCACAACGGAAACTAGAAGACCAGCTTTTCCAGTTTCTGGCACTGCCAAATGCACAAAAACCAGCTGATCGTCACATGGCCATGTGTGCCAAAAACCCAGAAGAAAAACGGGTGACACCGGACATGCCAGCCAACATGGCTTCGCATGCCACTCTGAGCACGGGTGCCATAGGTTCGCCATCATGGACTGAGAACTAAGGAAATTTTTCCTGATATTTAAAGCAATTAATTAGTAGCTGACTTGTCTGAAGAAGTTGTGGGGGTTCCAGCACTGGGGTTTTTTATGTACAGATTGGGCAACCATTTGTCTGAAATGGTGTAATGTTTCCTGCTTGAGGAGGGGATTGGACTAGAAGGCCTTCAGCTCTATTATTTTGTTATTTGTGTTAAATGTTTGCCTTCTGTCCATAGCTATATTCTGTGAGTTTCTCATGCAAAAGTAAAAGCTTCCACAGCTGATACAGTAGATTTGAAGGGGAAAAAAGCTTCTTTGGAATGTGTACAGGTGCTCATATAGCACCTGTCAGCAACTCCATCAATAAAATGCATATTTCCCCAGGATTGTGCCTGCAGCTGTGAATGGCAACCGTATGATCCTGGGGAGAGAAAACTCAGCTATTTGGAGCATTAGGTATTTCCAAATATTTAGGCAACCTGGAAGATGGAATTCAGAATGATTGCTCAGAACAAAAAATTCTTATGAGATAAGAGACTTAATTCTCTGTTGCTACTTTTGGTTTGTGTAGCCATATTATTCCAATTGAATTCAGTGATATTTATTCCAATTAATTAGTATAAGAAACTGTTAGATAAGCACCATAATATTTTCTAACAAAGTTAGAATTTCTTTGATGAAGGTCCTAAAATTTAAACGTCTGTGGAGATTCTCGGTCGTCAGATTATGATTGTCTCAAAGGTGCGTTTTCAAAAGACAAATGGACTTTCTTTATTTTTTGTTGAAGACATTTTGCTTCTCATCCAAGAAGGTTCTTCAGTTCCTGGATGAGAAGCAAAATGCCTAGGTACCTTTTGAAAAAGTACCTTTGGGTCCTAAAATCTAGCTAGTCCAATGTGTTTTTATTTGTCTCCAGCTGTAATCTCCTGGGACAATTGCAAACAAATTTTAGATCGTGAAAATGGTAGTATGTTTCAATAGCTAAAAATTAGATGCTTACACTTTCTACAAACACCGTAAACCAATCAATCTTTATCAATCAACACAGTAAATCAGAATTAAGATTTGTACATTGCGTTATGAATTTTTTTCCTCAAATGTGGCAATATACTTTGCATATCCTTGGAAATCATCTGATTTTTCAAAATTGTGGATGATGTTTGCATAACAATGAGGTACTGAAATTATGATTCAGTGCACATATTTCATCTGTAAATGTATAAATAATTGTAAATAGTTTTAAATAAGAAGACATTTAAAAGGAAATACATGCTAAAATAAATATATGAATGGAAAATATGGCCCTTTTCTTTTCTTAGCAGCATTGCATAATATTTGCTATTAAATAATCTCAAGAAAATTGGCAAGGTTTTTTTAATTGTTCAAAGAATCATTATGCTTCTTTAGCAAAACAGTTTAATATTGTCATCAAAGAAGTAAAACTGAGCTCATTTTTCTTTCAATATGAAATCTCTATTTAGAAAAGTAGCTTACAAGTAGTTTTTCATGTTTGTCTTTCATTGTTGTGCAAATACAAAATTCTCAAGTTTCATATATCTGTTTTTCTTGCACAAGATTAGTTTGATAAAGTTAAGCATCAAATGTGGCTGTAGATGATGCCTACCTGATGTGAAATGCTCAACACCTGGAGCAATCATGATGCCAGTTGAGGGGTTGGGTTGTAATAAAAAAAACAGAATGGGGACCAAAGTAATATGAGCAAAGCCCCATTCTTTTCTATGTATATGACCTGCAAACAAAAAGGGCAGGATTTCAATTCTGGTGCCTGAGAGTCATCTTGACTTTTTTGACCCTCAACCCATTTCCACCTAGGTGCCATTGTGGGGCAAGGTGTCCAGAAACTTCAGGTATTTAAGGGTATTTTAAAATTTTGAGTCTTGAGTTATCTTGCTTAAGAGAAACTTTTAGGAACCACATCAATGAATTGGGTTGGTCTTGCGTTCCTCGTGCATGATGAATTTGTGCTTTATTGTCAGACTCAAGCCCAGAGTCAACACAGCAAAATCCAGTCAAATTCAAACCTTTATCTGCTTACAGTTAATGGACAGAACTTTGCCAAAATAAAACTATAAACTTCTAACCTATTAGATATAGCCTGAGAGATTTTAGGGTGTGGATACCCTGAGCTTCTTTAACTTTTCCCATCCAGCTTGGGACTGCACAGTCTCTAAAAGTGGGCTTCGCTCTGGAAAAGCTGGTCAGTATGTTCATAGACTAGAATAGACATGGCAAGAGGTCAGCCAATGGGAAACTGAAACAGTATTTGCTGTGTGAGCAACAAGGAGACAGCATGACTTAGCTCAGAGTCTGTGCTGAGCTCTGAACTAGTCTGCTGCTCTGAATTGAAACGGTTCTCTCCTCTTCTTGTGGTTTGCTTGCATTTACTACCATGTTTGAAAACCTGCTTTTGGTATTGTATATTTACTTTATGTGTTATATTATATATCAAGAGAAGTTAATGAATCCTGCTGAACCAGTTACCTATGTGTGCTTTCTGGATGTGATTGCTGCTACAAACTCTGACAAAAGCTCTGTGTTGCCAAAAGTCTCCTCCACTGCTCCTACAATTGCACATTCCATCGCATTTATTCAGTGGGATGTCTAGGATGCAATGCAGTAATATGATCCATATTTTGTAACTATCTTGTTAAATAGATTTGTTTGCCGAACAGCTCGGTCATGATTAGTGGATAATAAATGCCACACAGTGGTTGTAGTATTCAAATTCCCACAATTCAAAATTATAATTATATGTAACATATGGTAATTGGTTCTAGTTCCATGCATATAGACAATGAACAATGTAGAAATGAACCTCTTCTTTTTTGAACTTGTAGTGTTTCTTTCCTTTTGACCGTTTGGTTAAGGGGACTTCTTAAAATGAAGACAACAATTCATGTAAATGAGAGGCAGCAGCACATGCACATCTGAAGTTAAGTGCAGACTGAAGTAGCAGCATCTGCAATCCTGACCCAGTAACCACACGTACTGACCTCAGATTAACTAAATTGTGGGTTCGTATTATTTCATTATTCCAATTTATCTTAATTGCTATACTGTCATGATAGTTTTTTTAAAAAAAAACCTTCTTATATTTAAGAAATGGAGTGACAAGCAAGCAAATAAGCATTAAATAAAAATATATTTCTTATGAGATAGTTCTTTTGACAAGGTTCACTCAGAAGAGCTGGATGTCTTTAACCTAAATGATCATGAGTGCCCCATGAGGCTAGTTCAGCGTTGTGGCTCTCAAATACTTTTTATATATTACTTCAAATAGTCTCTAATAAGTCAAAAATAGAGAGCATTATGCTAACAAATGTAAACATTAATGAAATTAAAATCTTATTACAAAACAACTATTTATTTGGCCCCCTAGTTGGCAATGCTTTTCATTAATTTTTGATTTTATCACTAGCTTTGTATGTAATAGTTATTCGAGACAGTTTCAACAATAATACAAGCTAAGAAACCCATTCCAGAGCTGTTCAAACCCTGCAAAGAAACCTTACAATTTGTTTTTATGTTTCTGTTTCCTCCCAACCTCCCTCCCTACCTAACAGGGAATTCTTTCATGTTGTCTTTCCCATTTCTTGCCAAGTAGAGAGATCCTTATGAGTAGGGCAGCCAGACCTGCCTTTCTCCTTGGATGCCTAATCTTTCCCTTTGGGAGATCTCAGATTTCTGACACATCTGCATTGACCATACTTCACATGGCCTTCTCAGTGCCCATGTCTAAAGAGCTCATTTCTGTCTCAGAAGGAGTGACTGCCATAAAGTATCACAATGGGTGGAAGTTCCCAGTGGGTAGTACTGCTTTGGTATGTGAGGTCTTGGTTCAGCTAGCCTAACCAGCGAGAACTACTGCTGTCTGGTAAGTCAATTTGTTGGGCTGAGATGATGCTATCTATCCTTGGCATGTTTTCTGAACTCCAGACTGTATGTCTCTGGTGCTAAGCATCCAGACTTTGCTAGACAGCATCTTCAGGATCTTGTGATCTATAAAAAATGACTTGGAGAATTAAAGGTTTTGACATCATAAGGCCTTATGATGAAGTGGCAAAAAACCCACCCATTCAAAGGAATGAGTTCACTTAACAGCCATGAAAAAGGCTGGAACATCAGTTCCGGCCATGTGAGTGCCCTGATTTACAATTGCAATGATTTGGAACCACAATACTGGGCTCAATTACAGTTTTAAGTAGAAGTCCAGGAAAATAAAAGGTTAAAGCGATGACAGATTACTTAATGACTGTTCTCCCATCTTTATCACTTATGTGTGAAGAAGGGCATTGTTTCCATACAATGGGTATGTCTAGTTTAATAGAAAGAAGGACTAGGGGAGACATGATAGCAGTCTTCCAATATCTCAGGGGTTGCCACAAAGAAGAGGGAGTCAAACTATTCTCCAAGGCACCTGAGGGTAGAACAAGAAGCAATGGGTGGAAACTAATCAAGGAGAGAAGCAACTTAGAACTGAGGAGAAATTTCCTGACAGTTAGAACAATTAATCAGTGGAGCAGCTTGCCTCAAGAAGTTGTGAATGCCCCAACACTGGAAGTCTTTAAGAAGATGTTGGATAGCCATTTGTCTGAAACGGCATAGGGTTTCCTGCCTAGGCAGGGGGCTGGACTAGAAGACCTCCAAGGTCCCTTCCAACTCTGCTATTGTATTGTATACTCTATCACTTATGTGTGAAGAAGAGCATTGTTTCCATACTTTCCTATCAAACAAGATTCCATGCAATTGCATGATTCTAGGAAAATCTGAAAAAAATTGCTATGGATTTACATTGCCTATTATAACTCATTCACAAGTTAAGAAGAGTAAGCTATATTACCTGTTTGTTCAATTCGTTTTTAATTTCTTTCTAGCACCTGAATTGTTCCTTCAGAAGTTGTTCCAGGCTAATAAATAAGTACGTACAGCCCTTTTGAGCTGTTAGTAGCTGCTATTTTCATTAGATGGTTCCAGTGATTCATTGAGAAATATCCTCACTAGATGTTCCAGGTGACCTCTTGGATGTATCCTTGCAGTTTCCTTGACAACAGCACCACAGTGATTTGTCATTGACATATTCTGGGATGTTCTTAGTTTTTCACTCCAGACTACAATCCTGTTATTCTTAGGTAGTCTTCCATCCAAATGCTAACAAGGATCTACTTTGCTAGGTTTCTGAGCCCATTCAGGTTGACTATATACTGCTATTAAGTGAGGCATTTTTATTATTAGAAAATACTTTAAAAATCCTAGCATGCATCATTCTCAGAGGCCTACCATGCTTTTCTTGATTTGCCATGCCAGCTTTTTTATGTTGATTAAAAGTCTACTTAGAGATTGCAGACATCCGATCTTGGAGTTACTTCAGTGATAATAATGTTCACAAGATCCTTCCTAAGGCCAGTAAGCTTGGAAGTGTTTTTTAAAAACTCTTCTATTAAGTCAGGTAATAACCAGCTGCTGTTATCTCAGCCATTTATTTTAGGAGATGCTATTCAGGTCATAACCATATAATCAACTAATGGCTGGTAAGGCTCTTCTTTATTAAGATTTTTATAGATTCTTTGCCTCTCCCCACCCCCAGCTTCACAGTGACAACCATAAAACAATTTTTAAAAATCCTCCAGTTATGTTGGGCCTACTTAGTTTTGTCGGGCAGATTGCTTGTTAATGGCAGATCGGGATGTGGGTATTTCTACATTGCTGGTTGATAAGATATCTGGAGGTCTCTCTTGTTGGTCTTCAAGGCCGGCAAAAAAGCATAGGGCTTGCTAAAAAGAGGGATTGATGCAAAAATCTTTACTACTGGCTCTGTGGGCATGGCTGGGTGGGTGTGGCATGGCTTGGTGGGTGTGGCTTGGTGGGTGTGGCAGGGGAAGGATACTGAAAAACCTCCCTTCCCTTCCCACTCCAGGGGAAGATTACTGCGAAATCCCCATTTCTTCCCGATCAGCTGGGAGTCAGGAGGCAGAGAATAGATGGGGTGGAGCAGATAGAGGTGGTATTTACCAGTTCTCTGAACTACTTTTCCACTAAATTTCCACTACAGGTTCTTCAGAACTGGTCAGAACCTAGTGAATACCACCTCTGGATTGATGTAATAGCTCTATGTGAGTTGAAGAATATGGCAAATGTTTGTTTATAAGGAATGTTTGGCAGATAACCATAATTAAGCCTAGAATTACAGCTTTACAATGTTGCAGTTCTTAAGCCAACCATCATGTGACCAGTTTTACAACCATTTTAATGCTGTTTGTTAAGCAAATGCTACAGTAGTTAAGTGAATTGGTTTTACACAATGGGCATTTATGCCATAAACTGGTAAAAAATGTAACCAAAAACAAAACAAAACACAGCTGTGTAATTGTTGGATGCTGGAAATGTTTGTAAAGTTGAACAGGATGCCAAGTACCCAAAATGTAATCATGTTATCATGGGGATGGGTGAAGTGTAGCTATCATTACTTTGAAATTGGATTATAAGTAGCTTTTGGAGGTGTCTGTTACAGAAGTGGTATTCAGCAGGTTCTGACCAGTTCTGGAGAACCGTTAGTGGAAATTTTGAGTAGTTTCAAGTACTGGTAAATGCCACCTCTGACTGGTCCCATCCCCATCTATTCCCCGCTCCTGAGTCCCAGTTGATCGGGAGGAAATGTGGATTTTGCAGTATCCTTCCTCTGGAGTGGGGAGGGAATGGAGATTTTACAGTATCCTTTCCCTGCCCTGCCCACCAAGCCACACCAACAGAAGCGGTAGTAAAAAAAATTGAATCCTTGTTATAACTTTGAACAATCACTAACTGGCCAGTCAAGGACTATTTCTATAACTTGTATCTGTGAGGGGATCTGTTCTCTAATTGAAAACTATATATAGCAAGTGTCTAAAGGGGTGTCAAACTAGTGTCATTATGTTGTTGTCATGTGACATAGCACTAATTTTTTTTCCCTTCGCTAAAACGGAGGGGGGGAGCATTTGACAAATCCTGTCCATGGGCCACAAATTTGACATCCCTGGTCTAAGCTATGTACATCCCCATGTCATCTTTTCCAACCTTTCAGGGAATCAGAGAACCTGTATCAGTGCCATGTGAAACAGTCAAAAGAGCAGAATGCTTAAAAAGAATAAAACAGACTAACTACCAAATCAGTTAAAAGCCAAATGAAATGGAAACTTCCCCCATCTGACTATTTAAGGCACCTCAATCGGGATGCTGCTGTCTTGACCTCTTCAAGCAGGACATTCTGGTGCCTGTAACAGGAATAAGGGCTTACATTTCCAGGTGCCACTATCCTAATCTGATAAATACCCAGCAGGGCCAGTTGGAAAAAAAAACACTGTAAAATGAGGAAGAGAAGTAGAAAGGGAGTCATAAATACAAGCACTGCATGCCTGGGTAGTAGAATATATGCAGTCCTGTGGCTTTTCAGAATGCAGTGAGCTTATCTATAAAATAAAATATACATGAAGAATGCACAGAGATGTTGCTTTTTCCTATATAAGCAAAGTTATAAAAATAATATTATACCAGAGGTTGGTTGAAATAAAGCTGGTTTGGAAATGGAACATTAATGGTTATCTCCGTTGGGGAAGGGGTAATTCCTATGTACAAACACAGTGCTCTCTGAGTGACTCTCTAAGATTATGGTTGAAGCTCTTCAAAATTCTTTGCAGGGACACTGGTTTCATTCATCCAGGAATGGCTTTCTGTCTCATGAAGGGTGATCCAATTTGGGATATATTATGGCTGCTAAATGCAATATGCTGATATTCTAGTGATACGTGGTATGGTAATGCCAAGGTGCATTTATTGCATAACGTTTAGCCCTTAATCATGTTAAACTGCAGCTGCATTTTACTCCTAATAAGTGTCTTCTCATGTGCTGATCCATTCAGTCTTAAGAACAAAGAATCCTTTGATTAAAAAGCCGTAAAGATGAAACATATACTTGACAGAAGCTTTCATGGGCAGGAATTAGTTTTTTTTTAAAGCTCATGTCATAATGTATCTCTTAGCTTTTAAGTTGGCATGCCACAACATTATTAAGTAATAGATGAATATGACAATCCATTTGGAGATCCAGATTTTTTTATCATTTAATTAGAGTACACAGTGACTTTAAAATATTATGACTTGCCCAATATTTCATTTTCCTAATAAAAATGTGGAATATTTTTATGAAAGGAGAGAAATAACAGCTGTTTATACAATTCATTGGCTATAAGTAGGAAAACCTTCCATTTTAATTTCTTTTGTCAAGTATAAACAGGAAGAGGAAATTTTAAAACATTGAGATGATCTGTGAGAGAGTAACGATTTCCCAGAAGATGATGGAAAATATTCATTCCATGATTAGGGAGGAGGTATGAACTCTCCATTGTTTAAGGTTTTTTTTTTTTGTTCTTTCTTCTGGTGAGAGAAAGCTCGTAAAACGTACAATCTTTTAAGAATAGTGTGTCATTTGTATCTTGTGAGGAAATGATAAATGATATCTACCTTTGTTTTATTTTTGGCAAAGTACCCAGAAATATGTACAGAGATGGGATATAATAACAAGCTGACTAGAACAGGTTTCTTGCTCCATCTTCAGCAAGGATAGCAATATCAATAGCACTAGACTTATATACTGCTTCATAGTGATTTTACAGCTCTCTCTAAGCAGTTTTACAGAATCAGCATATTGCCCCCAACAATCCGGGTCATCATTTTACCCACCTCAGAAGGCTAGAAGGCTGATTCCAGTCCCACCAGCTCAAGAAACCTTGAGCTGGTGGGACTGGAACTGCCGAACTGCTGGCAATCAGCAGTCAGCAGAAGTAGCTTGCAGTACTACACTCTAATCACTGCTCCACCACGACTCAGATAAAACTGACTCTCTGAACAGACCTCCATTGAAGAGTAGTCATGTTATGGAGGCTTAAGTTGCCTGGTCCAAGTCCACCCTCATATAAAAGAAATACTATGGAAAGTAGCTAATCTTCAGGTTTACATTGAATCACACAGTTTTTCTGTTATTTTGCTCCCTTTTCCATCGCAATTATCAACAAGTCCAACTCTTCTTTCTCAGGAACTATAAAAATACTTACTGGCTCTGGGAATGAAAAGGAAACAGGTTAACTTCTTAATCACAATGTTTCAATCTTGCTAATTGTAAATAGTGATAGCCACTGCACCTTGGTGTCTGCAATTAGAAGGGAATAACTTCCAGAACATCACTTTTTATATGTGATTTAGATTTTTACAGTTTTCCATTGACTAATGATAAATGCCTGCCTCTTGTGTGAAAAATGTGGGCAGTGCAACATGGCATATGTCATCTCTTTACCAATAAATTATCCTGGAATTAGAAATTTCCTGTTGTATATTTACAGGTTATGGTGATCTTATAAATGTTAAGTTTTAAGAATATACAGTATATAAATGTCATTTCTGACACTAAATATAAAGTTAAACAAAACTGATTAACTGCTAGGCTAAACTACATTTTTGCAAGCCAGTTGTTTGCATGACTCTACAAGTCAGGTTTTCCCAATTTGGCACCCTTCAGATATGTTGGCATTACTACTCCTAGCATAATGCAAGGATAATTCTTTGTGTTGAGCACGTAGTAGTACCACCTTTATACTCTTATTTGCATGCCTTAAAATAGGTCTAATCTTTTATAATTTTTCTGTTAAGTGACATAGATTCATGTACTTGCTCTAGTTTGCTGTCTTTGTGTAGGGTTTGCAATTGTTCATTCTGTTTTCTTTATCAGACATAAACACCTTTGTCTTTGATAAGATTACTTTTTAGAACCATGATCCTTGTCACATCATATAATCTAACATTTGCTGCAAAGTGTTCAGGTTCAAACTGGCATCCAGTGCAGCTCACAGAGCAGAGGTGTAACATGCACTGTTCTAAGGGCACACATAATTGCCACTACATTCTCTGCCATCTGAAGCTTCTGAATATTTTTCAAGGGTAGCCCCATGTAGGGTGCTTTGCAGTAGTACAATTTGAGGTAACTAGAACAAGAAAAACTGTAAGCATGAGCTGCCAATCCAGGAATTGGTGCAATTGTTGCACAAGAAAAAGCTTTGCAAAGATTCTCTTAGCCAACTGGTCACTTGTTCGTTGAGCAGGAGTCATGAATTTAGGAGGATTGCCAGATTCATTAGGTCTAAATTGTGGAAAATGCAACCCCAAACCCATCAAGCAAAGTTGGCCTAGTCCTGGAACCAATGGGCTGCAAAACCCTAACCCAGTCAGTTGTATTGGGACTCAGCTGAAATCTGTTGTTCCCTGTTCACCTCTCACAACCTCCAGGCACTGAGACAAGAGTTCACAGCATAAGTGATAAGATAAGATAAGATAATCTTTATTGTCACTTTTTATGTGAACACACTAGCACACATTAAACAAATGAAATTCTATACTTCAGATACTGTGATATATATATATGTGCTGGTTTTGTTGTATTCGGGTCTTTTCCCGTGTAAGCTTACACGGGAAAAGACCCGAATACAACAAAACCAGCATACCTACACCCGTGAAAATCTACGAATATATATATATATATATATATATATATATATATATATATATATATATATATATATATATATATATATATATATATATATATATATATATATATATATATATATATATATATATATATATATATATATATATGTTGTATTTGTGCTGATAAAATAAAGGGAGACAAGTATAGATCCATTTCGAGCTATTTAGCTCTCATCAGCTAGCCATACCATTACTGGGATTCGAACTTGGGCTGTATTACACACTAGGCAAGAGTCTTAGCCACTATGCCACAGGCTTCTCCTCCTTTATCAGCTGAGCCAGGGAAATAAGTATGTGTTTGTGTTACAACCCAAACACATTTTGTGTTTGTAACACAAACACATACTTATTTCCCTGGCTCAGCTGATAAAGGAGGAGAAGCCTGTGGCATAGTGGCTAAGACTCTTGCCTAGTGTGTAATACAGCCCAGGTTCGAATCCCAGTAAGGGTATGGCTAGCTGATGAGAGCTAAATAGCTCGAAATGGATCTATACTAGTCTCCCTTTATTTTATCAGCACAAATACAACACAAATATAAAAAGGCAACATTAAAAATAAAAATATGGGTTTCTGCCTGGATGGTTTTCTGTGATGAGCCGAAAGGACAGAAAGAGGGAGTAGTGACCTTCCTCCCATATTTAGTCATACCAGGGGTTGTAACACAAACACACACACACACACACACACACACACACACACACACACACACACACACACACACACACACACACACACACACACACACACACACACACACACACATATATATATATATATATATATATATATATATATATATATATATAATCACAGTATCTGAAGTATATGTGTGCATATATATATGTACACACACACACACACACACACACACACACATGTTCTTGACAATACTGTGGATCTTGGTCATGCATCATTTATCTGATATGTACTGGAGAGAAAGAAATGAGCTTCCAATAATCTTTTCTGCTGTCCTCACTACTCACTGCATAGCCTTCTTGCCCCAAACAGTAATACTTCCAAACCACACAGTAATACAAATGACAGTATGCTTTCAATTGTCTCTCTATAGAAAGTGGTAAGGATAGAAGAAGGAAAATGTGCTCTCCTCATATGACAGATGCTACTGTGCCCAATTACCAGTGTCTCACTGTTGAGTGATCAAGCTAACCTGCTCATCAGATGCACACCCAAAAACTTGATACTACTAACCACCTCCACAGTTGAATTGTTAATTCCCAGAGATGTATGGCTGTGCTTTCCCTTTCTGAAATCAACTGTGATCTCTTTTGTTTTCCCTACATTTAAAACCAGGTTATTTTTATTACACCAGTTCATCAAACCTTCTATCTCCTCCTAGTAATCACCCTTATTGTCACCCTGAATAAGGTCTATCACTGTTGTATCATCTGCATACTTCACAATATGATTGGTAGCAACCTTGCACAACAGTCATGGGTCAGCAAGGTGAACAGTAGTAGATTTAGGAAAGAGCCCTGAGGAGAACAGTGCCCAAGAACATGGAGTTAGAAATATTATTCCCAACTTGAACATACTGGGGCTTATCAGTGAAAAAAACAAGAACCCAGTTGCACAAAAGAGTAGTGAAGCCTAAAAGGCCCAGTTTATCTACCAAATGCTGAGTAATGATCATATTAACTGAAGTCGACAAACAGCATTCTCACATGACTATTTCATTCATCTAAGTGCATCAAGCTCAGATGGAGAACATAGAAATAGCATCCTCAATGGAATGATTTGGACGGTAAGCAAACTCAAGTGAGACAAATGTTGGAGGGAGGCTGGATACAATAAGGTCCTTTATCAACCTTTCAAAACATTTCATAATGATGGATGTAAGTGCAAACGGAGGATAATCATTAAGTCACATATAATAATTAAGACCTGTTTTTTTATTTTTTATGCAAGTAGCTACAGGATTTTGAGGAAAAGTAGGACAAGGTATAAAAGTTATAGAAGTATAAATAAAAATCAGAAGCTTTCATTTATCTGAATGACCACATATCTGCTATTCTTTGGGTAGGATTGCCTCAGTGTTTTTCTTTCATCCTAGGCCAGTGTGGGATGGAAGAAAATAAAATAGGAGAACTTATAAAATATTCCACCAGATGTTTTCATTCAGGAAAAATATTCTGTCAAATTCAAATTGACTCATTCTTAGACAAATGTGCACAGCATCATATCATGAGATAATCCCGAGTTGTACAACTAAGTGATACTTGTGTTTAGAATGTTTCTCCTTTGTCCACAACTTTATTCTCTTCAGATACATTGGTTAGAAAGTCTGAAAACTAGAGTCCCAATATAAGAGGCAGCGATTAGGGAAGATTGGGGGGATTCAATTAAATATACACTTGCTCTGGTCTTTGCTGTGCAATTTTAATGCAATTATTCATACTAAGCCTAACCTTCATTCCAAGATGGATATAAGAAAAAGAATGAAGAAGAATCTTTTATTTTCCCTCATTGGAAGGAGGTTGAATAAGGATATAGTCAGTGGTTGCCAAAAGCAAAACTCCCTTGCTTAGTTTGAAAAAGAACTCCCAGTGATACCTTTTCAACTCAACTCTCTGTCATTTGTCTTTATTTGCTTGGTCTATTATCTTCCGAGGAAGGCAATTTAGCAATCCTAAAGAGTACTGATACAAGTTGGTTTAGACGAGTCAACAGAATGCCCTTTTAAGACTCTGTTACTGCAAATGTTGAATGCTATTGGTAGTAAATAGTGTAGTATTTTGAGAGTGCTTTATAAAGAATGTTTCATGTCTGATATCCATTTTTTCACAAATGTTTATTTTTATTCTCAAATGTTAGTGAAAGGCTAATGTAGTTTTTCAGAATGATGGAAGCACTTAGTAGATGGGATTGTTCTTCATCCTAAGTTTATGTACTTGAGCATTTATTACATACTTGACTTTATTCAGAGAAGCTTCCCTTGTCTATAGAATAAATCAAGTGCAATATTTTTTGAGAGCTTTATGAGTTTTAAGTCTGTTTTATCAATTTTTTTGAATGCATCTGGTAGGCTTCTCCAAGTCCAATACTTGAATCAGAAAACCTATAGTCGGAAAGAATGCACAGTCACAAGAAGAAAGATCATGGCAGACAATTTCGTAACTACAAACTGCCAAATCTTGTATATAGAACTCTTGACGTATAAATCATACATCTTTCTCCTGCCCTTATTATGGACTGAGAGCAGACAATGGTTCACACTGGTGTATTGTTATTGTTATAGAAAAGAAGCTTTTTTTCTTACTTTTCTTTAAGTTGCTTGAATGGGCATCTAAATGATGTACCAAATCTACTACTGTAGTAATAATCTAATGTTTCTAAATTAGATTGTACACATGTGAGTTAAGGTTAGCTATTTGGGTGTCTCTATTTTTACTAGTATTGAAATAAAAGTTTCATGTTTGTGTTACAATTTGTAGGCGCATGCAATCTTGATAAATTGGTTTTCTAATTTTTTTTTTACTAATTTTGCTGATCCATTTTTTTTCTAGTAATAATAACCCTATAACACGAGGCTGAGTACTTGTTTATGGATTTTTATTTAAGTTTGCTTTATCCAGTACTTTCCTTTTCATGTACTTCTCTTTTTAGTCGGGTCTTTTTTTTAAATGGTTGCTTGATTGTCATGTTAAGTTGCTTGAAAATAGTCTTCTTGCTTTGACATTTTGGGACTAGGCTATTAAGTATTAGTTCTATGTTGATTTTTTTCCTTGCCTGTTTTATAATCATCTTCAGGCAATTTGTTGGAAAGGAAACTGATCTGGTTATCTCACTTCCCTTCCCTCCCCAAGGAAAAGAAAAACAGAATGACAAAGTTAGAAGGAACCTTGGAGATCTTCTAAGCAGAGATCTTCTCAAGCAGAACACCCTATACCATGGATGGTGAACCTATGGCATGGGTGCCAGAGGTGACATGCAGAGCCCTCTCTGTGGGCACGTACACCTTCGCCAGCTGCTCTTCTGGTTTCCAGTACAAACATGTGCACCAGCCAGCTGGTCTTAGGAAAACTGCCTGAAAACACTCCAAAAACAGCCAAAAACCAGGGCATTTTTCAGGCTATTTTCAGTCCATTTTTCAGGCCGTTTTCTTTTTTATTTTTTTGAATTTTTTGAATTGTTTTAATTAAACAAAAACACAAAAAAGAATCATTCTTCATTACATCTTGTAGAAAGTATGTCGATTGGTTACAAATAGATTTTGTGCATTACTACCACAATCATTATTTATACTTCCTTCATATTGAATTGTACATTTTAAATCAAAAATCTTTATGTATTTTACTATCAAAGTACCATCATTCTCATTTAACTAGAATTATTTAAACGTCTTTTTATCTAGAATCATTTGTATTTAAAGACACAACCACCTACTGGCATTCGTTAGCTATTTCAATAAACCTCCAATAATTACCCTTTAATAACATATTCCTTCCCCCCCCCCAACTCACTGTTCAAGGTTTATATCTAATTACTTTTACCAATGCCAACACATGTGGAAAACATTAAACATTATCCATTAACATTTCCTTGTTGTTATTATAGTTATCTAATTTTTTTCTACTATTCATATCACATCTCCTCTCATCCAACCCAAGAAAGATTACATCTTAATAATAAAATCTAAACAAAAATTTGTTAGTAGAGTTTATAAGTACCCGAGAAAGATTACATCTTTATAACAAAATCTAAACAAAAACTTATTAGTAAAATTGGTAAATCTTTTTCCCAGGTCCCGATTTGTAGTTTGTATCCAAATTGCTTTTACTAGTTGAAATTATTATTTCATTATTATTATCATAATGAATTATTTCTTAACAAATAAACATTTTAAAAAAAACATTCTAAAAACATCTAGAAAATCCTACATGTTCCAGTTTGGGCCCTTGGAGCCTAAAAGGTTCACCGTCACTGCCCTATACCATTTCAGACAAATTTTTGTCCAATCTCGTCTTGAAAACTTCCAGTGTTAGACCATTCACAACTTCTGGAGGCAAGTCATTCCACTGATTAATTATTCTCACTGTCAGGAAATGTCTCCTTAGTTCTAGGTTGGTTCTCTCCTTGATTAGTTTCCATTCCTTGCTTGGACCAGCAAGATTCCTGAAGATGGAATGCAGAGTTCTTGGTATTACAAGGCAGGTGAAGGTAATGTCATTTTTAATTCTGCAGTCTCTAAGGCATCATAAAAATAAGGTAGAGAAGCAGAAACATTTTTTATAAAGAATTTGGAAGGCAAATTTCAGCCCAGAGTTGATAAAGTCTTGAAGTGCAAAGGAAGTGCTATAGGAAAACATATTCTCTACCTGCATAGTGAACTGTTAGTGTTATCTGATAACTCTGACTAAAATTAATTTATAGTTTATAAATGCCTTTAATTATTTATTAATAAGCTAATAAGCTATCAAACCCATAAACTGGAGGAGTGTTATAAGTAAAAACCTTATAAACAGTTATAACATTTTCTCCAATTAGTCGGTGAGTTATTTTTAAAAAGTTTCTGACAATTTCTAGTGCTTAACCTGTTACAAAAATGGGATGTCCTTCCCACTCTGGTCAGTTTTAAGGGAAAGAAAGGGAACCATATTGGCTTCTAGTTTTGCTTTTTTTAAAAAAATCTTACCTCTTTATTAGAAGGAAGTAGTTCAAGGTAGTATGTCATAACTATAAATGAATGAGATATAAGTGAATGTATTATTATTTTAAATTTAAATGCATTTGTTTTAAAATGTTCCAATTTGATTTCTTCATAAAGCTCTTTATTATTGTTAGGGCTCTGCTAGCAGCGAAAGTAATTTGCTATATATACGTGGGAAAAGAAGCTTTCTGAAGACTGCTGGAGTTTCCTTTTTTAAAACTTAGCCTTTCATTTATTTGTGACCTAGAAGCAGTGCAAGCATGTCCTAATGATGTAAAGAATAGCACACTTTTGAGTTGTGAGATTTGGCATGAAGAGCAGTCTGCATGGGATTTCAGGTGGATGACCCCTACAGTTTCTTCAGATTATGTTGCCATCACCCATTGGTCCATTCTGTTTTTTTCTTCTCCTTCTTCTAAACATATCACACCACACTTCAAGAAACATGTAAGAAATATTAATATTTATATAACCGCAGAAGTAAATTGGTGAATTATTTAAGATCAAAGAAAAAAAAGAACATTGATTTCTAATGATCCAAGAATGGATGCAGAGGTTTCTAGATTTCTTGTCTTGCTATACAAATAAAAGGATTTCTGATAGTAAAGATGATGCAAAAGGCAGATACTTGTGCTTCTAGCAAATAGAACAGATGGTATTTGTTTAGATAGACAAATTATTGTGTATAGAATGGATTTATACTATCAGTGGCATCTGTCAGATTTATATTGTATGTTTACCTTTATTGCTTTACTGCCAGTAACCTACTTTTGAATGCTATTTGTTAGAAGTGTTAGTTGGCATGAATGAATTCTGACTTCAAAAATGAAGTGGTGTCATTTAAATTAGAAGTATAAGAACATTCAGTTTATAGATTTTAAGTGTAGGCCATTTGATGAAACCTTTCTACCAAGTCAAATTGAACTTATTGCCTTTTCTCCCCAAATAGTTTTATTAAGGATTATATATGTAAAGAATAAGTCAATGCAAACCACAAAAAATACAAACAAAAAATACAACAAAAACAGGGGAGGTTTATAAAAGGAGAAGAAAGAAAAATGGGAAAGTGAAAGAAAAAAGAAGTAACTTTGCCCTTCATCCCAGCTGGTCAAAATAACTTTAAAAATAATTTCTCTAAATAAGACATAATCTTATTTATCCTTAGTTAGTAAGGAAAACAAAATCAAAATGCTAAGGCAATCAATTTTTATTAGCAAAAGTTCAATAAGGGCAACCAGATATAACTATTTTCTTCTTTAAACCCTGGTCAAACAAACCAATCATATAAATCTTCCCTGATTTTTAAATATATTCTTTGACTACCACAAACGCACTCCCAGGAGTAATTTGTTGCTAATCTTTGTTTCAAAGTGAAAATCCTTTAGAACTTTAACAGATTTATCTTGTATCCATAAGTAAAAAGTATTATTTTGTTTTCTACTTCTAAAAAAAAGGTCCTTCTAAGTGTAAGTAGAGCTCTTTTGGTTATCCAAAGTGAAGAAAAATATCCAAATCAATTTCCTGATTTAATTTCCACTCATCTCCTGTAAGCAATAAGTCATCTATCAGATCAATTTATATTACATTTAATCTTCTTGCAAATTAGTTTACTAAACATCCATTGTAACTCTTTCTTGTTTTGCAGCTTCATAAGAACATATTCTGTCAATTTTATCAAGTATCTGATCCATTTTGTCCAAAAGTTTAGCTGAAAGGTATCTTAACTTTGTGCTAAGAATTTCTGCTCCATTTTCTTTATCCCTGGCTCTAATGTACAGCCTTCAAGTTCTTATAAAAACAACAACCAAAAGAATCTCAATTTCCCATGAGAAAGTATCTTTTAAATAATTCAAAGCTATAATTCCAAATCCCTCTGGCACCTTAATCCATTATTAACTTTCCAAAATCCTTATACTAAGCTGATAGTCTAAAAATCATATATTTTTGGAACCTCCAAAATCAAATTTAAACTGTTATCTTTTACGAAGAAGGAAATTCACCCAATGAAGGCAGTAGAAACTTGCCCATTTAAAGGGTTTTAATCTTGCCAATATGTAAATTAACAAAGAAAATAAGCAAAAACAGCACTTAAGATATAAGGCATTAAGATATTGACATATATATGGAGTCCTTGGTTTCCTACTATAACTGAACCTGGAGTTATAGCTGTAAGTCATGATAGTTGTTAAGTGGGCCACAATATGATCATGTATGATTTTATGAGCTTTTTTGCCATGGTCACTAACCAGCATAGTGGGTGGTAAGCAAATGCTGCAGTCATTAAGCAAATAACATGGTCATTAAGCAAATCAATTTCTTCAATGGACATTTTTTATTGGAAACTGAAAGAAAACACTGGAAACTGGCAAAAAAAAAGTTGAAAAGTGTCATTTTTCTATACTGTGTTTTTATTACTGGGAGCGAGCAGGTGGCCATATAAATTTTGTAAATAAATAAATAAGATCGTAATACACTACAAACAACGAAGTATATGCTGGTTTACAAGTACCCCAAATGCAATCATGTAATCAATCTCTCTCTCTCCCTCTCCCTCTCCCTCTCCCTCTCCCCCTCCCCCTCCCCCTCCCTCCCTCCCTCCCTCTCTCTCTCTCTCTCTCTCTCTCTCTCTCTCTCTCTCTCTCTCTCTCTCCCCCTCCCCCTGTGTGTGTGTGGAATTAAGTACCTTTGGGGAGGTCCATTGTAACTTACACTGCTAGATTGGTTATTCATAAAATGACCATAAAAATAATAGTTTCGATGAGGCTATCCAGAATGATGTAATAACCTGAATTATCTCTCCTTTGTTGCAGAGCAGTTACACTAGCTTGGATCCAGTATACAGTGATAATTCCCCTTGCAGAGCTGTCTTGCTAGCTAACAAAAACCATCAAGGACCTAACTCACTATGGTGCATACAAGGAATCAAATTAAACCTGTTGCCTTGAATTGACATGGACAGTCAGGATAATTTTGTCATATGTGTATTTTTTCCCCTGAATTGATTTTAGGACACTGAATTTATTTGTTAAATCCATTTGGATGTTAAAAATGGAAGGCGGTCATGATTTGGATTACACATCAGAAACCATTATTTGAGTTCTCCTTCACTGACAATTTGGGCCAGTTACCCCTTCTGAATAGCATCTCAAATTTTTCATCTTTTAGAATACTATTTTTGGGTGTAGAGAAATGAGAGGAGTGAAGAAGAAAGTATTGGTCAGATATTGTTAGTAGGTGATGCTCCTACAGTTCAGAACCTTATTCCCCACTTATTTTACTTGTGGGAAGTTGACAAGGAGTAATAGAAAACACGATCATGTGAATGCAGAAATGCTGCAACAGCTACAATTTTCAGAGTAAATCGGTCTCAACAGCATAGAAATTTCATTCCACAGGAATAGTGGGTCCTGGGGTTTTTTAAAGGTATTTTTTAAATTAGAGGATTTTAGGTACCTTGATTCAAAAACTGTTTTGTTACAAAGCACTTCTGCACTAACGAGTGTATAAAGGGAGAAACAAACACAATGAGTGCTTTAGTAGTATATAGATAGATGCAAATCCTTTGAAAAAGGTACTTCGGATTGAGTGGGTGTGGGTGCATCGAGATGATTTATTTTCAAAGCTTTAAAGCAGCCGTGTCTTTTTCCATCCTTGCACAATTGTTTCAGAATCGGCTTCCTGTGTCTATATATGTATGTGAATACATAGCCATTTTAGTTCCTTGAAGATGGGCTTCAGCATGACTCCAAAAACTTGGAAGACTAAACCTCTGGTTTTGGTGACCAATCCAGACTGGATTCTGCATAGCCATTTTACTTCAAAGTTTTACAACAGAATGTATCTATGTTTGTTTGCTCTAAAAATAGAAGGAAAATTTTCTTCTTCCAATTTCCCAAGTTGTTGGTTTCTATCTAATTTAGCCTAAAGGAAGGTTTTTCTCCTGGACGATCTAGTTACTGCTACAGTGGGATAAGAGGCAGTTGAGACATTTCTTTAGAAACCGTGCAGTTTTGTCCCTAAGGACATAGCCGCTTGCTGTGAAACTGACAGCAGGAAACAACTCATGTACTCAGTATTCCTGCAGCAAGCAGCTGAGCACAAAGCTTAGCATTCCTTTTTTCTCTGTATAATATTTGGATCAGCTGTGGTGACTTCCATATTTTGCTCTCCTTTTGTTATGATATTTTTCTATACATTTCTGTGTTATTAACCACAGGAAAAAAAATAGAAATCAGCTAAATAAGAAATTAGGGGGTCTTAGTGTAGTAAAATGTAAGTAGCTAGGTAGGCAAGTATAGCAAGGACATAGCAATTTTGTCTTTGATAAATTGGAAGAATATTCTTGTCTTGATTCTGGTTTACCTTGGTAATTATTTTTAAAGCAAATCCGTTGTGTTGTAGTGATTTTATTTATTCTATTCTAGTTGAGTTTCTTTTTCCTTTTACAATTTTGTAGCAGACCAAAAGGCATTTTATTAATATGCATTCCTACAAGTTGAAGAAATTTAGAGCTCCCATTCTGAGCTGCAAATCTGAATAACCCCTAGATGGCAGCAAAGAGTTTTCAGTTTCTGCTTGACACCATACAGAAGTAGTATTGCTGGCACTTGCAAATGTCATTTGATGGAGCTGGGGTGTATGGAGATGATGTGTCTGTCCTTGTGTGTTTTTTTTTAAAAAAAAATCTCTCTGTTTTTGTTACTGTTGATTGTGATTTTTTTTTGAACCAGCTGCAAGGCTTGGGAGATGGAGCATCTTGCCATGGTGGTTCTCCTTCCTTGGTGGTTTGTTACTGTTGTTGGCAGGGGGACATAGGGCCCTTTTGCACCGTAGTTGTATGATATTTCAGAGCACAAGATTCCTCTTGTTTAATATTTGCATTAAACTTCCAAGAGGGGTAATCCATCAATGTGGATGATATACCTAGTTGTACATAGTGACCCCGGAATGCCCAAGTGATATGTCAATGTGGCGTCCTTGATGCTGTCTGAGCTTGATTGTTTCCTTGCAAACATTTTATTATCCAACTAGGTTCATTCTTAGTACAGTACAAATGAATGTTGGCTTTGATACCTACTTATATACAGATTGCTTAAGAAGGTTTAAGTTGCTTAACAGTGATGCTGTTTGTACCAGGGGTGGGTTCCTGCCAGTTCTAACCTCTTCTATAGAAGAGGTTCCACAAATCTACCATGCCCTTTAGAACCGGTTCCAGCTCCCGTCCCCCGCCTGTCTGCACCACGCTTGCCCCGCCCACCGCTCACTGATTGGCTGGCTCACCAATCGACCTGCCCGCCTCTAAGAGTCCTATCTAAACCATAAAATCTTAAAGCTGTCATGTTTGAACACCCCAGGGTTTTTTTTTTTGTAAAGGGTTAGGGGTGCAAGAGTCTTGTAACTTGACAGCTTTAAGACTTGCATGCTTCAAATGCCAGAGTTTCTGAGCCAACATTTTGGTTGCTAAGCAAGAGCGTTGTTAAGTGAGTTTCACCACATTTTACAAGTTGGCCATGCCCACCCAGTCACATGGCTGCCAAGCCACTCCTACCTGGTCACATGGCCAGCAAGCCACTCCCACAAACCAGGCCACACCTACAGAAGAGGTTCTAAAAAATTTTTGAAATCCACCACTGGTTTGTACACATTGGTTGGTTATGTCTGAGATGTTTTTGATGTATGGGAGGGGTTCTCTAGGTTATTGTGGTTGTGCTGTAGCAAGTTGTACTGACATGCACTTCCTGAAAAAATTGTATGGATATTCATTTTGTTGGAAGATCAAACAATGCGATTTGTTGGGACCCATGAAACACGCCTTCTCTGTCCTGTAGATGACTGAGGTCATGACACCTGCTCTCTGGAATTATATCTCTCCCACAGTTCTCCATAATTCTTTCCCTGATAACATTCTGGAAGTCTTTAAGAACTTGGTAGTTTTCTCAGATCTTGGAGTAGGTTTTTTGTGGAGCCTTGTTGCTGGTTTTCTGATTGAAGGAGTATGTTGGCCAGATGCATGATGTTTTATTTATTTGTTTCTTTTTACTGTTTCCTGTTGCCAGATTCACAATAATTTCTTCTATGGTTCTTAGAAGAATAATGCAAAGATAAATTTCATGTCTTAAAAATAATCAGCAAGAGGAAAGCTAAAGGCTTCGCTGAAAGAAACAGATGGAAGTAAAAGGCCTCATATGAATCAAATGTGACCACAGCTTCTGTACTTTGAATAATTCCACTTGCTGTAATGCTCTCTCTCCCATTTTTATAAGGTGTTGGGCACACATGATAATCTTTAAGTTTGCGGCAAACTTTACTTTTTTTTCTTTGAGCATTTTAAATATACTTCCCCTTCTCAAAGCAACGGAAAAAGTAAAGACAGATGTGTGGATGACCCTGGGGAATGAAAGGAAAAGAGGTTGCCTAGGAAACAAACCCCTAGGAAACCCTGCCAACAAAAGTGTGCATAGTCAAGGCTATGGTTTTCCCAGTTGCAATGTTTGTCTGTGAAAGTTGGACCATAAGAAAGGCTGAGCACCAAAGAATTGAGGCCTCTGAACTATGGTGCTGGAGAAGACTCCTGTGAGTCCCTTGGACTGCAAGGTGATCAAACTGGTCAGTCCTAGAGGAGATCAACCCTGACTGTTTTTTAGAAGGCTAGATCCTGAAGATGAAACTCATATACTTTGGCCACCTAATGAGAAGGAAGGACTCACTGGAGAAGAGCATAATGCTGGGAAAGATTGAGGGCAAAAGAAGAAGGGGATGACAGAGAATGAGATAGCTGGATGGAGTCACTGAAGCAGTAGGCATGAGCTTAAATGGACTCCAGAGGATGGTAGAGGACAGGAAGACCTGAAAAAAACATTGTCCATGGGGTCACGATGAGTTGGACATGACTTTGCAACTTACAACAACAAGGAAACAAAAAAGGATTTTTTCTATGGGATGGAGGGAACTTCAAGACAGTAGGCTAAAATGATTCAACTCTTTCCACATCGACATGCAAGACATGAGAGGGGCAGATCAGTAGATTTCTGAGGGAGGAGCAGCTGCCACCCTAACTGGAGCAGTGTTCAGGGAGTTACCAGGAAACTTTGTTCTCATACACACAATACAATACAGAGTTGGAAGGGATCTTGGAGATCTTCTAGTCCAACCCCCTGCCTAGGCAGGAAACCCTATACTGTTTCAGACAAATGGCTATCTAACATCTTCCTACACAACCTATTTTCCCTCGGAACTCAGGAGGGAGGATGAGTCCAAAGAAGAGGGTGATTGAATGGAATGTATGAATGACTTTGGGGCAAGATTGGAAGAGATGCTACCTAGGAAACAGAGAGGTAAGAGATGCAGGAGCCCCCATTGATTTACTGACAAAGAAAGAATATTAGAAAGGACCTGCTTTAATAACAGTTTAAAATTAGGATGGGAAGTTTGTGCCTTCAGATTCACAAGATCCTGTAGACTTACAATAAATTAGAATTAGGACACCTAGTTGTGCTTCCCGTTTGATTCACCTGCAAGGGCTGACTTATAGTCGATGAGTTTTAAGTTTAAAAACTTAAAACTCCTGAACTTTGCTTTCCAGAATTTGGACAAAGGTTAGCTGGACAATCCTGCTTTGGATTCTTGATGTTACTTTAAAGTCTACATTTATGGAAGTGTTGAATATAAATTAGGCTTTATGTTGGGGGTTTTCCCCCATAAAATTGTTACTAAAGGCTGGAACCAATTCTTGATGTACTACATAAGAGATTTCAAAGCTTCTTCTCAAGAGATTTATTGCTTTAAGCAGGACTTTTATAGGCATAAAAAAACCCCTTTGATTGTGAAGGAAAGGAATGCAATTCCAAGTTTCTCACTTTTGTCTAAATGAATCCTGAAAGCTTGTCCTGGTTCTGTTTCCTGTTTGCAAGTCTTATGTGGGTAAAAAGATGGATGTTTTCCAGGCTGATAAATAACTCATCAAATGCATTTATAAATCAGGAAATTCTAAACATTTTGCTACGTCCCTGTGCTTCCGGCCAAGTCTGTCACTCAAGCGAGGCACGAGGTGATTGGACCAGACATAGCAGCATTCAGGCGCGAACGTTGGAGGTTTCTCATTGGCTACCGTTCTGACAGCTGGGGGTATAAAAGAGCTGTCAGGTGGAAAAGCTCTGTTCTTGTTCGCTTAGTTGTGTTAATAAATCTGTTGCATTAATTCCGAGTCTGCTTCTTACCTCAGCCACACAGTTTACAAAACATTTCATCATTGATGTCGTAAATTACAGGTGCAGACAAGTATTTAGATGCATAAAATAAAGTGGAAAAAACAGGCATACTGCATGAGGTTTGGTTAACATTATTGGGCAAGTGAATTATTAATTTATTAAACATTCCTTCTAATGATTGTATCAAGCAAGTAGTTTTGATGAATTTATATGCATATATACATATAAATGCTGAAGAGACTAGTGGCTAGCAAAATCCTTCCTGAAAGCTTAGACATAACACATCAAGAGGGAATAAATGAGTAGCCAGTTATGGTAGTAGTAATTAATGAATTTATTTGCCATCCATTTCACTGTTCACTTGACCAAGAGAGCATTTGTGTAGCTTGGTTCTGATGTACCAGTGGCACCCTTTCCTGGACTACACCAGTCCTTCAAGCGGTCACTCGTGGGAATGGAATTACTCATCATAGCCAACTTGCTGTGGCCAACATGCCATGGGCAACTTGCCATAGCCAACTCACCACAGTCAACTTGCCACAGGACAAGTCATCATCGCCAACTTGCTGTGGGACAATTTAACAATTCTATTTAATCATTTAAAGTGAATAAAAATATTTTAATTTTTGCAAGTCACATTTCATTCTATCCCTCCTTTTGTATCCTTTCTTTAATTATTCTATTCCACCATTTCGTTGATATTAGTGTAACTCTTGTTGGATATGGCAAATTGGCTGTGGTGAGTTAGTCATAGTGAATTGACCATGGGGAGTTGGCCATGACGAGTTGTCATAGATCTTCCATTCACATCCTTCCCATCTCACAGTTCTATTACAATATACTCTAAATGGAGCTGCACTTGAAGATGACTTGGATGCTTCAATTGCAGAAGAATGCAGTGGTGTGTACAGTAGCAGACTTACCTCAGTATACCCACTTCACATACCTGATTTCTGAACTGCATTGGTTGACATTGTGCTTCTACGTAAGTGCAATTCAAAGTATTGGTTATTAGTTATAAAGCCTAGGACTAGATTATTTGAGGGACTGCCTACCTTCCATGTTTTCTGCTGTTGGTGAAAACCAACAGAATTTATATACTCCAGGTCCCTTTAGAATGAAGTCTTCCTTGAGATCCATATGACTCCTATCTCAATGTTGTTCCAGAATGCTTAAAGACCTAGCTTTTCTGTAACCCTTGGGTTAGGGTGATGGTCTCCTTTGTTAGTTGTCTTTTATATATAATTTCTGGTTTGTTCAGCTGAATTTCCCATCTTCATTATTTATTATGCATAAGGTGTTTTATATTTCATGTACAAATGGAAGCCTATAGAGAAATCGAAGGAATTACCTTAGAGGCACACAATCTGCTATCCCACAGATTTTATGTAAATTACTACTAGCAGGTGTGATATTGGACATCACTATATGGAGGAAACTGTAAACATATTAATTTAATTTAATTAATACAATTTAAAATTTATTGAAATTGAAATTATCTTGGCTACACTTGATTTGAATTATGACCTAGACTACTGTATGAAGTATGGTATCTGATAAATCATTGGCAATCCCAAATGTAGTGTGTGAAAAAAAAATCAACATAACCTCTTATTATATGGATGAAGGTTTTTTTTTCATATCCGATGGGGATGCTAATTTAACAAAATTGGACACAGCAAGGTTAGATTCAGTAAAATCAAACTTCTCTTAATAGATATTTTATCCTGATCTTGTGCATGTTAAGAAAATGTACACATTTGTTTATAAAATTATGAAAAGGAACTTGATCTATTGAGTTGTCTAATTGTAGTCAAAGTGCTGGATATGAGAGAAGTTTCATCAATACACAGCTGTACATTGTTTTTCTCCTACTATCTCTGTCTCTGCAGATGATTGAACTTTCATGTCCTGCTTCATTCCTCAAAGCTGGCAATAAAACACAAGAGGTTTTATTGTATTAAATTTAGGATTTTAACAAATAAAAGAGCCATTTTCAAAGTTGGAGATTCATAATCCTGAAGAAAAAAAAATAGCAAGAGCCCACATCTAGGATAGTCTGAGATCAGGATGGGAATCATGACAAAACCCTGAGGATGAAAAACAGGGTCATCATATTGGTAATCTGCAGACCCATGTATTGGGAAAGTCAAGTCTTTGAAAACAATCCTACTGTAGCTCATAACAGCAACAGTGTATGACTACAGTGAACCTACACAGCTTCTGTTATAAACAGACACTGTTTTTGAGAGTCTGCACTCTTATCAGCCTTCTCTCTTTAAGATGGCAGAGGGATTTCACCTTGCCCACCAAGATCAACTGTTATATTCCCCGCAAAATTGCTTAAACATAGATCTTGTTGAAATGGAAGCGGCAAATGTGTGGATGCCTTTAGAGTTTAAGTCCTCTACTTGCTTTCCTATATTTATCAGTTCCCACCTGGAGCAATGTGTCCATTAATTCTGTGATAGGAGATGGAATCCTTTTGGATATGGATAGCCTGAATATTATTTAGATAATCCAAATATCTCTGGAAAATACCCAGCATGGTTAACCTAGTTATACCAGGTATTGTCATTTTACTTTCCTGATCTCAAGTTTCACAATTAATGGATGGATTCGAATATGGTATGGTTCAGAATGTATAGCCTGCCAATATTCCCTTTCAAGTTTTAAACATATTTCCTTCCTTCCTTCCTTCCTTCCTTCCTTCCTTCCTTCCTTCCTTCCTTCCTCCCTCCCTCCCTCCCTCCCTCCCTCCCTCCCTCCCTCCCTCCCTTCCTTCCTTCCTGAGCAACTGCAAAGTGTAGTAGCTAACACATATGAAGAAAATTAGTCCCAAGATTATGGTATTTTATGATGTACTTTTTTATACATACCAAAGAATTGAGGCCTTTGAACTATGGTGCTGGAGAAGATTCCTGCAAGTCCCTTGTGTCACGTTCCGGCATTCACGTTGCATACAAACAGAGATTCAGTTTGTTTGGTGAAAAACTTTTATCTCTATTTAACAAACTACGTGATAACCAGCACTAAATGACAATGATACAAAGGTAATCAAATCCAAGTCAGTTCTAACCAAGTTAACACCATCACCCATATATATATATACCATTACCCCACCCAGCTCCACCCACAACTCCACCCAGATGACACCCATCCACCATCACCAATCACCATGACCCACACCTCCAGCCACACCCCCACTCGGTGTCATCATAGCCTGGTTGGGTGCATCTGAGCAAAGAGTTACATCAGAGTAGGCAGTTGAACCCGAGTAGAAGAGTTACATCAGAGTAGGCAGTTGAACCCGGGTAGAAGACCCACATGCAGCTACAGGCTCAATCGACATCAGAGAGGTAACATCAATGTGGCAGCATTGCATGGTGGGCAACCTGAGGGCTGACACCTTGGACTGTAAGGTGATCAAACAGGTCAGTCCTAGAGGAGGTCAACCCTGACTGCTCTTTTGAAGGCCAGATCCTTAAGATGAAACTCAAATACTGTGACCACCTAATGAGAAGGAAAGACTCACTGGAGTCTAATGCTGGGAACAATCAAGGGCAAAAGAAGAAGGGGATGGCAGAGAATGAGGTGGCTGGATGGAGTCACTGAAGCAGTCGGTGTGAGATTAAATGGACTCCAGGGGATAGTAGAAGACAGGAAGGCCTGGAGGAACATCGTCCATGGGATCGCAATGGGTTGGACTTTGTAACTAACAACAACAATAACAATTTTTCTATGACTGTTGTGTCATATCCCCCCCACCCCAAAAATAGTCATTATAGTCATTAATATGTCATCATCTTTGCACACAGATGTTCCTGTAAAGTGTATTCCTTCCAGATTTTTTATAAATAATCTTTTCTTTTATCTCATAAATTAATCAACAGATTGTGTTCTAAAAGAACCTAACGTGGATTTTAAAAAAATCAAGTGAGGAGGGGGAGGGAAAAAACTATTTGCTATGAACACAATTTTAAAAAAAACCTGAACTCAGATTGATTCATTCATGCACTGTAAATAAGTGAAGCCAAAGCAAACTCTATATGCAAAATAGCTTGTATAAAATGTGTAAATAACTACATATACATTTATAGTTCCTTAATGTAGATTGGACAAAGGAACCAGTTAGCTTTTAAAATTTAAAAGTTCTTTAAAAAATTCCAAGTTCATTTTTTGTTAAGCCTTTAAAGCTTTTCATTTAGCTAAATTCAGTGACTAGATCTTTCAGCGACTAGATCTTTCACTGTATTTTTCATTATTAAAACTGAATTAAGATGTGTCAAAGAAACAGAGCAAACAGATTTCAGTTTGACATATAAGCTATTTAAAGTTAATGAGAGGTAATACCAATGATATTGTAGGATTATAGTCGTTGGTGTCAGGATGCTATGTGGATAACTGGTCACACATATCAAGTTGTTATTAATAATAAAAAACAAGAATGCGGTCAGCTTCTAATTTAGAAGAAAGAATAGTGTTTGAGACACAACCCAAGGATTCTATTGAGTTCAGGATTCATTACTGAATAGGATATGCATTCTATTTATGAAGCACATCAGTAGAAAATTCTTGGGTGATGCTGGAATTCAGTTTGATTGTGGAACCTGGAATGACTTCACCAAACAGGCTGAAATTAACATATCAGAACAGGAATATCTGAGGACTTTACCATCTGCATGGTAGCCATAGATGCCTCCCAATTTCTATTTGACCACACTCATTTAGTAGACCATACTTGATTGTTGAATTGTTTTGGCTGTTTTAAGTGAGATGTAGGTAACCTGCACCTGGCTTTTCTCATTTTAGTCTAATGCAGTGTCTAATGTCAGGAATAATGCTAATGGGGCCAAATGGTTTCCTGACAGTGTTTGGAAATCCTCTTGTCATCTTGGCAGGTAATACTATTGAAGCCTGGATTCCTAGAAACCTCTTCTCACAATTTTTAATAATGTTATTATTTTCTGCCCCACCCCACTTTAAAATCAGCTATTCTGTCAGATTTATATCATCTTGCATAATTGTGTGACAAAGTGGGCCTAGGCCTAAATCTTCAGCTTGTAAACACTCATGGGCAGAGGTGGTATGCTGCCTGTTCGCACCAGTTGGGGCGAACCGGTAGTGGCGGTGACGTGAGGCTCCACCCACCCACCCTGATGTCATAAAGGACCTTCTGCGCATGCCCAGACATGCTCAGAACACATCTATTAGGAGCAGACACACTTCTGCTACCAAACCAGTAGTGAAGAAAATGGAATACCATCCCTGCTCCTGGAGTATATAATTTGTTTTCCTCTCATTTTCAAATATGATTGTTTATTTTGGTTTGGGGGGGGGGGATTATGAATCTGCCATGGTAATAATATAAATAAAGAGATACATGCTGCCAGCTACTTTTCTTTTTCAATACCATATGCTCCATACTGTTTCCAATTACCCAAGTTCTTAATAGCATTTGGTCGGAAAAGTGAGCTTTCAGCATAGATTTGGTCCTGTAATTGCTCTTTGGTTAATATTTCTATTTTGTATTTTACAATTTGTATTAATATCAGCACTTAGAATAGAATAACAGAGTTAGAAAGGGCCTTGGAGGTCTAATCCAACCCCCTGCTTCAGACAAATGGTTATCCAATCTCTTCTTAAAATTTTCCAGTGTTGGAGCATTTACAACTTCTGGAGGTCAGTTGTTCCATTGACTAATTGTTCTAAGTGTCAGGAAATTTCTCCTCAGTTATAAGTTGCTTGATTAGTTTCCACCCATTGCTTCTTGCCCTGCCCTCAGGTGCTTTGGAAAATAGCTTGACTCCCTCTTCTTTGTGGCACTGCTATCATGTCACTCTTAGTGCTTTTTTTCATCAGACTAGATATACCCAGTTCCAGCAACCGTTCTTTATATGTTTTAGCCTCAGTCGTCTAATCATCTTTGTGCACTTGGCAGACATTGTGATATTATTTTATATTTGGAATGCAAGTTTTCATGAATTAATATCATAACTTTGTTCCAGATAGTGCATGCTATGGGTAAGTTTAATATTCTTCAATAGGTGGTTTGACCTATAAATGATGGTTGAATGTTGTACTCCAAAGCTTAACATTGATTTTATGCTCTGAAGCAAGTGTAAATGCATAGCCTGTAGATTACACAGAGATAGGACCTTTGGTTGCTTGCATCTAATTGCTGATAAAGAAAAGTAAGTGGTTGGCTGACAGAATAATAACAGTTTTCAAATGGACCTAACAAAATGATTAATCCAAAAAATAAGTTATGCAATGAGATATATAAGAAATACTTATACAAAAGAAATACTTTATGACCAGGAACAAATTTGCATTTTCAGAAGTGGACTAATTACACATGAGAAACGTATGTATAGAATCCCTGCATTCTGTTATTCTGTTCTCGCATCCTTTTATTTTCCTATTAAGTCTTCAAAGGTTCTTCAGCTCATATCTGATGTAGTCTTCATATCTTATTGCATCTGTGTTAAAGTAATATTTTCCATCCTCATCCACATAGATATGCCATAGATATTTTTTGATGTGCTACATTGAAGATTTTATTGGTAGCAGTTAGGTAATCTGAAGCAGTTGGTATCAGGGCAGTGAGGTGTCTGTGGGATGGCTTTACAGTGAGGTAAGAGATAACCAGTTCGTGTTCTGTTAGTTCATTATACCAGTCTCCTTGTACTTGCCTGCTGTTGTTGGGACCATTTGAACACAGCTTTAGTGTTCTTCTTGAATAGCACTAAACCCATATCCCAGAGAAACCTGATTTTTAGCTAAGAAATGCATGCAAAACACATCCATAAAACCCAAGTTTTGATAGATGACCAGCCCATAACTTAACTTAAGGTGCAAGCTCACCTCCTTTCCAGATCCATCCTGCATTAATGAGAATGATTCCTGCTGCCTAGTAATGCTTAATGGAAGGAAAATAGGGAGAATTTGTCAATCTTTGTCCTTAACTTCCCCTGTTGGTAACATAAAGTATATTTATGCTTAGTTTTCTTTTGGCTAGCACTTTACCTCAGCCACGAGGAAGGTAATATAAAATAAGTGCTAAATATAGGAATGGTATACAGGTTCTGTTCAGAAAAGTCAAAAGGCATAAATTGTCCCTGAACTTATTATAGATGTGTTTTGTCTGAATATCATTTGATGTCCCTCTTTTTGTTTTGACTCAGTTTTTTGCATTTTCATTTTGACAACTTTGAAAGTTTCATAACTGAAAACCCTCAAAGCAGCTATAATAATCCATTTTGCTAGACCGTACATTGGGGTTCAGTTTCCTAAGTGTCTTCCACTTGCACCATACTCTTACAGTTAAATTGCCTTGGTATTAATAAATACTAGCATATTAATTCTGGTCCCTCTCCTCTCAAGGTGACTTGGTGAAATGAGCCCCCCAAAATTCCCCCAAGCATTCAAATCAATAAAAGGAGGCAGTGGCTTTAAAAATGGATCCATTGGATAGAAAACCATTTAAGATTTCATTATCTTTTTGATGTTCCATGAATATAAAAATTAGAAAGGATCAAAAAATTTTAACCATGCATAGCTTTTCATTAGACTCATAGAACCTTACTTATTAAATTGGTTAGTCTAGAATTGATTAGAACTATTCTGCAAAGGAATTCAGTGATCTTCTGATGAAATCCAACAAATTTATCTAAATATTGTATGACCATAAGAGTCTTATTTGTAGGTCTTGTTTTAAAAATCACAACTTAAAACAATGACATATATATATATATATATATATATATATATATATATATATATATATATATATATATATATATATATATATATATATATATATATATATATATATATATATATATATATATATATTTTCGTAGATTTTCACGGGTGTAGGTATGCTGGTTTTGTTGTATTCGGGTCTTTTCCCGTGTAAGGTTGAGATTGTCTTTGCAACGTTTCGGCAGGATCACACCTGCCATCTTCAAGCTGTGGGCCTTTAAGCCCACAGCTTGAAGATGGCAGGTGTGATCCTGCCGAAACGTTGCAAAGACAATCTCAACCTTACACGGGAAAAGACCCGAATACAACAAAACCAGCATATATATATATATATATATATATATATATATATATATATATATATATATATATATATATATATATATATATATATATATATATATATATAATAATAATTAACCTAGCACTTTTATTCAATTTTGATTTTCTATTGGTTTCTATATAAACCAATTTCATTGTATTTTGTACAATGACAAAATAAAGAGTATACTACTACTATTGACTTTTAATGAATGGAGATAAGGGAAGAGAAGAAAACAATGAAGATTAAGGGAAACATTGGGTATTGAACAGATTGGAAGTTTTATTTAAAAATTTTTTAAAGTCATGCAGAGAGAGAAAACCTAGTTCCTGATTGTTCGAAGGTTTGAAGAATAATACACTCTGTGCAGGAAAAGTCTTTTGGCATGTTTGTGAATTATTACACTTTCGACTGAGGAATGTGTTTGCTTATATTTGTTTATACCTGAAATATATCTGAAATGTCAAAAGTATGGTTAATGTAAAGTTAGGGAGATAACCTTAAAGAAAATACGTTAGCTTACACTGGGAAGACAGGGAGGGTTAAGGAAGAAATTCAGAATTGGTCTCCTCTTGGCTATAAGGAAGCAGGAGAAGCTTTTTCAGGCCTTAGTTATTACAAACTACAGTATATTAATTTAATACTACTCTTCTTTGTGATATTTGTTTCTTGACCTGGTTTACCTGAAAGGCCTGCTAGACACCTTACATTAGTTATTTACATTTCCTTATTTCCTCATTTGTGCATGAACCATTCTTTTGTCTCTTCTTGAAACATTGCATGTATTGCTTATTCACAGAGGTAAATACTTTGTATAGTCTATAGTCCAGATCAGTACAAAAGAAGTTTATTTTCTTTTTCATTTTATTGTTGCTTGTTATTGAATCTGTTACTTGTTTTGAAATCCTTGTGACTTGAACATCTTTTTGCTAACTACTTCGAGTTCTTCTATTCTTGTGTTTCTGTTGTCAATGATAACATCTAGCTATATGGTCTGTTGTTAGCCATCTTTCAGATTGTCTTCTATTTCTCTAAACTTTTTTTGTATTAGAGATAGGAATACAGCCTGGCATAAAATACCTAGGAGGACTGCATAGAGATTGTTAATTTTCAGATTAGATGAATGGTTTCATTTTTGAGTATTCTTATTCCATGATGTATCAGTTCATTTAGTTCCAAAATGAATTAGATTAGACTAAAATGAGTGTATTTGTATAAAACTGGAATGCTTACAGTTCTTGTTAAGAAAAGTATAAAGTATATGCTAGTTATAAAGTATAACTATGTTTATGTGACATATATTTCAGCAATGGCAACTATATAAAATATTAGTAAGACCACACTTGGAATACTGCATCCAATTTTGATCACTACATTGCAAAAAAGATGTTGAGCCTTTGTAAGAAGTGTAGAAAAGAGCAACTAAGACAATTAAGGACTTGGAGACTAAATCATATGAAGAACAGTTGCAAGATTTGAGTGTCTAGTCTAAAGAAATGAAGGACTAGGGGTGACATGATAGCAATATTCCAGTATTTGAGGGGCTGCCAGAAAGATGAAGGAGTCAACTTATTTTCCAAAGCACTGGAAGGCAAGACAATGGACAGAAATTAATCAAAGAGGAGCAACCTGGAATTAAGAAAAAACTTCATAACAGTGAGGCAACTTAAGTAGCAGAATAGTTTGCCTTCAGAAGTCCTAGATGCTTCATCACTGAAGGTTTTTAAGAAGAGACTGGACAAACACTTGTCTGAAATTGTACTGGATCTCCTGCTTGAGCAGGGTGTTGGACTAGAAGACCTGTAAGATCCTTCCAGCTATATTCTGATTGATTGATTGATTGATTAAATTAACAAGTCATACAATAAACTCATCACCCTTGAGTAGATTTTATTAATTACCACTTAAAGCAATTTATTATAGTAACTGAAAATACATTTTTGCATGTAGTTTTTGCAGAAAGGTCTGTAGGATAGAAACTATATTAGAGCCAATTTCCTCTGCAGAACATAGAGGTTGCATCCCTTAAAGCAGAAATGGCCAAGCATAGAGAACCAGTATAATTATCCAAGCACTGTTTACAAAAGAAAGTCTGATGAATCAGAGACTGTATAGCAACAATATGAGCAGTTTAGTAATGGTAAATTTCATCTATAACCCAAGCAACTGCATAACCGGTATAGCAGCAAAAATAATATTCAGTATACATGTTCCAGATAATAAAATAATGCGATAAGTCCTACATGGTCTCAGAGAAACACTCAGTCAGGGAAAAAAAAGAAGATTTATGCATGCTCTGAGGAAAGGAAATTCTAAAGCATAAAAATTGGAATTGGACCTGGACAAAATGCACAGATGACTAAGAAGCTGCTTAAACTCAGAATGCTCATCAGTGCAAATATGATTATCTTTTTGCCTATGTTTTGGTAAGAGCTTGGAATAATAGGATGAATAACATTTCCTTCTTCCCAGGTTGGATGTCACATTCAGACTCTGCTGTTAACTAGGCTCTCTAAACATTAAGCGGTTTTGAAAGTCTACTCTGACAAACTAGAAAATGTATCTTAGAGGTGACCTCTCTTTCAGTGCAGCCTGGTATGTATTGTTGTTTTGATACAGATGTAACACAGTGGGAATATATTCAGTGCAAGTTTCAGAGACATAAAAGGAACTTTCACAGGAGCCCTTGAAAGAAAATGTAGCTAGTAAATTGTTTCTCATCCCTTTTGTTGAGAAAGTATCTACAATTTCAATTCAGGGATGAGTTTCTTTTACTTCCTAATATAGGAAACATCATTGGTCATTAAACAATTTCTTCATCTGTGTCAGAACATCTGATTGTTGTCTATTTCAAAGCAAACATTAGAATCATTATCCCTGTTCAAATTTAATAATGGTATCTGTGAAAAAACCATTTGATTTGATTACTGAAATATGAATTCTGTGCACCATCTAGTTGAAGTTGGTGATGCATATTATCCGGTTGAGAATGTATTTATTGTGGGATTTCAGAGAAGAATAGAAATGTTTGTATCAAAGTTGATACATCAGGTCTGACATTTTGGTAGAATGTCACCTATTATTGCTGTTTTCCAGTGAATAGTACAACTTAGCACAGACAAGCCACTGTATTGTATATAATAGTGATGTTTCCTTTTTAGTAAGTCACATTATAAACAAATGACTATTTGTTAGAATTAAGAAGCAAAAGAATTTAGAAGTGTTACTTTATGTATGCACAGATTGGAGGTTTACTAATATCTAACCGTGTGCTACTTTAAAAGCTGAAACTGTATCTTTTCCTTTAACACTGATGGTCCAAGTCAATGGTAGGTTACTAACAGGTTTACTACCGCATAGAAGCATCCAAGAAGGTGGGTGGAGCCTCCCACTGCCACCACTACTGGTTCGACGAACTGGGCCGAACCGGGAGCAACCCACCTCTGGTCCAAGTTTGATTTTATATCCTCAATATATGGAGGAAAGATTTAATCTGTCCATGTCCTGTTGAAATGTTATCAACTGTTTCACATGGCTATATTTGTCCCACTGGCTTTTAGCTATATTAATTGGTGCCACATTAACTACTGCATGCACATTAAATGTTCATCAAAACAGTTGTGGATAGGGAAGATTAAACTGCCTCTCCTAATTAGAGGGGGGATTCCCAACTCTCTCTATTTCTTTTTATATGATAATATTTGTTTGCATATAAAATAGATTAATAGCCTTCTTTTCAGGTTAGAATAGCATCACAATCAAATTAAAAATGCAAAACATAGAATCCAACCCTTAACCCAATATTTAGTGCATAAATAATTAAAGTAACAAGAGATATATAATTAATAGCAGCATATAAATCATTGATTCAAATTACATGGTTATAAAACTAAGCGAAGGTAGACTAGACCAAAATAAATCTTCAAAATACTGGCCCTGGTGTGTCAGTTTCACAGTTTCTGCTGGATGATCAAAAGTAAGGCTACAAATTCCGATATTAAAACTTGTGCAGAACTAATCTAAGTTGAAGGCCTTAAAGGTTAATAACAGCAGTTTAAATCGAACCTGGAAATGAATGTTTGCTAGTGTTCCTGGTACAGAAAAAATATAATTCAATGGTCTTGCTGCTGTTGAGTGTTGATTTTTGTACCAGTTGTATAGTATGGTATTTAAAGACAGTCTTATAGGGAGCAATTATAGTAATCAAATGTTATAGGAAAGGAACTCATACCCAAAATTGTCCCCTGGCTAGTAATAATAGCTATTTCCTTTCTGGTTGTATAATTGTGTGGCACCTGAAGTAACCTGTTTCCCCTTCTCTACTTAAGGAGAAAGGTTCTCAATTCTGAAATATTATATTTTATAATGTCATCACCCTTAGTTCTAAGCAAAGCATAAATATAATTTAAAATAATTGGATTTCAAGGACAATGCTTGGTACCCAAACTTGTTCAATATGCTGTTGGAGACTTGCTCCTTTACCCATTAATAAATGTATCCTAATTACATATTTGTATGACCCTATTATTGTTTTACACACCTCCACCATAATGCCTGCACACCTTCAGTACATCTTGCTAACTTGCTTTTAAGAGGGCAAAACACAAGGTTTGTCTCAGTTTAACTAGAAGGTTCTGGTAATTAGGAGCTGATGGCAGCACAAATACCTTGAAAGGTTCTTGGATTTAGTTCACTAACTGTCAATAATTAGTTCTTAGGAAAGCAGTCAAATGTGCCAAATTGCTCATTTTTCTTTTCTTTTTTTTATCTATTGGAGTGTGAGCCTGTGAAAATGGACCTCTTAAAATCTGAACAGCTGTGCAAGGCTTTAGGTTATTGATATAACAGCAAACCACATTCCTTTGTCTACACTCAAAATAAAGTAATGCTACTTGCAGTGGGACAGGGTGGCTCAGTGGCTAAGGTGCTGAGCTGGTTGATCAGAAAGGTTGGCAGCTTGGCGGTTCGAATCCCTAGTGCTACATAACAGAGTGAGCTCCTGTTACGTGTCCCAACTTCCGCCAACCTAGCAAGTAGAAAAATAGGGACCACCTTTGGTGGGAAGGTAACAGTGTTCCATGCACTTTTGGCATTTAGTCATGCAAGCCACATGACCACAGAGACGGCTTCAGACAGTGCTGGCTTTTCAGTTTTGAAACGGAGATGAGCACCATCCCCTAGAGACAGGAACATATAGCACATATAACCTTTACCTTTACCTTAGTTGCAGTGGCAAACTTCTGTAACTTATTTATTTGATTTGCAATCCTGCTTTTATTTAATACAGCATCATGTTCCCTTCTCCTATTTCCTCCACAACAGCAAGCCTGTGTGGTGAACTTCACTGAGAAAAAGTGACTGACCCTTCAAGAATATACTTCTGTTAAATGGGAAGTATTTTCTAAATGATGGCATCACACACAGATCAAACTGAAAAAGGAAATGATTTGCTAGCAAGCAATACTGTATGCATAACTGTAAATCAGGATGTTTATCTGATTGAGATGATGCCAGAAGAGCATAAGTGTTTTTGCAATATGTATGTGGCCAAATTAAAATTCAGGCAGGTTGCATCATTAGCCATTATATAAATAGCTTATTAAAAAAGACACAGATATGTTTCTCTTAGCAAATTTAAAATAATCATTAGACTCTTTCAGCAGATTGCTGTTAATTGGGTTGGGAATTAAACAGCTTTGTATGAGTGCAGTTAATTAATAGCTCATTACTTTTTTAATAAGCCAAATTCACTTGTAAGTAAGAAAGATGCCATAGAATTTATCACAGTCTTGAAATTAAACTGGGATTTACCATCATTTTATCTATGGAGACAGTTAATCCTATATTTTGAAAGATGAGGATTATATCTAGAGAGGCTTGCATTAGCTTTGCTCAACTCCATGGGCATTCAAGTTTCAAGAGTTTTCCATGTTGTCAGTTGAATCTATCAAAGATAAGATTATTTTTCTTTTGGCTTAAACATCCAATCTATATTAGGAAAGAAGGAATAAATAGGGTATGAATCGTGAGACAGTCCTTTTGAGTCAAGAGCTTGCCTTCATGAAGGAAAGGTACTCAAGTCAATATAGAGGAATATAGGTATTGTTAAATACTTAGCTAAATGGGGGAGATAAGTTGTTAAGTATTTATTATACTTTCCAATCTCTTGATTGCCTCTGCAATCAAGGACACTGTGTGACTTTCATTCCCCTCAACCGTATGGAGGTTGAAACAAGAAGTTATAAGAGCAATATAAGCAGTACCATAAACAATTACAATAGCTGCTTGAAGGAACTGTACGTACATATATGATTTGATTCTGTTTGGTACAAGAGTACTTTTATACCTAGAACATTATTTACCCATCAATTTATATGAGTGTATGGATGTAATGCTGGCAGTTTCAGAAGGATCTATTATACAGATTTAAAATTAGCATTTGTCAAATGATGAAGTGATATCCAAATAAAATGTAGCAAACTATTGAAACTATTTAATTTAACTATTTAAGCAAACTATTTAATGAAAGAGTTAAAAATATAATTGTATTCAAGCCTAACTGTAAACAAGAGAAGTGGAAATATCAGATTGTTCTATGTAGCTTGACATAGATGAAATCGAATTGGAATTGGAATATTCATTATTGGCTAAATATGATTGGACACACAAGGAATTTGTCTCTGGTGCATAGGTTTTCAATGTATATACAAACAACAAAGTGATAAATTGTAGACCATAAATCATAAGGTGCAATCATAAATCATAAGATAAAAACAAGTAATGAATCGTAAGATACCAATAGGAGGAGATAGTAGGAAAGATGAAAAGATGAGAAAGATGATAATGATAGCTGTATGGAAAAAAATGTTCCAAAGCTTTAGAGATACTCCTACATAGAATATCTTAAATTCCCCAGGGAAAATTTGGATGATTAAGAATAAATAGAGCTTTCCTATTGTCTTTCTTATTTCTTGGTTTTACTCTGCTGTCTGAATTTATTCCCACCAAATTTCAGAGTGAACTTACCTTCTGAAGTAAAACATCTAAGTTATTTTCTTGTTGATACATCAATGCCTAAATAGTTATTAGGAGAATGTTTATGATTTCCCTTTAGTACCTTCTTTGTACTTTTTAATCAGACCATATTGAAGCTGTGTTTAAATATTAGTTCTTGTAACAAGAATTTAAGAGGAAAAAATCAAATGCAAGTAAATTCTAAGAAGCATACTTTCAGATGACACTGTTGGGATGAATTGTGGGCGTGTTTTCAGAAACAAGGAAAAGAGCAATATCACACTATTGCCCACAAGATCTGCCCCTATGGACATACGTGCCTAAATCAAAATACACAAAGGAAGAGCTTGCATCATGACAACATCACACTGTTTCAGTCACGGTCCCATTGTCTCCCTCCTATGAACACTTCTGGAATAAATATATTGGTATTTAGTTGCTTTTATTTTTAATAGTTTTTTAAGCTGATAGATAATGTGCTAAATCACGGGTGTCAAACTCGTGGCGTCACATTGCTGTCACTTGATGTTTTGCGACTTTTTCCTATTTGCAGAATGGGTGGGCTTGGCCTGTGTGTGATGCATATGGCCCTTGGGCCACCAGTTTGACATCCCTTTTCTAAATGGTCTCCTTCAGTATGCTATAGCAATGTATCCATTTTTATTAAGCAAGCAGTGTCCATATTTCTTGATTTCAGAGATCATTGGGCAGATAATAAATTCTAAAAACATACATACATACATACATACACACACACACACACACACACACACACACACACACACACACACAGTATTGATTGTTCTTTCTTTTTTAGAAACCCCAATGGCCATATTTTAATACAACAAAACCTACAGAATTAATATTTCCTTTTCGTCACATTTGCTAAACAGTTTGTTAGTTCTTAAGGTGCTGCAAAAGGTCCGTGTTTCAGAAGAGTTCTTAGTTGTTTCATTTCAAAATTGAGAACTGTTTGTAAAATCTGTCTTAAAAAGTGGAAATCTGTATTTTGACGTCTATTTACATTACTATTGATGTTATATTTATATTGAGTAGTATTTAAATTTAAGTTTCTATTTGTTAATATATATTTATTTGTATCATTAATAGAAGCAATTGGATCTTTTCATAGGATTGCTCAGTTGCTTTTAAACGTAGATAGATGCTACAGGGCAGAGGTCGGCAGAGGTCGGATTCACTTACTTTCCCTATGCACGCAAGTGTGAGTGCGTGTATGTGCGCACTTGTGTCACTTGCACGTGCCTCATCTGCGCATGCGCACCACCTTCTGTGCATGTGCAGTGCTTGCACATTACACTGGGGTGGCTGGGCGGAACCTTCCACAGCCACCGCAACCTTGCCTGAAACGGAGAAAACCATCTGAATACCACGTCTGCTACAGGGACTCCTTGACTTATATTAGTTTAGTGGCTGTTTGAAGTTATAGTGGGACTAAAAGAAGTAGCCTATGACCCGTCTTTGCATTTATACTCCTCAAGATCACATGACCAAAATGTGGGCACTTGTCAACCAGTATGTATTTATGACAGTTGCAATATTGTGGATTAATGTGATCACCATTTATAATCTTCCCAGCTAGCTTCCAACAAGCAACGTCAATGGAGGAACTAGATTTGTTTAATGACTGTGTGATTTGCTTAATAACTGCAGTGATTTGTTTAACATCCATGGCAAAATGGTCATAAAATTGAACACGACTCACTTAACAAGTACCTTGTTTAGCAACAGCAATTCTGGTCCCAATTATCGTAAGGAATAATTGTATAAGTTTCTGTTCCCTCAAACCTCCTTTGGATACTGAAGCTGAAATGTTTTTCTCAAAAAGTGGGTTTTGGATTAAATAAGTATTCACTTTTCATTTTTCTGACTTCCTTCCCACCCTTTCCCCTGTTGCACTTCAATAAGCTGTAGAAGAGTATAAAAGCTGACAAAGTAAAATATTTAATATGAACACCATAATTGAAATTCTATTTGTTGCTTGAGAACTTCAGCTTGAGAAAATGTTCTTAGTTCCTTGACAAAAAGGAAATTACCCTTGTGACATCCTATCACTGAATATTTTAGCATTTTGACTTGGAGGATCTTAATTCACAAGGTCAAATCATCTGTTTGACTATAACAGTGCCATTCATAATTATGTGCGGGAAATCAAGAACGTGAACAACTGGGAGTCATGTTTCTGGGTTGCTAATTATATATGAGGTTTTAGTCACTGTATGTTGAGAAACCCAACAGAGGCTATATCAGTACAGTCCACATTTTCTAATATATTTATTTCTGTAGATAAGATTCTTGGAAGAGAAGAGAAACAACTTCAAGGAAAAAGAGAGTCCAGTTGCCTTTTGAAAAAAAAAACACTTTGGGACTGTAGATAAGACATTTTTTGTATCAGAGATGTAGTCAGAACAGAGCTAGGAGAAAGTGGCAAGAAGGTGACAAGCAACAGGGAGAAAGCAGAACTATTTAACTCATGTTTTGCATCTGTCTTTACACAAAGGGATAAAACAGCCCAACCTATCAAAAGCAGCACCACAAAAATCAGATTAGGAACACAAATTGAAATAGGGAAGAAAATGGTAAGTGAGCACCTGTCTACCCTAGACGAGTTCAAATCACCAGGACCAGATGGATTACACCCCAGAGTTCTGAAGGAACTAGCAGACGAGATCTCAGAACCACTGAATTATATCTTTCAGAGATCCTGGAACACCGGGGAACTACCAGAGGACTGGAAAAGAGCTGATGTGGTTCCCATCTTCAAAAAAGGGAAAAAATTAGATCCAGGAAACTACAGACCTATCAGCCTGACCTCAATACCAGGAAAGATTCTGGAAAAAATAATCAAGCAACGAATTTGCGAACACCTAGAAGCAAACAAAGTAATAGCCAAAAGCCAACATGGATTTGTCAAAAACAAATCATGCCAGACTAATCTTATTGCATTCTTTGATAATGTGACAAAATTAGTGGACCAGAGGAATGCCATTGATATAGTTTACTTGGACTTCAGTAAGGCTTTTGATAAGGTAGACCATAACCTACTACTAGATAAAGTAGAAAAAAGTGGGTTAGACAGCATCACCACCAGATGGATTCGTAACTGGCTGACCAACTGCACTCAACAGGTAGTCCTCAATGGAACTGCATCTACATGGAGGGAAGTATGCAGTGGAGTACCCCAAGGCTCTGTTTTAGGCCCAGTACTCTTCAACATCTTCATCAATGATTTGGATGAAGGGATAAATGGGGAACTCATCAAATTTGCAGATGACACCAAGCTGGCAGGAATAGCCAACACTCCAGAAGATAGGCTTAAGATACAGAAGGATCTTGACAAACTTGAACATTGGGCACTATCTAATAAAATGAAATTCAATGGTGAAAAGAGTAAGGTTCTACATTTAGGCAACAAAAATGGAATGCACAGGTACAGTGTAGGTGGTACCTTGCTCAGTAGTAGTAACTGTGAAAGGGATCTTGGAGTCCTAGTGGACAACCATTTAAATATGAGCCAGCAGTGTGCAGCAGCTTCCAAAAAAGCCAACACAGTCCTAGGCTGCACAAACAGAGGGATAGAATCAAGATCACGTGAAGTGTTGATGCCGCTTTATAATGCCTTGGTGAGGCCACACTTGGAATACTGCATTCAGTTCTGGTCGCCACGATTTAAAAAAGATGTGGAGACTCTAGAAAGAGTGCAGAGAAGAGCAACAAAGATGATTAGGAGACTGGAGACTAAAACATATGAGGAACGGTTGCAGGAACTGGGTATGTTTAGCTTTAAGAGAAAGAAGGACTAGGGGAGACATGATAGCAGTGTTCCAATATCTCAGGGGTTGCCACAAAGAAGAGGGAGTCAAACTATTTTCCAAGGCACCTGAGGGTAGAACAAGAAGCAATGGGTGGAAACTAATCAAGGAGAGAAGCAACTTAGAACTGAGGAGAAATTTCCTGACAGTTAGAACAATTAATCAGTGGAACAGCTTGCCTCCAGAAGTTGTGAATGCCCCAACACTGGAAGTCTTTAAGAAGATGTTGCATAGCCATTTGTCTGGAACGGTATAGGGTTTCCTGCCTAGGCAGGGGGTTGGACTAGAAGACCTCCAAGGTCCCTTCCAACTCTACTATTGTATTATTGTATTAAGATGTTGGATAGCCATTTGCCTGAAATGGTATAGGGTTTCCTGCCTAGGCAGGGGGTTGGACTAGAAGACCTCCAAGGTCCCTTCCAACTCTACTATTGTATTGTATTGTATTGTATTGTAACTGTTGCATAGAATCATAGACTTGCAAATTTAATCTATAGGATGCCTAATGCCAAAATAACTCTAGATGGCTTATAACCAAATCCATTTCTCCTATAAGGTAATTCTGGAGAGCTTATACTGGAACATATAACACCGGGCATGTCTCTGAAAGGTAAAAATCACAAAACTGCACTTACTTTGGCCATGTCATGCATAGATTTCACTGAAAAATCAATTATATTTGTAAGAGTTAGTGGTAAAGGAAACCAGGTCAAAAAACAACAACATGATGGCTGGAGGCCATTAATGCTGACACAAGCCATAAGGTAGAAAAATTACCCTCTGGCTGGCTCAAGATTGGAAGATGTAGAGAGACCTGGCCCATAGAATCACCAAGAGCCAGACACAACTGAATGGATAACATCCTCATCACCACTGGGCAGCTTACAGGTGATGAAAACATAAATAGAAAATTAATTGAAATATTAAAACTATGCAAATGAAAAATGTAAAACTATACAGTAAAACAGGACCAAGAGATGGGCTGCACGGGGATCACATCTTACCCCATCAACCAGGGGCAAGTCCCCTTTGAGGTCCCAAGTCAATGGGCAAACCAAGTGTTGGTGTGAGATGACTTCCCATACATCTTGGACCCATGCCACATTGGTAATAAGCAACACCTTGAATTGGACCCTGAAGCAAACCCTAATAACTCCCAGAACAGTACACACCACATCAGTCTGCACCAACAGTAGTTTCCAAATGTTATTTTTAAAAGATTTTTTTATTTTTGAATAAACACAGACAAACAAAACACACAAAAAACACCACAAAAACATCTTCCATTACAAATTGTAGAAAGTGTGTCAATTGGTTACAAAAAACTTTCATGCATCCCTTCCACAGTCATCACCTACAATTCATATCAAGTTATATATTTTAAATCAAATATATTTATATATATTACTATCATCATACCGCAACCTTCATTTGACTATAATTGTTTTTACATCCTTTTATATAAAATATTCCAATTTTTTTTAAAAAACACATAATGGCATTCCATTAATTGTTTCCATTATCATCCGGTAATATTACATCTTTATGACATGTTCTTCATAAAATTTGATTATATTTAATAACAAAGTTTCCAGACCTCCTTTCTTAATCACTGTTTACAATATATATCCAATTTCCTTTTATCAAACCAGTATGTATGCATGTATGTTTATCAGCACAAATACAACACAAATATAAGAAGGCAACGTTAAAAATAAAAATATGGTTTTCTGCCTGGATGGTCTTCAATAATGAGCCGAATGACAGAAAGGGGGAGTAGTGAGCTCCCTCCCATATTTGGGCATACCAGGGGTTGTAACACAAATGCATACCTATTTCCCTGGCTCAGCTGATAAGGAGGAGAGCCTGTGGCTTAGTGGCTAATACAACTGCCTAATATGTAATACAGCCCTGGTTCGAATCCCAGTAAGGGTATGGCGAGCTGATGAGAGCTAAATAGCTTGAAATAGATCTATACTAGTCTCCCTATGTATTCGGGTCTTTTCCCGTGTAGGATTGAGATTGTCTTGGCAACGTTTCGGCAAGATCTCACTTGCCAACTTCAGGCTGCTGTCGGCTAGGCTTAAAATGCGATCGAAGCTGCCGTCTTTCTGTAAATCTTGGTGGGAGGGGATGGGGTGCTGGCTTTGTTTCAGTAAGTGGAATGATTGGTTTTGAGTTTGAGTTTTATTAAATTTATATACCGCCCCCCTCTCCCCGCAGGGACTCGGTTGTGTGGTTGTATCATGATTGGTAGATTGGAGCTGATTGGTGCTGGCTGTGTGTGCATTGTTGTTTTGTATTGTAACGCCCTGGATGGTGGGTGGGGTTCGTTTGTTGACTAGGGCTGGTTTCCATAGGTTTGGTAGACGGGAAGTATCATCACGTTTATTCATGTTGTGGGGGTGTTTCTCTATTTTGATGGCTTCCATAATCATTTTCTTGTTGAGGTGTTCTGTTTTGGAGATTAACCTGGCTCCTTCAAAGTTGATTTCGCGTCCTGTAGCTTTAAGGTGCTGGAAAAGGGAGGAAGTTTTTTCTTTTTTTCTTACTGCGTTCTTGTGTTCTGTGATGAGTGCATTTATTCTCCTGTTTGTTTGTCCTATATATGTTGCCAGGCAGATTTTGCATGGTATTTTGTAGACTCCTTGGTTTTCTAGCTGGATTTTGTCTTTGGGGTTTCTTAAGATGTTGGCTATTTTTTGGTCAGTGGTAAAGGCTGTCTTGATATTGTGCTTGTGGAGAATTTTGCTGATTTTATCTGTTGTGCCTTTGATGTTAGGGAGGAGGGCGATGCCATTGTCCTGTTCTATGTCTTGTTTTTTGGGGGGAGTCTCCTTTTGGATTAGGTTGGTGATTGTTTTTCTTTGGAATCCGTTGGAGATTAATACATTTGTGAGTTTGTGTAATTCAGTTTTCAGGTGGTCTTTGTCTGCTAGGCATTTGGTTCTGGAGATGAGGGTCTTGGCTACACACACACACACACACACACACACACACACACAATTTTTAACTAAATTTGATTTAATTTTTATTATAAGCTTTCATACATAACAGAATTTCTAAACTTCCTTTCGTAGTCACCATTTGCAATTTATATCAAATTTCCTCTTATCAAACCAATACATACAAATACAATGTTATCATTATCAATTATTTATCTAACTATATCCATTATCACTTCATTTTTTACATAATGCTTCCAAATATTCTTAAAGAATAATCCCATGTTGAGTGTTGTTGTTACAGTGATCCAACCAAGCAATGACTAGGGCATGAGTGACCATGTATCTCTGGAAGCTGCCCCACCTCCCCTTTTCTCAGAGTGGTGACTGGTGTTAGATCCAAATCCCAGGTGGGCACATCTCTAAGAGGGATACCTCCTCTATTTGGTCTATTCAGGTCTTAAAGCTCATTTAAAGTTCATTTGCTTCTTCACTATCATATTGAGGATGAGGACAATTTTATTATAGGCTGATCTAGCATTCAGTATAACAAAAATGGGATAAAACTGGTATGAGAGCCAAGGAGCTTGGTCCTGAGTTTAAAAAAAGTGAGTCAATGAGATGATATCCAGAAACAGCTTGAAGGATGACTCTACAAGATTCTGTGAGGATGACACAAAATTCTTGATGGTAAACATGCCATCTCCAGTTTAAATTCATCTATGTCTTCCTCAGGACAGGTCTCAGCATGTTTCTTCACTGGGTAAAAGCACTATTGCCAACTGGTCTCCTCTCAAATTGTAGGGAGTCAGTTCTAGATGGAACAAGCTCAAGGAGTCCATTGTGAGTAGTCTGCCAGCCTCACCAGTAGTAAGAGACCGTGCCCAATCATTCCAATCAAATTCCAACCATCAGGGATGGCACCAGAATAATTGAACTGCTTCTAGCCCCCACACCTTTCTGACAGTCTGGTAGCATGCCATGCTCTAGATGGCCTCCATTGTGTTTCCATAGTCCCAGTCAGATCCAGACTAGCCATGGATTACTGGTGACAACTCTTTGGCCCCTCCTTCACTGAAGTTATCATTTCCAGAGCTGCAGCTTCTCAGCTTACTTGTGCCTTTATTACTCCTCTGCCTCCAAGCCAGCCTCCAACAACAGCACTGCTCTGTGAGGCCTATAGGTGACTAGTGGTTACAGACCTCCAAAGATGCCCAGGATACTTACTTGTGTGTTTATTTTAATGCAAAAAATATATTTTTCAAAGGAGTTGGTTTGAAAAACGCAGAATCTTTCTTTCTATCCAGAGCAGAGGTATTTTTAAGGTGATGAACAACTGAATTGATGGAATTTTCAATTTTTGCACATGCAATGCTGCTTTCCATCTACTGTATAGAAATCTAGGATGTGGTTCTTTTCTAGGCACTGCTTCAAGGTAGCCCTGTTTTTTATAGGAACTTCATTATATTTAGAAATGAAAGACATACCATAAATATTTAATACTAAAGGAAATACTTAAAATATATTGGAAAATTCCTTCAAAACGTCCTATTTTGTTTTCAGTTTTAAGAAGAGCTTTCTCTTCTTAAAATTGTGTGTTGTAATCATAGAAATAAAGGAGATGCACAATTAAATTATATGTGTTGTTCTAACCTTGGGATGAAATTTGTGCGGTCCTCTAGATGCCGCTTAACCTAAATTGTAATTATAGTAACTTGCAATTGTTACATAGATATCTTGTAATAATTATTATTTTTTGTAATTATCTTTATTATATTCCTATTTACTTATTGCATGTTTATGTTGTTCTTTATTCTATGAGCTTCCGAGAGTCTGTTGGGTGGCATCAAATTTGCAATAGCTAGAAGACCTATAGTTCCCCCTCTCCCCCTGCTTTAATCCCCTTCCCTCAGTTTTGCTAGCTTGGGTTTTAAAATGAAGAGCTAGTGGGGAAAATTAATCTAATTTAGAACTTCTCTAGAGGACTTTTCACTGCTATATAATTGGACTTAGGTATATTGTAGTGGTGTTGTGATCTTTACCATGACAGTGGTTTATGACAGTAATGGCATTTCCCGTCTCCTTTTCCCTCCCAGTCATTCAGTGCATGCTTGTCATTTCATTTTGCTAATGCCACCAAGCTTATCATTTCACAGCTGTTGGCCTTTGGTTGTGCATGGGCTTTTCAAGCTTTTGGAGGACATCCTCCTCACATAATATACAGACAGTTTTACTTTCTCCAATTTGGAAAAGGGGCTGTCTTCCTATTGTGTCTCTGAAATAAAATTCCCTGTGAGTGAGCATGTACATTAATACCTATTTAGTGCCACTGCCAAGCTGGATAAGCTTGTGTTTGATGGCGCTCGGGTGCTTCCTCTAGCAGCAGTTTCTTCTCAAACATAGCCCCTTGGGGAGTTTAAGCTATCCTGCCTCTGCAGCTGGTACAATTCTGTTGCCATTCAGATGTCAGATTGTCAAGGTTCTCTTTTCTTACAAATAGGATCTCAAGAACAAAGCCACACAAAAGAGATGATTTTAAATAAAGAATGGCAGGAACCTGGCAGTGCAGTGTGGCTTCTTTTGTCCCCTAATGGCAACCTGTTAGAGAAATGAGCTGCCTTCAGTTCTAAGGATGCTTGGATTCTATTATGTCATTATAAGGTAATGTGTTATTTTATTATTAGTAGCACTTAGCTCTTTATACCAATCTCCAAAGAAAAAATGCTTGTGGTGTTTAAAAAACAAACTCTTGAATTCCCTCAAGTTTCTCACACACTTCATCAACAATAAAGTATTCTTGGCAGGAAATATAACATTCTTACCAAAAGAAAAGGAACAATAGTCATCTATATCTGTTTGTATGTTGGTATGATAAAAATATTTTTGTGTCCAACAATGCTTCCTTGATGTAAAATACTAACATTACACCTTTCCATTCCATTATCCTGCAAACAATCCTGACTTTTTTGAAATGCTAGTCTTCATTTGCTCTTTTATGAACTTTTGTTTACATTTGGTTTTATTGATTATCTTCCATCAAGCTGTTTTCCACTCCTAGTGATCATATAAATAGATTTTTTTCCCTCATGATCTGCCCCTAACCAGGTCTTTCTAGTATTCCAATAGTAAAATAATTGTCATTGTACTCGAGTCCATCCACCATGCACTGGTTGTCCTCTTCTCCTCTTCCCTTTCATCTTTCCCTTGGACCCTTCCCCACAGAGCTGTGTTGTCATATAATATGTCCAAAGTAGGGTAATTTGAATCTTCTTATTTATCTTCGAGTGAGAAATCTGAGTTGATTTGTCCAATGTTCCATTTTTTTTGTTTTATTGGCTGCCCACAGTCAAACTGGAAAAAATCATGAAATATGACCTGGCCATCGAAACTATATGGCTATGGATGAAACATGTAACAGTGATACTCATTGTCATCAGGGCACTTGGTACCATGTCCAATAATTTTGCAAAACACATCATGAAATTACAGCTTCCTGCAATAACATCAGTGGAACTACAAAACACTTCGCTACTCAAAACATTGTATATTTTAAGAAGGTACCTGGTTGATACCTAGGACACTGGCAGCAACCCGTAACAACTATTAGCACCAGTCAATGGTAGTTGTGACACATCTTTAAATGTTCAGTTGGCTGAGTTTCATGTTTAATGAATAAAAGTATGATGATGATGATGATGATGATATACTCAGTTTTCTTAGTCATCAATATCTTTCTTACCCTGTTTTTTTTAAAGTCCAACTTCTGCTTCCATATATTCTTACCAGGGAATACCATGACTTGCACAACACTGATCTTTGTAGGCATAGACACATCACAGCATTTGTAGCTTTGAAAACAATACCTATAAAGATTAGAATTGTTTAAGACTACCAAGTGGTAGCCTACAGCATATTTCTTGCATGCTAATTCTTTTATTGTTGATGGTTAATCCTAAAAGAGAGAAGAATTCTATCACTCTGAAATCTTCACAATTTTAAGACTTCTTCTATCTGATGACATTTGTTTGGTCTTCTTTAGATTTAATTTTAGTCCTGTGTTTTCACTGTGTGCCTTAACCGTTTTACTAATGGCTTCTTTAAGCTCATTCCATAATTCATCTGGGGTTCTTTTAATCAATGAGGTTTCAAAACAATTCCTGGTATTCTTCTTGAAAATTGTGGGTAAATATTCAAGATCTTGAATATTGCAGAAACTGACTGGCTTTCTTTTTCTGCTTTATCTTAATTTGGAATTTGCACTTGAACAGTTCATTATCTGTTCCAGAGACAACACCTGGCTATGTATTTGATAGCTCCTCTAACCCTTTTAGCAATAATGTGGTCAATTTGATTTCTATGTTCTCCATCTGATGGTATCCATGCTTAGAGACATTGCCTTGGTTATTTGAAAACAATGTTAATTATGAAGACTATATTGATGTGATAGAAATTGATAAGTCACTCTCCTAATTCATGATGGCTTTTTAAATCATAAGATTCAACTACATTTTCCTCTTTTATGTTTTTAACATTGGCATTCCAGTCTCCACTCACAGGTAGCACATATTGCTTGCATGTTCTGTTGATTACAAATTAAACTTGATCATAAAAATAATACATCTTATCTTCTTCTGCATCAGTGATTGGAGCATAAGCCTGAATGCCTATCACATTAAAGGATGGTCCATAAAGTCTAATTGATATTATTTGATCATTCATTGCATTGTAATCATATACTGTTCTTGCTATTCCCTCCCTAAGTGTAAAAGCAGTGCTTCTGTTTGTCTGTCCTATATATATTGCCGGGCAGGTTTTGCATGGTATTTCGTAGACTCCTTGGTTTTCTAGCTGGATTTTGTCTTTGGGGTTTCTTAAGATGTTGGCTATTTTTTGGTCAGTGGTGAAGGCTGTCCTGATATTGTGCTTGTGGAGAATTTTGCTGATTTTATCTCTGGTGCCTTTGATGTAAGGGAGGAGGGCGATGCCATTGTCCTGTTCTGTGTCTTGGTTTTTTGGGGGAGTTTCCTTTTGGATTAGGTTGGTGATTGTTTTTCTTTGGAATTCGCTGGAGATTAATACATTTGTGAGTTTGTGTAATTCAGTTTTCAGGTGGTCTTTGTCGGCTAGGCGTTTGGTTTCGGAGATGAGGGTCTTGGCTACAGACTTGATCTGTGCAGGATGGTGATGGGATTGTGCATTTGTAACACAAATACATACCTAGATGTTTGTGCCTAGATTATTTTTATGTTTAAGGACTGTAAATTGCATCATCTTTATAAGCTATTTTGGTTTCCTTGGAATCCTGCCACAGATCCTGACTGCTAAAGAATTCTAGTGGCAAGAGCCTTTTCTGCTGTGTCTCCATCCCTGTGGAATACTTTACCATTGGAGATGAGATCTGCTTCCACCCTTTTGCCCTTGTGGAAAGATATTAAAAAGTTGGCTTTGCTGGGTTGGCTTTGGGCCCTCCAAGTGGGGGAGGCATTGGAAGCCATTGGCAGGGTAAGAAGACATGCTGCCTATCTGTTAATCTTGCTTTTTGTATCATTTACAATATTAATTTAATATTTAATTATCTTTCTATTTGTCTTTTCATAATCTGTAAACCACCCAGATTCACCATATATGGGAGATAGGTAGTATAGAAAAAAAAATCCATGAATAATAAAATAAAACAACTCTTTCTTATGTTGCTTTCATATCTGCTGTTTTCAATTGTGTGTTGTAGCCTGTTTTTTCTTTCTGGATTTATATAGAAAAAATAATGATGAACTTAAATTATTAAAAATAATAAAGGGAATCAGATTGATTTGAACCGATTTCTGAAATGTCTTTGGTGAAGTGAGATTCTTTAGAAGCTAACCATAGTTGGCTGACTTAATTATGTTTCCCTTCAGCTCTCCATATTGTAAGGACTCCATGGCAAAGAGTTAAGGAAATGGTGTATGACAGAGTGATTAACAGCTCAAGCTGTTCTCACTCTGGTGCCATTTCATTGACACATACAACTGGCTAAGTGGAGGGGGTTAGGGTTAGATTTAGTCCTAAATTCAATTGGTCATACATAGAATTGAATTAACTCTCCCAGTCAGCCATCTCATGGGAATGGATGGCAAGGTTTTCTAATCTTTTCTAAGATCGAGCTCAAAATTATATAGAGACTGCAAAAACATGCTTCTCTGGGCATTCCATATATGTGGCAGTCCATATGCTTGTTGAGAGTGCTCTTATATTTGTGATTGGCCATAAAGACACTACTGGAATTTAAAGTATTGCAAAATATTATAGAAAAAGTAATTATCACAACTACAGCTGTGTAAAAAAGTCCTGCACGCTTTACGCTTTACGGTTTATGACATTGTTTGGCTAGGCCATTTATTTTATATTTTATGCTAACTGCTATGCAAATATTGTTACATTTAAATAAATACTGGTGATTTTTAAGTGAAAAGCATACGCCTTTTGCAATTTGGTGCTGTTTGGATGGGGATTGTGAATTTTCTTGCATGCTTACAATGCATGCTTACAATGACTGTGAAGACAGATTAACTGATGCATACCCAGTGGCATATTTGTTGCAATTGCTAAGGCCGATGCTAGTGTTTTGTTAACATTTTTATTGTTTGTGGCCCTGAAAAGGACCATTTAGGTAACCAAACATCGTTACTAATATGAAATTGGCCAGCCCTTATTGCTTATCACCAGGCAGCATCACTTCGGCATAGACTTTATAAGCCTTTGCACATGATCTTTGGTGACAATGTGGTGCCAGGCTGCAATAATGGATTCAATCAGCTCCTGTTAGGTCTTTGGATGCTTCTTGCTTATTTCGTAACCAATCTTGGCCCACAAGTTCTCAATTGGGTTCAAATCCAGGCGCTGAGCTGACCAATCCAGGAGTCAAACACATGCTTCTTCATCCACTGCTGGACAGACTTGGCCCACGCACATCGACGATAGCGGTAAACCTCTGTGAACAAAGGTTTACTTTGAGCCCTGCAGCCTTTGAGCCCTCTGGCAAGCAATCTGTGATGCACTGTGCTTGTGCACACTTTTACATCACATATTTCGCCCCGAATTCTTTTAATCTGAGGTGAGGTGAGCTTCCTGTCAGCCATCGAAATGCATTGCAGAGCCTGATCTTGCCATTTTGTTGACTTTCTTGGTCTTCCAGAGCGGAGCCTTTCATCAACTGAACCAGTTATTTGGTATTTTTCAACCATCTGCTCACTGTGGTGTGATTTCACTCTCTTGGCTATTTGTAACCCTTTCCATGAAGCACAATGATGCAATGCTGCTGCTCAGTACTGATGAAAGCAAAGGCCTTCATCCTTGTCCGCAGCCAGAGCTAAATTAAATTTCTTGATACATTTCATGCTTATTTATAGTCAGAGTGTATGACAACATTGATTGGCTCATAGATTTAGCCTCTGTGCATTTTGACTGGTCAGCCAGAGCTTGCTGCTGATTGGCTAGTTTCGATCCTAATATTCTCGAAAATTCAAGTTGTGTTTGTTTTAGCACATAAACTCACTCTAAACCTCAAAAAGACTTTGGTTATATTAATAAAAATTATGCATCTCAATTGGACTACAGAAATTTTCATCAAAGTACTAATTTTGCGTGGCTTCTATGAGTGAAAAGTTGATTAAACATGTAAATACAGCTTAAAACTGAAAGCGTGCAGGACTTTTTCACCTAGCTGTAGGCACAGTGAAAGTATTTCAATCCTCACTGATTCTTAGATCATTTCAGATCCCAGCTCAGGTTGCTTGCATTAGTCTACAAAAGTCTTCAATGATTTGGGACCATCTTATCCAAAGGAATACTCTTTCCCATTATGCTGCTACTCATTTTGTAAGATTATTTTTTGCTTCAGGAGTTAAGTTACGGTTAGCGAAATGGAAAAGAATAGGTTTTTTTTTTAATGGCAATTCCTGCTTCTAACAAGCTGTTTCTGATGAGATTTGTCTGCTTCTAAATTTATTGCCTTTTCAATGCCATGCAAAGATATTTTTATTTTCCCAAATGCTTTTATTCTCTTAGATGTTTTCTCCCAAGTCAGCATTTTCATTTATTTCATTCAATGTATATTGCTGCTTAGAAACCTTTAACTTCTTGTGTTGTGCATGAGAAAATTCGTATGCATACAAATTTTAAAAATAAAATGAGGAGAATAAAAAAAATAATTTCCTTTCTGTCATCACACAATATTTATGTATTTGAAAGAGAGAGAGGGAGAGAAATCAAAAATTAAAAAGGCAGGTGACCCTAACCCTAACCCTAACCCTGTCCCCTTTATCTGTTCATGGTTATGCTCATCCTGATATTCCATCGTAGAATTCCCTTTGATTTTCTCTTGCAACTTGAAAAAGAAGAAGGAAATAAGCAACTGAGCAGGAAATGAGAACCTCTAAACCTTGTATTGTCATTGCAAACATGTTCCTTCAACACAGATCCAGTCATCTATAATTCTATTTGTTATCATTATAGATAGTCCTTGCTTTAAGGACCACTCAGTGACTGTTTGAAGTTGCGGTGATGTTAAACAAATGATACTTATGACTGCTACTTGAAATTCCGGTGCTTTTCAATCAGTTTGAATTTATAACAGTTGCAGCATCTCATACTTATATAATTGTTATTTCTGACCTTCCCTGTTGCCTTCCCAAAAGCAAACTCAGAGGGTAAGCTGACAGGGAAGGTTGCAGCTTGTTCTATTAACTCCCCTTGCCTTCTTGTCCATGTGCCCTTCCATACCAGCTATCTCCTGGCTTTCCTGTATTTGCCCTATGTTGCAACACTCCTTTCTTCAACTCCCCATCTCCACATATTGCATGTGGCCTTTGCCAACCCATCCAGGGTCTACTCTGTGCTCCTTACTTAGGATCCCAGATGCTTCCTACCAGTGGTGGGTTCCGGATCCGTTGCAACTGGTGCGGTTGCAATGGGGCCCGGCGTCCTCCAAATGAACACGCACAGCACATGTGCACAAGCTCGTACCACACGCATGCATCTTACCCTCCAGCGACACCTCTGTGAGCCTCTGTGATGCTCCAGCTGCTTGGCGGAGCGTCGCAAAAGCGCTGTATGCATCATATGCGTAAGTGCCGGAGAGTTTAAAGACAGGTAAGGAGCGCGGGCAGGCAGGTGGGCCCTCCGGAGCACTGTACCGGAATGTTACCCAGTGCTTTGGGCAGGCGGTACCATATGCCCATACCGGGGTGTACTGCCTTCAACCCACCACTGCTTCCCACTTAAAAAATTTGTATGTCTTTGGGTCTGTGGAGATTCTCAGTCATCTAGGTAATGGTATTCCCAAGGTGCTTTTTAAAGAGGCAAATGGACTTCCTGGTTTTTCTTTGAAGACGTTTTGCTTCCCAACAAGAAGCTTCTTCAGCTCTTGTGTAGCAGCTAGAACTGCTGAGATTTTCATCATTAAGCAATGCAGCCACATGATGTCATGTTTTACAACTATAATGATGGCAATAAGTCAAGGACCACTGTGTGACTTAACAGCAAAACCCTAAATTGAAGATGCTTATCCTTTTCAAAATTTGGATGTTTAGCATTAGGGAGTGCAGAATAGGCATTCTGAAGGACAACTTGGCCCCTTTCCTCATAATCTTCAGAAACTTTTAAAAATTGGGTAATTTTGATGTTAGATATGTATGTGTGAGATATAGTATTATGAATGCGGTTGTTGGTTGAAGTTGTTGTAACTTATTGTTTAATTGTTACTATACTGTCTGTTACCATGTCTGTTGTTGACTATAAACTACGTAAGTCATTATGATTGGTGCATTATAACTTCAAAGAAACAAAGAAAGAAAACAAGAAACGCCAATATAATGGTTTATGGAAAACTATATACTGTTTTGCACCTACTTACATTCTTTGCAGAAAACTTCATTTTTAGTTTTGGATCCAGTCACTTTGAACATGTTTTTTTTTAAAAAAAAATAAGTGATAATCCAATCATTATAACACAGCCTGAAAGAATCAGTTGTAACTGAAGAGGGACCACTTGCTTTGGAAAATAAGACTATTTTGAGATATAAAGATTTGGACGAAGCAAACTACTCTAGAAGCAGATTTATATAAATCAGGTGCCTCTACAATGAAAGTAATTTCACCTGTTGCAATCTGCCTATCCTCAGGAGGCAAAGAAGAAAAGGCTTGAGAATAAATCTGTCTGGTAATTAAGGATTGTGGAAAAAGAAAGCTTTTACAAAAAAGTTCAAAAAAAAAAAACCCACCACAGTGCTTTTATTTGAATAGCACAATCTGTTTTTGAACAAGTAAACATATATAATGCAACCACTTTGAAGTATTATCCCAGTAGTTTAGCAAAGTGACACTAACTTTTGAATAAATAATTTATTTAATAACAGATAATCTCAACATTATTGTACTAAGCTCACTTTATCCAATAAAAGCTATTTCTTTTTATTGAAAATATCTGAAATAAGTAACAGAAGCACATTTGTATATATTTCATGAGTAAAGCTAGAATGAATTTTGAGTGATGTCTTCTTCAACAACTAAAACAAAATGTTGCAATCTACAAATCTGAAAATTGTATCTTCTGGCAATATTCATAGAGAAATGCACAAAAAGGCTATTACACCTCAGCATATGCCTTCAGATAATGGCAATGAAAGCACATTCCTTAGCAATATGCTATATAACTTTGAAAACCTTTTCTATGTGTTTCTGATACTCATCTATTAGAATACAAGGGTGGGTTTGCATTACATGTTCTTGTTCTAGACAATTTCGCTGGAGAACTGAATTCATATACTCTGGGCACCAAAAACCAAGCTGACAGATGGGATGCAAATCTGTTTGGAATCCTGACAGAAAAAAATAAATTATTCTTTAGGCAAAGGGTAGATGCGAATCAGAATGAATTCTGGCTACTATCTTTTCCCCCGAAGTATCCACGGTGGAGATAGTTTGGTCTTCACTAACTTTGGAAGCTTTGTAGAAAGTTTCTTCTTTGTTTTCTTTCACTAATATTTTTTTTTAAAAAACTGGCATGCTTATGGTAGTGAAAAATTTGGATTGCACCTTAACATCAAGAAAACAAAAATAATGACAACTGCAGAGAACACACAGGTTAGAATGCATATCAAAACAAGATCATCAAAATAGTAAAGAAATTCAGCTTCCTGGGCTCTAAAATCAACCAAACTGGTGAATGCAGCCCTGTGATCTGAAGGTGTAAAGCACTTAAAAGAATTGCAATATCTGGCTTGAATAACATCTGGAAGACTAAAGATTTCAGCGTCACAACCAAATGCAGATTAGTTAACACAATCCTTTTTCCAATTGCTATTTATAGCTATGATACTTGGATTCTGAAAAGGGCAGATAAGAGGAGAGTGGACACCTTTGAACTGTGGTGCTGCAAGTGACTACCACATCCCATGAACATCCCATAAACTGCAAAAATAACAAATAAAAAATCCTAGACTGCAACTCATCCAAAATGTCACTTGGTCATCAAACAGACCGTGTCATATCCCAAAAGTGCTTTTCCCCCCAAAAGGCAACTAACTGACCTTTTTTTTCTTAAAGACATTCTGAAGAAGATGAAGAAATTTCTTGGATGAGAAGCAAAAAGTCTTCAATAAAAAAAGAAACCCCAGCTGCCTTTTTGAAAAAAAAAAAAGGATTTTGGGGGCAATGTTTATCTGGATCACTGAGAATCTCCATAGACAAAGACTGTCATACTTTGGTCATGTCATGAGAGCTGACTCACTTGAAAGGTCAATCATGCTGGGAGTGATCAGTGGAAAAAGGAGAAGGGGCCTCCCTAATACTCACTGACTGGACACTATAAAATATGACACTGAATGACCATGGCAGATCTAAAGGAGATGGTGTGAGACAGAGAGGCATGGAGAGTGCTGACCCATAGAGAGGCTGAGGGTTGGACATGACTGAATGGCTGATGATGACAGCTATAGTAGTAGAGATGAGTTGCTCCTGGTTTGGCCTGGATCGAGCAAACCAGTAGTGGCAGCGGCAATAGGCTCCATCCATCCGCCAGACGCCTCTGCGCATGCACCGGGATTTGCAATCCACCTCTGTATAGTAGTGCTAGGTCGTTTGAAGAATTCAATTTCTTCCCAGGTGCTTCCTGTACTTTATATGTGCCCATGAGATTTTAAGTGTTGAAAGAAGAAACTTGTCAATCAATTGCAAATTCTGGGTTATTTTAAAAAACAGTCCTGTATGAAATATGTTGTACTAGTTTAAGCATGTAGTTATGAACACTTTTATAGTCTAGGTAGAGATGCATTTGGTATGTAGTCTAAGATAGGCAAAGAACCCAAACACACACCTCTTTTCCATGGGTTTGAAGTGTTACTCCAACAAGAGTTGTGACTCAAAGATTCCCAAGTTTTGGACCTGTTTCTTTAGAACTTTCATTATGTTCTCCATACAGCCAGAATGTTTCTCTTGGTATGTTGAACCACAGAATGGTTCACGTTGCAGAACGTGGTAGAGGTTTAATGGAATGAAATAACAGTTTAATACATGTCATACTAAATATAAAATAATTTAGATAGGTGGCTAGATGGAGACTATATTTAGAATGTTCCTTATTTGGAGGGGCAATATTGAAAGAATTCAGACCAAAAGATGATTACAGAGAATTCATTTTCAAGTGGTGAATGTATCTACTGCATTTTGATAGGTGCCAGTCCACATAGTAATATGGGGGAAATTTGCACATGATTTTCTCATACCATCTGATATGTATATTGTGACTGTAAAGAAATAATCGTTTACTCTTAAAATGAAATGTGATTATCGCAGATCACATCGTGACTAGCTGTAAAATGCTGTGCAAAAATGAAAGCTTATGTTTAAAATAAATACCACTTATCTTTTTCTCCATTTATTAAAGTCAGGGTAAATGAATAGTCTGATGTTTATTGGCTGGAACTTGGAAAACATAAATAGTATTTCTTTTGGCAAGAAAAATAGTGGCAGAACTAAGTGCACCTGTGTGCATTTGTATTATGGATTTCAAACTAGCTCCTACATGTCCTGGACTGTAGAAGTCCACTTTTCTTCAGAGCTAAAGCAATACCTAAGCCCCCAGGGAACCTTATTTCTAGGACAATATATGAATAAGGTAGAAAACCAGGCCTTCATAGTGGTTGGGTTTTTTTAAAAAAATTAATAAGCAACAGAAAAATGTAATTGTATCTTGACCATTTTTTTGATTTTCATTTTCATTTGAGGCATCCCCTCCCCTCTTAGGCAAACAGAGAGTTGTTAATTCTTCCCTGTCACATTCCTGACATTGATGTCAAGAAACATCTGAGCAATGCCAATTCCTTTGTTTTTCTTCAGCTGCAGAGCTGAGTAAATTGGAGGCACCTGTATTGGTCTCTTGTATTCTGACAGAGCTGCTGCCACAGCTGGACAAAAGTGTAACTGTAGAATTCTTCACAAGGAAATCTCAGGGCAAAGGCAGCAGGAGGGCGGGAGACGGGGACAGCAAAAACCCTGGCTTCCCTTCCTTGCTTTTCTGTTACTGCCATCGCCAACCTAAAACATAGCTTTGTTGTTGTTATCCTTGACATGTGATTGAAAAAGGTAGGAGAAGCCTCCAAAAGTTACAATGCCTTGTTTCCTGTCTAGTCCTGTGAGTGGCATTTGTTTTGATACAGCTGATGCACATCTTAGAATCCTTACTTTCCACAAAGGAGATCAGTCTGTGGTTATGCCCACTTGCTCAGATTACTAAACTTATTTCTTATTTCCTCCTAGAGTAATGCTTTGTCACGGGAGTAGTTATGGGATTTTTCTTGTACTTAGATGGGTGAGAAGAGAATACAATTCCTTCCTCCCATATTATAATACTGGTAGATCTAATCCTGAATAGGATTCGAACCTCAAATGGCATCTGCCAGGACTCTCTGTATAAATGGGGCATAGTTTTCTTCCCTCGGTGTGACTGCAGGGTCCCACATCAAACTATAGATCACATAGTGATCAGCTGTAAGATGAGGGCATAGTATCTTCATTTTCAAAAATAAATAATGTTGTTCTTCAATTGTTCGATGGCCTAGACACTGGTATTTGAACATAGATCATTTAAACATTTATATTTTATTGTGTACTAGCTGATAACCTGGTGTTGCCCAGGTAGTTATTTATCCTATTCCTGTATTAGACAGGATTTCTAATGATGGATTTTCCCCCTTACCAGAGGGAGCCCCCTTGTGGAGTACTGTGAAGCCGTTACTATGGCAATTACACTGCACTGTACAATAGAAGCCATTTTATGGCAGTACGGTAGAATTCATTTTAAGTTACAACAGGCTGTATCTTAACAGAACACCCACCCACCGAGGGGTGTTAGGGGGGTCTTACCCCCACAGTATTTGTTTGCAGAGAGTAAGTCATCTGTGTACCAAGTTCAGTTAAAACTGCTTGAGGCATTCCAGCATTATGCTGGAACACACACACACACACACACACACACACACAGCTAGTCCATGTATATGATATGCCATATGCTAAATAAATAAATAAATACTGTCCATCAGTCCTATTTCCCTTTTTAAAATAATGACATCTTACAAAAGTAGGCACCTAAGCCACTCCTGCTTGGCTATTTACACAATCCTATAAGCACTTATTTATTAATCACTTTCTGTTCCACTTGACATGTAGCACATATGCACAACTCTGATTTACTGTTTCCCAAGATGTTTCACTCTCCCCAGAAGGTTCCCCTTTAACTCTAAGGTTAATCCATCAAGACATTTTAAAATATGTTGAAAACAATCTGAAATCATCCCTTAGTTTGCCCTTAGTTATCCATGGTGTATCTTTGGTTATGATTTTGATATGCTTTGTTTTGATGGCAAATCTGAAAAGAATAAAGGACAACCTATGAACACAAATATGACTTAACTTTTTGGTGACTTGTTAACATTCAAGAAGACTGAAGGTTCATCATCTGAACCTCCTTCTCTGCAGTCTGCTTTAAATAAGATGTCTTTCTTGCTAAAATAAAAAATCTATCCTGTTCCTTTCCAACTCTATGCCCTAATTTATAGTTTAGATCAGGATGTCAAACTCATGTCATCATGGCAGTGTCATGTGACGTATCAGGACTCCCCCCCCCTGTGCTAAACCGGGTGTCGACATGGCCAGCATGTGACGCATCCAGCCTGCAGGTCAGGAATTTGACAGATCTAGTCTAGATTGTGTGGCCTCCATTTAATATATAAACTTAGGTTAGACGGCTGCAATTTCCAGAATCGGGAACTAATTATATTCCTGAATTTGAATGATTTCACGAAGTCCACTTAAAAGATTTGTCTAATTGAGTGAAGAAAGAGTTTGAAGTGGAAGAACATTTCTTTTCATTAGTACCCAAATGAAGTGCAAATTGCAGGACATCAAAGTCTCCGTATTTCCTAATGATAAAAGTTGTAAATAAAATGAAGAAACAGATTTTTGTTTTCAGATTTGGAAAAAAAATGTATTTTGAGGACGTAATGACACTTTTTTTGGCATGGATTATGTGAAAGCTGATTTTAGTAAAAATAGCCATTGTTTGATTTGTGATTATTCATCTAAGTATAGATTTCACATTAAAATGTAGACTTATTGTGTGGAAAGCTTCACCAGAGATCCTTTAGCAAATATGAAAAGATGGATTGCTCCTTTCTATTAGAGTCTTCACTCATCTCATGACCAGGAGTCGGAGGTACTATTCAGCGGATTCTGACCAGTTCTGGAAAACCGGTAGCAGAAATTTTGAGTCGTTCGAAGAACCGGTAAATACCATCTCTGACTGCTCCCGCCCCCATCTATTCTCTGCTTCCTGAGTCCCAGCTGTTTGGGAGGAAATAGGGATTTTTCAGTAACCTTCCCCTTCCCCACCAAGCCATGCCACACCCACCAAACCATGCCTACAGAACCGGTAATAATTTTTTTTGAATACCTCCACTTCCAGGAGTGTATATTTGGATTCCTGTAGGACACATTCTTAATAGAGACTCGTACTTGGTGAGCAGCTGCATGAAATTATGAACAATGAATTTGGTTGGAACAATTTCATAAGAATGCTGCTGTCAAAAATGAGGGTTTAGGGCAAAGTTACCTGGGCAATCTAAAATATTGGAAAGATGAATTGATAGAATTTGAAGAGTAAGTTCACCTTAAACAGTTCCTCTTGGGAAGTCAGAATTCAAAATTCTTTTGAACGATAAAATGCAAATCATTATGATTTTCTGGAATATAAGTTGAAGGGACAGAATCTTGATCTTAAAAAAAAACTTGAATTGTGCATCAAATAATGCTTCTTATGCAAAGTTTTACATAATGGATAAGTTCAGGCTGAGAGCACAGTTCAGTGTTCATTGAGATTCCCTGAATTGTTGAGTCTATTATATTTAAAATACACACACACACACACACACACACACACACACACACACACACACACACATATATATATATATATACATACATACATACATACATACACACACACACACACACTCACACACACATATATATATATATACATACATACATACATATACATACATACATACATACATACATACATGTATATATGTTTGTGTTACAACCCCTGGTATGCCCAAATACCAGGGGTATTAAATAAATTTATTTATTTATCAGCACAAAAATACAACACACACACACACACTATATATATATATATAATTAAAATTGGCTAGTATATTACAATGAGTGTAATAAAGCAGTACTAATGTGACTTGTGGTAATACAATTTAGGTTAGTATTCAAAAATTATTTTTGAATAATAACATAGATAAGCAGTACATAATGCAACTGTAATAGTGGTGGAATTTGAAATAAGTGTTGCTTTTGGAAAATGGCTGGTCTGTACGTTGGCTCTTTATTTTTTGCTATGTGGCAAACATCAAGTTTGAATTTCAGTTTATATTAAAAAAATAATGTGTGTCTTGAAACCTCTCTAACCTTGATCTGAATTGGATAATTTTTTTCAATAATTTTTTTAAACTAACTCAAGAAACAAAGTAATATATAGACAGTATTTTCTCTATTTCCCTATTTCTTTAAGACATATTTCTTATGTCTTAAAAATTATATCACAGAAAGGTAAAAAAGCTTTACCTCTCAAATATTTACCCTCTGCTTCTGGCCTTCTGACTTATTGTGGCAGCTTTCCTAGATTTTTTTTTGTCAGCTGCTGATTTTTCAAAGGTACACAATTGTTTTGTTTTTCCCCGCTCTTTTCCTTGCATTTATTGTAAAGAGAGAAGATGGGCTATAAGATTTTACGAGATTTTAAAGGTGTTCAAATGTAACTCTTGCCCAAACTTGATTATCTATCTGCCACTTATATTTTTTCTGTTAAAGAGGGGCATGAGATATATGAATGTCTGATCTTGTTATATATCTAGGCAGTTCAGGCATAGAAGAGATTACATTACACACCCTCCCACTTTCAGCCATCTGTTGATTTATAGAAACATGTTTATGGAAACACTTGTTATTGCCACCTGCAGTTTGAAATCATATAGCCCTGTGGTGTCTATAACATAATTTATATAATGTGGGAAGCAGCCGTTAAATATTTTTGATTGTCATCAAGTAGGGTATTTTTGCTATTAAAATGTTACTCTTTCATTTGCATAAACCTCCAAGGTATTTATTCTAGATACTATACTTAACATTATTTAGTCTAGATACTATAGTTAAGAGCAGAAACATTATTTTTAGAATTACCATATTTTCTGTAGGTGTTTCTGAGTTTCCCTGTATAGATAGACATCAAATACAACTGCCTCATGCAATGACCATTTGAAGTTATGCTGGTGCTGAAAAAATAATTTTGTAACCAAGATATGCATTTATGACCTTTGCAGTCAGTGTACCCCTTTCAGTCACATGTTTACCAGTACAGTCAGTCTATATGCATTGACCTGACTGACTTTTCTACCACCACATCCCTTGCAGAGTAGAGAGTTTGCCTCCTTAGGTGCAATTTCTCCTGTACTTGACCCACTTTTTTTCTTCCAACCCTCTCCCTTCTCCCTTACAGGGCAGAGAGATTAGAGAGGAAGGGATTACAAGAGAGTAGTCAGATACACATTGGGAAATAACCATCAAAAGGAATACACTACCATGTTAGGCAAACAGTCAGTGCTGGAGTATTTCTTTTCATGTGTATTCTCCATTGTGTGTCTGCTTCCTCTCTTGTAATCCTTTTCTCTTCAGTGAATTAAATATAAATATAATTTCCCTTCTTGCTAATTTGGTGAGTGTTCCAAAAGAGTAGGGGAATGGGGAAAAGAAAAGCTTGTTCCATAAATTTCTTAAGAGGTGGTTTTTCCCAGATAACCTAGGAATCCCTTAGAAAATGGGAGCTTGTAAGATGGTTTTATTATGTATTAGATTGTTGATACTCTCATGGTCTTATTTATTTGCATGTTTCTCTTATTTTAAAAAATAGTTATTTAAGCTGTGTTTTATTTTTTGCTTTATTATATACCACCCATAACAACATTTGTGAAATGGGCAACTATATTAAATAAATGAAATAAAAGCTTAATCAAATATCTATGTGGGGGCTGTTTTGAGAAAAGTGAAGTTAATTAAAAATGCAGCTGCTATAAATCTACAATAAAAGTAATTGGACTCTGTTGTAACAACAAGTCTGCTATGTGTTCAACAAAATTTTGGAAATAACTAAATTTTAATGTGCTAGTTCAGTGCTGTAGTGCAAAATCGAAAGTCCAGCCTTTATTAATGATCTAATTATCATTATAGATCATTTGCTAATGAGCTCTTCATATCCTTTTGCCCAACTTGGTACCATCCAAATATGGTTACACTTCCTCATGGGCATTGCTCAAACAGGCTGGAGACTCTAAATGGTAATCCTAATAGCTTCTAGCATTTGTAAGGCATAGACAGGGCACTAGATTTTCATTTTTTAAAAATTTTAAATAGATTTAAATTTTGGCCTTGTACAATCTGGAACTGCGCCACCTGCAGTATGATCTCAGCACAGTACACAAAATTGTCTGCTACAATGTCTTATCTGCCAATGACTTATTCAGCTTCAACCTCAATAATAAACAGGCAAACAATCCATACAAACTCAAGGTAAACTGCTCCAAACCTGATTGCAGAAAATACGACTTCAGCAATAGAGTGGTCAACCCCTGGAATGACTCCATTGTTACATCCTCTAACCCTCGCAGCTTCAACCTTAAACTGTCCACCGTGGACTTCACCCCATTCCTAAGACCTCCATAAAGGGGGCATGCATAAGCATACCAGTGTGCCTACCATCACTGTCTTACTGTCCCCATTTATTTGTACTCATTTCTTTCGTTCATATCCATGTTTATATTTATACCTGCTATCTTATACATGTTTGAAAAACTAATAAATAAAAATATAAATAGATTGAGGAAGATGTATCTGAATATAGCAGTAGTGGGTTCCTACTGGTTCTGATCGGTTCAGCTGAATTGGTAGTGGTTTGGCAGCCTGGGTCGCCTGAACCAGCAGCGACTCAGGCCTGCCATCCCCCGAACCAGTTGTCGGGGCTGCACCATAGGCACTGCTATTTTGTTTTTTGCTTCTGCGCATGCGCACAGCAATTTTTATTGCACTGTACATGCGTACATAGCGCACATCAAGCGCATGCACCCGTGGTGCAGCCACAAGTGAACCGGCAGTAGTGACTGCTGGAACCCACCCCAAGAATGTAGGGTTATTGCTTGGATGGATAATGGCTGGCTTTTATTTTGTGAATATACAGATTTGCTACATACTGTAGAAACTTAACCAAGGTCTGTGAAAAGGATGTCAAAGCATGTCAAGAACTTTTGTCATTTCTGAATGTCAAGTAGTATGATTAAATGGGATTTAAATTAAATGGGCAAAATAGTATATGTTCTTTTTGCGGCAGAGATTCAAATCCTCCAGAACCCATTTTCTTTCTGTGTCTGTACGAGACACAAAATTAGCTTTTTATTTCATTAAATATATAAATATCCTATCCCAGAATAGTATTCCAAAAAACAACACTAAACAGCTTGTGTTATGAAGCCTACATGCAGTGGGATGGGTCAAGAAATATATCTTCTATCCTCTGCCTTACTATTTATTTTATTGAAGTTTACATGTTGCATTAAAAAAACCATCTGTTGCCCATATTCTTGGATGGAATTTCATTTGCATACTTCCCCCAGAAATTAAAATACATGGTATTTTAATACATGCTAGAATACAAATTTGGAGAAGGCCAAATTGGCTATGGCAGTTATAGGAAGATTTTTTATAAATTTATGTTCTGCATAGAGTCTGAAAGTTTTAAGATCATATACAAATAAGATTTTAGGGGTTTAGGTCTTTAGGATTCTGATTATTATTGAAGATATGTGCTAATATTTTAAAAGAGCTAACACATGATTTTTGTTTTTATCAAATTCTTATACTTTTACATTGTTAGTTTTCTGTTTCTTGACAGCATGACAGAAATGGCTAAATAATTCTAGCATGGGAGTTCATTACAGGGTAGATTAATGAACTAAGTTATTATACTAATATGTTCTAATTAATATAAAATGTGTACTAATATGTTCCATTGATTGCTAAACATTAGTCTCTATGAGATAATAATATTGAGAGAGTTCCAAATTATGAGTAACATGATATAGCTTAGTATAACCTGATGTTGTTCCTAAGGCATATTAAGGTAAAGCAAAAGGTTCCCCTCACACATATTTGCTAGTACTTCCCGACTCTAGCTGGTGATGCTCATCTCCATTTCAAAGCAGAAGAGCCAGCGCTGTCCGAAGACGTCTCTGTGATCATGTGGATGGCATGACTAAACATCGAAGGCTCATAGAACGCTATTACCTTCCCACCTAAAGTGGTCCCTATTTTTCTACTTGCATTTTTATATGCTTTCAATCTGCTAGGCTGGCAGAAGCTGGGACAAGTAATGGGAACTCACTCCGTTACACAGCACTAGGGATTCGAGCCACCAAACTGCCAACCTTTCTGATCAGCAAGCTCAGCATCTTAGCCACTGAGCCACAAGTCCCAAGGCATATTAGTTTTTTTTTAAAAAGGCATACTAGTTTTTTATTTTTTGCACAGTTCTCTAAGATTCTTGGTACATCAAAAGTCTAGCAGAATTAAAATCGCGTAATTTTCGGGATGAAGGTTCCGCAGCCATCCCACCAGAACCATGCAAAATGCTTCCTAAAGAGATAGGTTTAGCTTCACATTGCTACAAATCAACTTCAACACAATTGTGAGCCTTCATAATCAACCAGGAAAGAGACTCCATCAACCTGAGGTTTATCTTAATGTCAAGTTGTTTGTCTAATAATGCCATTTTATTGTATTGGATTGAGGTACATTGTATTGTACATACAGTATTTCATGATGGCATTGATAGCTCTATATTAATAGGTTTGCAGTAGCATGTGATAATAAGAGCATTGGAGACAGCTGTAAGGCTCTTAGATTTATTTCTATGTGTGTGAGTGCTGGGAAGAAGAGAACAATTTCTCTGAGCTCAATTAATCTTGCTAGTCAGTGTTGACTATCTGTTTTTCTGAAGTGGTTAGACATGCCTCTTGGATTGTTTTTTCTCCTCATACATATTGAGCTGGTAAAGCTTAAAGAGACTTTAACTACACAAATCCTACAAAGTGAAAATCAATACTAGAAAGGTAGACATTCCCCAAAGTTTTGGTTTGTTGATGAAGCTTTAATGGACATCGTCTTTTCATATCAATAGCAGATGGCTTTAAATAACTGAACCAGCATTCCTTTATATTCTCCAGAGCTGTGATAATCTACATTCTCCCAGCATAAAAATGGATGAATGGAAGCTCTGGACCCCAGAGTTGTAAAAATATCTTTCAAAAGATTGTTAATTTTTAATCTTAGCATTTTGAAACCTCAACTTATTATATGGATTTGGCTTGTATCAGTATCATTAATTGAGGTATTTCTTTTAAATACAGTATAAATATTTAAACGCTTTATCTACATTTAAGCATAGAAAAAAGAAGGTAGAATTTTTTAAATGAAATAAATTATTATTTTGAATATAAATTTCATTTTAGCATTTGAAATAATCAGATTTCCTTCCATTCTTTAAATTTTAGTCATGAGGCAGAATTTTGTCTGTTAAACATTGGGATGCCAATTGCTTAGCACAGGTGGATTTGGCTTACTGACCACTTACTGATACATCATTGCCATTTGCAAACTTCACAGCTGGTTTCTGACAAAGTCAACGAGGATGCTGGCAGAGGTCACACGTCATGGCCATGTGATATCACACTTAACAATTTGCAGGGATTCACTTAATGACTATAGTTGGAATTGACAAACTGATATATGTTGGATATGGTCGCGTGACATTTCACTTTATGATCACATTAGTTAGGGAAGGAGTTGCTAGTCTCAAATGTGGTAAGTGAGGACTACGTGTAGTATTAGATAGGTGAGATGTGGCTACTTTTGAATTACTTTTGATGTGTACCTTCAATCCACTTGATTGCTGGCATGCTATTGGATATTTCCTAATGGGGCACTTAATCAGAATTTGAGAGCTAACTGCTCAGTCAATTATTCGCCTTCATTAAATAATGTTGTTTTGGATTCTGTGACATAAGCTACATGTCAATCTAAAATTTTTGTGGCATTCTCTGCAATCATAACTCCATGAATTGTTTCTGTATGAACCGTTCCTTTATTTGCTGAAGTAGAATAATATGTAATAATTGATCAAACATTTTTCCTTTGATTTTTCTACAACTATGAGATATTACAACTGTTCTATAACTGTTAAATAAGTAATGAACACTTACACCTATTAAAAATGTTAATCAAAATGCCCATCCTCAACATTTCTAAAACAGAATTCATCCAACACAACAAACTTCAATGTTATTTGTGTCTAAAATATAAAATATGATTTTTTAAAAAATATAAATATCTAAAAGATGACACAGACTATTTCAGTTTCACATTAGCACTTGAATTAGATTGTTATGATGGTAATAAAAATTTATGAATCTATTCATTCAGCGCTCTTTTAAGTTAAAATAGTCCACATGTCTGTAGTTTGAATAGAATTCCTTCCTTTTCAAGGAAGGAATTTAGTAGAACTAAATGTATTTAGTTATTATTTGGTCTTTTGAAAATAACTTGCATATATCCCCTTGTTTCTTTATCTTCCATTTCCATTGTTATGCCATCTTGTATTGTCTTATATGAGAACTATACTTAACAAATCTCCCTTTCCCAAACAATGTTTCCTTTTGTCCTCATGTTTCATTTAAAATCTATACTCTTTCGAATAATTTTACATTTTCACACCAGTCAAGACATATTTCAAAATAACGTCCTTGAATTTAATAAAATTATCACCCTCCCTTCTTCTCTGCTGCTGACACAGGAGTATAAAATGGAGGTTATGCATTGCATTCCAGAATTTTAGATCCCTCTCATCTGTTTCTACATATTTCCTCTTGCCCATAATAGCTCTAAAATATTTCTCTCATAGTTATATGCTCTCATCTACGGATATACTGTTGATTCAGCACTGAGTCAATTGTCAATACCCTCAACAATTTCAAGAGCTCCACATAATACATCAGCTAATTCAGTTTATCAGAATTCTTTGGTGGTCTTTGTGTGTTTTTTCTACAGTTGATCTATTTTTTTTTTCCTGAGAAAAAAAATCAGGGTATATTTTGTTTCGGCTCTAAGGACCTCATCCAGTGCTACTCACAGTAGCCCTCACAATAGTCATGATTTACTGTCAGTAATATTGTTGGCTGCCCAAGGGAGACCAAGCCAGGAAATCAACTTCACAGGAATACTAAAACTACTTTTACTGAATTTGGCTATGATAACAATAATGCAAGTCTGATTATGCTAGAACTCCTTCTCCTTTTATATTCCAGTGAATTATGAGAGCACCTGCTGAACTGTTTCCAAATGTTATCTTGTTTCTATATAAAAACAATGTTTCAGCCTCTTTTGCCTACAATATAATACAATATTTCACAGTATGAGCCCTGGCGGCACAGTGGTTAGAATGCAGTATTGCAGACTAACTCTGCCCACAGCCTGGAGTTTGATCCTGACAGTGCTGAAGTTGACTTGGCTTTCATCCTTCCGGTGTGGGTAAAATGAGGACCCAGACTGTTGGGAGCAATATGTTGACATTGTAACTGCACAGAGAATGCTGTAAAATACTAGGGGGTAGTATATAAGCCTAAGTACTATTGCTATTTCCATCAAGGTCATCTTCTTTACTTTCTGCAAGTATATGGAGATATATGTTTTATTAATGAATGTGATTACATAGGTTAACATATTCTAATGGGACCTCCTTTTATTTAAAGTTAGAGGCAGATTTATTATTGTTGTCAAGAGGAAGTAGGAAAAGGTCAACTAGAAAAACATTGAGGCAATAATGAATTGCAAATAATAGACAAGGGCCTTTGCTTACATATAATAACATATACATTTATGGCCTGTTGGGAAGAATTTTGAACTTGCAAAAAATACATTCTGCCTCATAGAACAGAACAGGAAAATATAAACTGTGAATAATTTATGGATGCAATGAAATTTTCCTAATGCAAATTTAGCAAACTTGGCATCACTGTTATTTTAGATTAATACCATTGGACTTGATGATTTGAGATTTCACATTTATTTCCAGTCAAAGTGTGAGAATGAAAATCTTTTGCAAAGATCAGAAATGTAGGTACTTAGATTGTGTGCTGGGGAGGAGAAAAGGCATATATATATATGTATGTATGTATGTATGTATGTATGTATGTATGTATGTATGTATGTATATGTATATGTATGTATATATAGCGACATATATATATAAATGTGTGTGTGTTTGTGTCAGCACAAATACAACACACACATATATATATAGATATAGATAGATAGATAGATAGATAGATAGATAGATAGATAGATAGAGATAGAGATAGAGATAGAGATAGAGATAGAGATAGAGATAGAGATAGAGATAGAGATATAGAGATATAGATATAGATATAGATATAGATATAGATATAGATATGCTGGTTTTTTTGTATTCGGGTCTTTTCCCGTGTAAGGTTGTAAGGTTGAGATTGTCTTTGCAATGTTTTGGCAGGATCTCACCTGCCATCTTCAAGCGTGGGCCTAAAATGGGAATGGCCTAAAAAACCTAAACCCCTATATATAATTTTTTTATACATAATGTGTACTGCTTATTTAGCTGATTGGATTTACTGTAGGTTAATATTGTTTGTCTCAGTCAGTCAGCATCAGAGATTCCAGTGTCATAAACTAGTACTTTGTGAAATAGCTACCCACTGAGATGACATTTTCATGCTGCAATTCTATACTCAGTTATTGAAAAATTAGTGCTATTAAAGTCAGTGGTATTTGCATCTGAGCAGATGTATATAAGATTAAATCTGTTAGTTATGTGGCCCATGAGGACTTTTTGGATTGTTTTTATAATGTAACTGCCAATATAGGTTCCATCAGAAAGTATGTGAAATGAGAATTCATCAGCAAAATTGGTGACTGGGCTGGATTTTATGTTATGCTTATGTACATAATTTGAATGGCACTGGTTACATCACTGAGCAACCATACCAAATCCTTTATTACTTTATGAAAACTATGCATTTATCCTTCCCTCTATGTTCTTTTTTTTAAATCAATTCCACACTCATATAAAAACACACTTTTCTCTTGAATGCTAAATATTCTTTTGAGTCATTGGGCACTGGGACTTAGGAAAAATATTGGAATAACTACATTTCACAAAATCCAACCTTACGTGTCTCTTGAGAAGCCTTAGCTAGCCTGAATAGATATGGTTTTAATACACAAGTGGTTGCATTCACAGCTCTGAGAGACCATATATTCCCTCAGGACTAAAAGGTTCGAGCTTATCCCAAATAACTAAGTAAGACTGAGCTTCAGTTATTTCCTTGGAACTTGCCTCATAACCCGAGTCCCATTTAGAGTAAATCTGAGTGAGTTTATTCTAAATGCCTAGCATTTCCCTCACAGTAGCTTTATAGGTACATTTCTGACTACAACAAGATCTGTGCATAAACATATAGATCAATGATTTTACACCTGTACTGCAGTGGTGGGATTCAATTTTTTTTATTACTGGTCTGTGGGTGTGGCTTGGTGGGTGTGGAATGGCTTGGTGGGCGTAGCAGAGGAAGGATACTGTGAAAAGTGGCAAGAAAATAGGGGCAGTCAGGCATAATACAGGTTATGTAGACAGTAAACACAAGGTCAATCAAAATGGACTCAAATGTCTATATACCAATGCACAGAGTATGAGGAATAAACAGGGAGAATTAGAAATTCAAGTAAAAGAGGGCAGATATGATATTATTGCCATTACAGAAACTTGGTGGGATGAAACTGACAAATGGAACATACAGCTAGAAGGATTTAAATTATTTAAAAGAAATAGACCAAATAAAAGAGGAGGTGGAGTTGCACTATATATAAGAAATAACTATGTCTCTACAGAAATAGAGCACAACAATAATGAGAACTATCTTGAATGCATTTGGGTCAATATTAAAGGTTGTGGGGGAAATGACATTGCCATAGGTCTATACTACAGGCCACCCAACCAAGCAGAGGAAGAAGATGAACTTTTTGCTAGTCAGCTAACTAAGGTATGTAGGAAGCACACCACAATAGTAATGGGAGATTTTAACTACCCTGACATCAACTGGGAAACAAACTCTGCACCAAGTGGAAGATCCAACAGGTTCCTAACAAACCTAGCAGACAACTTTGTTTTCCAAAAAGTAGAGAAGGAAACAAGGGGATCAGCCATACTGGACTTAATTCTCACTAACAGAGAGGAAATGATAGAAGGTGTTGAAGCCATAGGAACCCTGGGGGCAAGTGACCATGCAATATTGGAATTCAACATTATCCAAACACAAGTAGTAGAACAAAGTCAAACTAGAGTCTTGGACTTTAAGAAAGCTAATTTCAATAAACTTAGAGAGAGCTTGGGAAAAATTCCATGGATGAGAATCCTCGAGGGGAAAACAAGAAGCTTGGGAAATTTTGAAAAATGAGATTAGAAAAGCCCAGTCTAACACAATACCAATGAAGAAGAAAAACAACAGCTACCAAAAGAAACCAGCATGGCTGCATAAACAACTATCTGACAAACTGAAAGACAAAAAAAGTAAGTATAAAAAGTGGAAGGAGGGGGACATAACTAAGGCAGAATATCAGCAAATAGCCCGAGCCTGTAAAGATGAAGTGAGGAAAGCTAAGGCTCACAATGAAGAAAGGCTTGCCACAAAAGTAAAAATTAACAAAAAAAGCTTCTTCCAACATGTTAAAAACAAGAAAAAAGTTAAGGAAACAATTGGTCCATTGCTAGGAGAAAGTGGCAAGAAGGTGACAAGCAACAGGGAGAAAGCAGAACTATTTAACTCATGTTTTGCATCTGTCTTTACACAAAGGGATAAAACAGTCCAACCTATCAAAAGCAGCACCACAAAATTAGGAACACAAATTGAAATAGGGAAGAAAATGGTAAGTGAGCACCTGTCTACCCTAGATGAGTTCAAATCACCAGGACCGGATGGATTACACCCCAGAGTTCTGAAGGAACTAGCAGACGAGATCTCAGAACCACTGAATTATATCTTTCAGAGATCCTGGAACACCGGGGAACTACCAGAGGACTGGAAAAGAGCTGATGTGGTTCCCATCTTCAAAAAAGGGAAAAAATTAGATCCAGGAAACTACAGACCTATCAGCCTAACCTCAATACCGGGAAAGATTCTGGAAAAAATAATCAAGCAACGAATTTGCGAACACCTAGAAGCAAACAAAGTAATAGCCAAAAGCCAACATGGATTTGTCAAAAACAGATCATGCCAGACTAATCTTATTACATTCTTTGATAATGTGACAAAATTAGTGGACCAGAGGAATGCCGTTGATATAGTTTACTTGGACTTCAGTAAGGCTTTTGATAAGGTAGACCATAACCTACTACTAGATAAAGTAGAAGAATGTGGGTTAGACAGCATCACCACCAGATGGATTGGTAACTGGCTGACCAACCGCACTCAACGTGTAGTTCTCAATGGAACTGCATCTACATGGAGGGAAGTATGCAGTGGAGTACCCCAAGGCTCTGTTTTAGGCCCAGTACTCTTCAACATCTTCATCAATGATTTGGATGAGGGAATAAATGGGGAACTCATCAAATTTGCAGATGATACCAAGCTGGCAGGAATAGCCAACACTCCAGAAGATAGGCTTAAGATACAGAAGGATCTTGACAAACTTGAACATTGGGCACTATCTAATAAAATGAAATTCAATGGTGAAAAGAGTAAGGTTCTACATTTAGGCAACAAAAACGGAATGCACAGGTAAAGTATAGGTGATACCATACTCAGTAGTAGTAACTGTGAAAGGGATCTTGGAGTCCTAGTGGACAACCATTTAAATATGAGCCAGCAGTGTGCAGCAGCTGCCAAAAAAGCCAACACAGTTCTAGGCTGCATCAACAGAGGGATAGAATCAAGATCACGTGAAGTGTTAATACCACTTTATAATGCCTTGGTAAGGCCACACTTGGAATACTGCATTCAGTTCTGGTCGCCACGATGTAAAAAAGATGTGGAGACTCTAGAAAGAGTGCAGAGAAGAGCAACAAAGATGATTAGGGGACTGGAGATTAAAACATATGAAGAACGGTTGCAGGAACTGGGTATGTTTAGCTTAAGAGAAAGAAGGACTAGGGGAGACATGATAGCATTATTCCAATATCTCAGAGGTTGCCACAAAGAAGAGGGAGTCAAACTATTCTCCAAAGCACCTGAGGGTAGAACAAGAAGCAATGGGTGGAAACTAATCAAGGAGAGAAGCAATTTAGAACTGAGGAGGAATTTCCTGACAGTGAGAACAATTAATCAGTGGAACAGCTTGCCTCCAGAAGTTGTGAATGCCCCAACACTGGAAGTCTTTAAGAAGATGTTGGATAGCTATTTGTCTGAAACGGTATAGGGTTTCCTGCCTAGGCAGGGGGTTGGACTAGAAGACCTCCAAGGTCCCTTCCAACTCTACTATTGTATTATTGTATTGTAAATCTCCATTCCCTCCCAATCAACTGGGACTCGAGAGGCAGAGAATAGATGGGGGCGGGGCCAGTCAGAGGTGGTATTTACTGGTGCTCCAAACTACTCAAAATTTCGCTACCGGTTCCCCAGAACTGGTCAGAACCTGCTGAATACCACCTCTGCTGTACTGTATGATTATTAATGAAGTCCTTAAAATATTGTTCTCTGGACCAATAATCATCTAAGCAGTCGCCTATTTGAAGAGTATTATTTTCATATAAAATAAATGATATCTAATGTTATAAATTTGCCTTGATATTTATTCATCAAGTTCTGTTAGTGAGAACTCTGATACCTTTAGCTTGCTTGATTCTGTACTCATGGCTGAGGTTTGCACAATTTATTTGAGGCCAGCATATTGTACACCCCATGATACTTTTCTGGATTTTTAATATTATCTAACACTTTAGTTGTTTCTTGAATGAAAGACTATTCCTTTTGGCTCAGTAAGAGTCTTAGAAACATTCATATGTGAGTATAAATAAAGCACAAAATGCAGCTGGTGAGCATGCCAGTGATAAAGGGAGCTTTGAGAAACCTGTTTTTAGTTTGCTCTGAATCCCTACAGTCTCTCAGCACCTAACACTGGCTCTATTGTAAGGTTTGATCCCCTCCCTTTCTTAGAAGCAGGGCAGCTTCTTGGTTAGCCAAAGCTTCGTAATGGCAGATGTGATCTAAGTATGACTCAAAAGTTGAAATGTTTGAAAATCTCTTTTTGATTATTGTCTTTGGTGTAGACGAAAGTGAACACTGCTAGTGCATTCTAATATAACTGTTACAGCATACCAGAAGGTGCTTGGGTTACGATGACATCTCATGTAGCTTAAAATACTGAAACAAAACATCTTGTTTCAAAAGTTCCGGAATACTGGTACATGTACCAATAGTGTTCGTTATGACTTATAATATTTTGTATATTTTGTTAGTTCATTCATGGAATACAGTTTATTTCCTACGTTAGCTAAAATTCAATAAATGGGATGAGGGAGGAAGGTTTAGCATATATAGCAATAGACGGGAATTTTTATTGTGTTTTTTGAAGGTAGAAAGGCCATTAGTGCAATTTATTTTATTTGAAGGACTGCCTCTCTCCAATCTTATCTACCTATCCCATTAGGTCTGGAAGGAAGGGCATGAAAGAAAAGCAAAAACAGACCTCATTTCTGGTTTTATTCACCCTTTTTATGTTTTGGAAGATTTGTTTTCTAGCAACAAGGCTTATCTTATTTGGGAATGCAAATTTTATGGTATGATAAAATAAATGCATAGTCTCAAGGATTATTAGTGTTTAAACTCCAGTTATTAGATAACATAGTGGCCTGGGATTGAATTGTCTCTCTCCAACCTTTAAGTAGATCCTAATAGAAAGGCGATGAAAAAATGTGTAGCTCTTGGCAGAATCCTTACGTCTGCATGGAAATTATTTTATTTCCACTTATTCAACTTCTTTATTGAGGGAATGAGATGATCAAACATCATTAGTTGGACTTTGGGTCCAGGATCCCATGATCATACGTTGCTGCATCAAATTAAATATGTGTGTCTTTATTATATTACATATTTGTGGGCCATCTGGAGGGACCATCTAGATAGACAGTATTTATGATATCTGTCTGAAATTGGCAGTGGCATTGCATGTTCCTGTAACATTACAGCACTCCCAGCATTCTTCACATGCTGAGCTGATTTATTTAAGAAGATAATCATGTGAGCAGTTTCAGCTACAGGAGAAAGTAGAGGTAGGTTTGGTGACAGTTTCCTCACTCTGGCTCCTGATACTCTTGTTGCCATTTGATCCTGAAACCAAGAATGCCGAGGACCACCCCCCCCAAAAAAGTTTTCATTGGATGGCACTCAAAATGAAGAACTGACATTAAAGCTGTGCAAGAGAGTTATGTCACCTGGATGCAGGGGCACATGCCTCAAATTTACAAATCTAAGTTAATTTGCTAGAGAAACTTTTGGAAGGATCATAGTTGGTTTTTCAAACACCATTAACCATTTAACATCAGTAGCTGAATTTCATTCTGGAAGCACTGAGGCAAGTATTGGTCTTTTACTGTATTTGTCTATCCCAAATTAAGAGGTTATAGGGTTATAAGAAGAGAGGGTAATATTTTTACTGTATTTGTATAATGTGTATGCTATGATACAATGACTGAAACTTTTTGTAACTTCATTCTCCCTATCATACTATCTCCCTAAAATATTCCATAATATTGTTAGGCATTTTTCTCAGGTGTGCCAAAAGTGTAAAGAGAAGTATTATGTGCTTGTTGTCCAAGCAAAAATAGTTATAAAATATTTCCTTGATGTAGGGAGTATTTACTTCTCAACTAAAAATCCATATTAAGTTCCAGATTGAATATGTGCAATACTACAGCGTCCAGTGAAGCATTGTAAATAATCTTATGTATAAATCATTACATAGAGGTAAAAATTGGATAGGAGGCATACAGATGAGGTAATTAAAATCACTGTCCTGCCCTTGAAGGAAGTACCTTGGCTGTACTGTTGTAGCTGAACTTCATCATCTATTATTTAAAAGGAATCTCATACTTGCTGGGCAATGTTCTCTGAATATTCCATTGAGCAGACAAAACTGTAGGGTTAACAAAAAGAAACTTGGCATTTGCTGGTCTGCTCTCTCACACCCAAAACTTTTCAGGGAAGGAAGAGGTAGAAGTATTTCCAGAGTTCTACTTCAACAACAGCATAATCTTTCCAGAATCTTGTGGAAGAGGATGATTTGGTCCATTCTGCTCTGACTGACCCACCAAAACAGCCCATTTGTTTTGTGTGCATGAGAACTGGGAGGAAGCAATGTTGTAGATTTGGGGTGGTTATGTTTATGTAAAATAGAGAAAGGCAAGTTAATCACTTTAGAGCAAATAGAAATATATCAGGATGGGTAAGATATTTTAGGACAGAATCAGGACAGAATCATTTTGAATTTGATGACCTCCAGATGCGATGGGATTATAAACTAATGCTGACTTAGAAAGTTCCAGGCTTTATATATTTGTAGTTTAATAGGAGAAAGGAAAGAGGCCTGATTCTCACAGCCAACCCAAAATCTTTTCTCTAGACATAATGTCCCATTCATTAATTTTGGGTCTCAGAAATGCTCATTAAAAGGAATATATTTTCTGATTGAAAAAGAGAGAGCTTGTTAACCAGAAGATGGCTCTGGTTTCCTGTTTTGTGGAACAGGAAACATGTTTTGTGACTATGAAAAGCTACTGCAACTATTCTTAAATTTTCTTCTTTTTAGGAGACCTAGAATGTTAGCACTTCAGTTTTTGTGTGGGTATGTGTACATTTATATAATCTGCAGATTAGAATATTCTTGGCTAAGATATTTCAGTGTTTAAAATGTGATCCTTTTTTAACATTCTGAGGAGACAATTATTTTGGGCACTAAGCCTCTTTTGGCCCTTAGATATCATCCTGCTGTGCATTAGTTCAAGTTCACAATTCATTCATTATTCCTTAGTCTTCAATTTGCATCGAAGCTCCAGGAAATAAGTAAGCCATTGGAATGCTTGAAAAGTTCTCATAGCTGATTCCTCTCCGCCCTTCTAAGCAATAAATAAATTATAAGCCATAGCAATGGAGAAAAAATAGATATATAGATAGATAGCAAGTATAAATCCTGGGGTGGGGGAAAAGTTTCAGGGAAATGTGAAGTTATGTAGATATAGAGACCTGCATTATCAAGCTGGCCTTGTATATAATATCAGGTTGGAGATTTTGTAGCTTGGATGGATTTGTGATAATCCTACCTTATTTAGAAAACATTTGTACTTTTAGTTCACATGGGGACACCCTAAGGATAATTATAACAAAGCAGATGCTGTATCCTGGTAATCATAGCCTCATAGACTTGGAAAGGATTTCAGATATTGTTTAACCCTTAACCACAGATGTATTATTTCAGCTACGCTATTACAGACATAAGGTGATAATGTAGCGAAAAAGACATTCAATGTTTTCATGGTTGGATCTAAACATTGATGCATAGAGCAGTAAAGCAAAAAATGTATTGATCTCTATCAAATCCACATCGCGCAGTTCATTTTTTGTTTCTCCAGCCTTGAAGTTCAATCTTTTTTCTCTAAGTTTTACATTGGTCCACTGACTGATGGCACTAATAATTTTCTTAGGAAATACTAATTTCCAAATCTCTAGGGGAGTAGGTGAATTTCTGAGATTTCTAGCCACTGGCCGTAGTCCAGGTAATTGCACAACAATATTGTGACTAGCGGTTCCAGATCTATTGCTTCCAAAAGGTGCTTAAGACCATTTGAATTTGTTCTTGCCATATAAATTATTGCACAATGTAGATTGTACCTGGTCAACAATTTCATTGGTAGCTTCATCATTGCTGATGTCAGAATCAGAGGTGACAGAGGGTTCCTCATCGTCCATTACAAAGTTTACATCACAATCTGATTCCACTTAACTCAGATCACTCTCTGCTTCTCCATACCATTTTAGAACAGTTTCTTCGAAGTTTGGGTCACCAAATTGGACTCTTTTTGATGGAAAACTTGGCCCCGACATTATAAAAAAAACATTAACAAAGATCTGCGGTCAAAATGACCAAAGCTCAAATTCAAATGCTGCTACAGAAAACACTAAATAACCTATGCAAGCACGATGCTGCATACATTCTTATTGGTGGGAAAACAAAAGCTATTCAAAACTGGAATGGTCCATTTCTAAAAAATAGGGGTGTTCCGAACATTTTGGAAAACTGTTGCAGTCACTATGACCGCAGGTCTGTGGTTATGGGTTAACCCAACTTTCTGCTTGCTGTAAAATGTACTACAGCATTTTCAACAGATGGTTGTCTAATCTCTGTTTGAAGGGGAACATGTTTCTTAATAAAGCCACCTGTTCCAGTGGTTTGGGAAATTTGTCTTAAAATCTGCTCTGACTTTACTTCCTTCTGGCTTCAATTCATGGATTCTGACACTGTTCTTCTGACAAAGAGAATAAGTCCATTTTATGTGAAGTCTTCTGCAGACTAAATTTATCCAGATCCTTCAAAGATTCTTTTTATGAGTTGAATTTTAGTATCTTCATCATCTTTACTACATTTTTTTTCATCTCACTCTGCTTCATTGATGCTTTTAGACTGTGGTTGCCAGAACCATAATATTCCAAGTAGGTCTTAAAACAGATTAACAGGGAACAATTATTATCCATGATCTTGGCTAGATCCATGCCTGTCCTGCTTCCTCTGGATAACCGAATGGAATGTATGTGGCTGTATTGGGAGGCAGTTAATGCTTTTCTGGAGAAGCATGTGATACTACAAATATCCCAAAAATACAGTGATATGTCCTGTCCTGAAGAAACCATCTCTTCATCAACCCGAATTTGACAATTTTTACCCAGTTTCCTTTTTAAAGGACATGGTGGGACCTGCTTTAGGTAATACTAGACAAAACTTCTAAATCTCTAAATATGGAGGGTTGACCTCTTAGTAGTCTATGTGATTTGAGTCCATCTGATTCAGCTGCAGGATGTGGGAGTAGGAGGCAATGTTTTATATTTCCACTCTTGAGTAGGCAATTTGAGTCAATAGTCTTGGTTGTATATGATGCTTCTCAGAGAATAATCAATTGCCTTGGCCAGGGCTAACTTGAGTTCTATATACCACACTTATAAAAAAGAGTATTGAGAAACTGGAATGAGTCCAGAGGAAAGTTAGAAGAAAAAAATGAAACCAAGTCCTACAAGGAAATGTTAAAAGATCTAGGTATGTTTAGCTTGCAGAAGAGAAGGCTGAGAAGGGTATGATATGTCTTCATATATTTGAAGGCCAGTCTCATTGTAGTGGATTCAGATTTATTCTAACTTGTTCAGAGACTAAGACCAAAACTATAATGGAATGAAATTTCAAGGGTATAGATACATCAGGAAGAACTTCTTGATAAACTGGATAATACAAAAAAGCAATATTTTTTTCATAATCATAGAATCTGATATTATATTTGCTATAAAGGAACTGAAAAATCTTCTCCTTCCTCCCTCCCTCCCTCCCTCCCTCCCTCCCTCTTTCTTTCTTTTTTCTTTCTTTCTCTCTCTCTCTCTCTCTCTCTCTCTCTCTCTTCCCTCTCTTTTTTGCTTTCCCTTTTTACTAGTTTGTGTTAGTTGTTATGTTCTTTGTAAGACTTGCTAATTAGCGGAACAGATTACTGAATAAGTAGTTTCTTTTCCTGCACTGGAGATTTTCAAACAAAACTGGATAATCATCTATCAGGGATAATGGAGTGCAAGCTGACTGGAGAATGTTTGAAGTCCACACATCTTAAAATGATTAAGGTGAAGAAACACTGATGTAGTAAATCCTATAGTATGCAGAAAGTTAGAATTGGCAGCTACATAGATCCCTTCTAAGTCAAAAATACTATGATTCTTCTGTCCCCAGCCTTATTGCTACTGCTCGGTTTGGGTATCTGATGTGATTACAATAGTTTGGGGTATTACATTCTTTGCTTATTCCTCCCACAAACACCTCTTACCACAATAAGGCAGCACAACAGGACTTGTAGGATGGAGGCTATATGGTGATGCACTTGGACTTATCAGGGACCACTTTAAGGAAGTTTGATTTTGTCAGTTTGGTTTGGTCTAAATATTGATCAATAAGACAGAGGCAGGTTTCCCAGAAAATGGCATCACATAAAACAATGTTGCCTCCAAGAAAAATGCTTGGCTCTGACTTGCCATGCAGTTTTGAAAACCTTTACAATGATTTTCTTTCAGTAACCTTTGACTCATAATCTGATATTAATAATTATGCTATCTATTAAAATGCCGTGCCTGAGGTCTTCTTTAGGTACTTTATAAATATTGTTAAAATAATACATAGATTGATCAATATCCTGCTGTATCGCTATAGATCCAGGTGCTAAGTATGTGCATATGTCTGTATGCATATAGGCATATAGGCATATAGGCATATATGCATAAAGGCATATATGCATATATGCATATAGCCATATATGCATATAGGCATATATGCATATAGGCATATAGGCATACACACACACACAAAGATTACTGCCAGTGGGATATGAAGCTCATTCAAAATCAGCTTCATTTTTCAAAAGACTCATTCATATTTATAGCAGCCAGGTCTTTTAATTTGCTTTATTTTATTTTATATTTTGCCTGAGAATTGTTCCTGCTGAAGAACATGGTCACATAAAGAACCCAGAAAGCTGGAAAATATTTGCAGAACATTTTAAAAAGTGAGGGGAGGAAAAGAAGAGACTTGTTAACTACTTTGTACAGTTACCTTAGAGACTGCTATGTTATCTTTGTTCTCTAGAGAAGGTTTTTGTTTGTTTTAAGAATGATAAATACTAGCCAGACTATTTCTTCTTTTTTGCTAGTGAGTGTCCTACTTTGGATTTTTCTGGAGCAAAATGTTCAGATGAATAAGAATATGAGAAAGTGATGCTAACTGAAGAAAGCAGACTATATAAATATAGTTACTTTAATTGTGAACCATGAGATGTGGATTATTATAGGAATAATAGCCATTCATTCCATGATTGTGTGTATACCAACAACATTTCTATCTTGAGAAACTAAAGATCACAAAAGAGATGACAATTGAGAGGATTCGTGTGCTAATAGGCAGAGCCCCTTTTCGACTGTAACTAGAAAAAAAAGTTATCTCTGTTGGAAAGGAATATCCTTCTCTGATAGAAAGTCATTTTTATTTATGAATGGTTCCCTCTTTCCATACTGAAATAGAGAAGGAGTATTTCTACATGTATACTTACGTGCGTGCATATTTTACTCTAGCCATTGTTTGTATGTAAACATAAATTCATTTTTCCTCAGAAATTCTAAATCTTTGTGGAAAAGAGTTTCTTATTCAGTGTCAAAGGCAAGCTGACCCAGCCCCTTGATTCTTATCCCTTTACCTGTAACCATACTTGCCAGGTATTTTTTTCTCCTGATTTACTTCTTTTCAGTGTTTTCAGTGATTCCATTACTTTGTGTGTATAATCATAGTCATGTTGTGGGTGTCCCATCACAGGAGGCTTTCAAGAAGACACTGAAAAAGCCATTTGTCTGAAATGGTATAGGCCAGGGGTGTGAAAGTCATGACCCTGGGGCCTGAGGTGTGCTTAGATGTGACCCACAGGGCCACCCTGGAAACAGCCCATTTTTCACTGGCAGTGCTCTTGGGCCCCCCAGGGGCACACCTGACACGAGTGATGTATAGCTGGCCACTTCCACCCTGCTTCCTGAGGTCAAATGCTGATGCGGCCCTCAATGAAATTGAGTTTGACACCCCTGCCCTATACCATATAGGGGCTCCTGCTTGTGCAAGGCATTGGAATAGGAGACCTCCAAAATCCCTTCCAACTCTGTCTGACTGTTAAGAAGTGGATGAAAATAGAGTCTCTTCTTCACCTTGATTTTCCCTGATTCATTCGGTGTCTTTTTCTTACAACTAAATGGTAGATAGGAATAACTTCTTAGGTTCTTTATATCAGGGGATAAGGAAGCTTTGATGATATTAATTAATATCATTAATATTGCATTAAGTTCATTATTTTTAATATTAAGCCTAAAGTAATAGTTAATGATGCTGCAAAGTACACTAATAAAATTGCTTGTACTGAAGTAATTAAGGGAAAAGTAAGGAGAGTCTCATGAGTATGCAGTCATGTACAATTACAAATGAATCTAGCTTTGTTCACAAATTTGGACTGCATTTATTACCTTCCTTCAATCTCCCATTTATTTTTATCATGTGTCCTGAGATTTTATGAAAATAACAGAGACATGTGAATTCTGGCTGAAAACAATCTGGCATGCTTTTGCAACAAAACAGTCCTTGAAGAAAAAAGTCAAAGGATCAGAGTGATAAAGGCTAAACCATTCAGGACTTAATGGTTTAAAGAAAAAAGATGGAAAGTGATGGTGGAAGAAACTATGTAAGGCGACAGTCAAACAGAAGAGAACATTGAATAGATAAAAACAACAACTGGAAACAAGAGATGTAGAGTATATTCAGCAGTGCTGAAAGGGGGAATTGGGCTGAAATGGGGCCTCTTAAACTACTCAGTGAAAAATCAGAATATTGCCTTGTAAAGTTCATTGCTTTCATTGTCTATATATGAATGTTCAGCTTGAGCTGTGACTATGGAAAGGCAAATAGGATTTTATTGATGCCAAGGAGACTTTATAGGATGTCATTACTGGTCAAAGAGACATAAGAAATAGGACAGGAAGAAAAGTTGCTCACTATGTTGAAATTATCCATTCCTCCTCAATAATGCAAATTAAAATCTAAATCATTACCAAGTCAATAAATATTTCTGACTTGGTAATTATTTCAACGTCATCTTGGTTATGAAGGAAGAAGTACAGTTGCTGTCTGTTAATTACCAAACTGAAGAAAAGATGGGATAGTGCCTTTCAAGAGAAAAGCGTACATGTTTCAAAAAGGTGTAATATAGTGATGAAATAGTTTAATGATCCCAAAATCTATTAAGAAACAAATCTGTTAAGCATGGTATATACCTGATTTGTCTTTCTGATGAATTTTTCCTTTAGATGGTGGAAGAAGGTACAAGAGCTTTTATCACATACTTTGATACAATAAATGTTAAATACATACAATTTCGTTGAAGAAGTGAAAGTAGCAGGGAAGTTGGAGAAACTAAAATTGAGTATATTTTAATGCTCATTTTGTATTTTAAAAGGATCAGATTTTAATGAATTTAGAACAATGATATGTAGGGTTTTATGCCATAAGAAGTTAATAGGAAAAGAGCTCAAGATGGATAAGAGTTCCTTAATAAGGAGATACTTATAACATAATCACAAAGAGGTCCAATGAAGGGGAAAAATACATAGGGGAAAGCCAGTATGCACTAACTATATAAAAATATTAGTAAGGGAACCTTTAGGCTCTCTGAGTTCAGTTGGTTTTTTTAAAATTTACTTTTTGTCATTGCACACGGTACAACAAAATTGAAAGTCATCTTCAGTGTACATTATAACTATAAAAATAAAAACACGCAAACGCATCCTTCACATTCTATATAATTGAAACTGAAATCCAGTATTGCATTAATATTGCACTATACTGTAGAATTCAATAGAGTTCCTGACCTGGGATAGAAGCTGTTTTTCAGCTATTTGTGCTTGTTTTTATTATCCTGTACCATCTGCCAGAGTTCAAAAAAAGGGTGCCCAGGATGGATCTTTAAGAATGTTTTGAACTTTCTTAAGGCAGAAGGAGCTATAAAGCTCTTCCAAAGAGGGGAGACGGCAACCAATGATCCTCTGGGCAATGACGTTAACCCTCTGGAGCACTGTCCTATCTGTCACTGTGCATATCAGCATTCCAAATATCATGCAGAATTAAATCAGAGTCCAAGGCAAAACTATCTTTAAAGTTCCAATTTAATAAGTCAGACATGTTGGCATTGTGCTGTGGAAATCCCAATTCTGGAAGTTACCTAAGATTCCCACCCAGTTGAAAGTTCATGATCTTGCCCCTACACCCACTATTCCATCATATACTCCAATCTTCTTCTTCCATGCTGGCATCTCCACCCCGCTGGTTCTGGTCAGATGTTGAGGTGCGGAGACAAAAGATGACATTGGCTTCTAGAAAAGAATGACAACAACACATTCCACAATTCTACTCCTTTCTATCCCCCCTCCCAATTACTACACTAATGAAACAGCATAATGAAATAATAGAAAGTGTGGCAGGCCAAAGATCCTAAAAAGGAATATAACTTCAGGCCTGACAGTGCAATTGGCAAGCCATACACAGATGCAGTAAGTTAAAATACTCTCTATGGTGCAGCGATAGAAGGTCACCAGCAGTTTTCCATTCAGTCGTTATTTCCTGAGAAGTCTCAGGTAGCATAATCTCTGCTGGGCTCTTTTGACCAGTGCTGCAATGTGAGTGCCCCAGGTCAGGTCCTCTTTTATGATAACACCCAGAAACTTAAAACTGGTCACTTGCTCCACTTGGTCTCCATTGATAAGCAAGGGCTGAATGTCTGATCTATTCCTTCTGTAGTTCACTATAAGCTCCTTGGTCTTATTGGTGTTAAGTACCAAGTTATTGTCTCCACACCACAAAAGCAACCCTTCCACTTCATCTCAATAGGCAGACTCACACCCCCCACCCCTGGAGATTAGTCTCACTACTGTTGTATCATCTGCAAATTTACTAATAGTATTACTAGCGTGAGTGGACATTCAGTCATGCACATAAAGAGCATAGAGTAAGGGACTCAACATGCAACCCTGGGGTGTTCCAGTGTTAAGAATAAAGGCTGAAGAGATATGATTACCTAATCTGACTCTCTGAATGTGGCCAGACAGGAAATCCATAATTCAAAGGCAGATTGAATAAGGAAGCCCAAGATCCATAAGTTTAGATACAGATGGCTAACCTGGCCACTGATGGCCAGTGATGGCTAACCTTTTTCTGAATGCTTGTACTGTATATTATTTTGAGAAATGCTGATGAAGTGCCAGATGACTGAAAGAAAACAAATCTTTTTTATTAAAAAGGAAATGATCCACCGAATACAGGCTGATCAGTCTAACCCCAAGGAAGAGTCTACAAGTGGCTGTTCAGGCAACACAAAAATAATACCTGTTTATCAGAAGACAGCACTGATCTATCAAAAACAAATATTTCTAGATTAACCATTTTTAATTTGGTAACTTTCTTAATAATACAAGGGGTAGATATAATATACTTTAATTGTCATAATGCACTGAACAGATTACTCCATTGCATGCTGGATACATGGCAATTAAGAGCATACACTGCAGGATGGCATATTATCCATATAAAGAGATCACTTGCAGGTGCAGGAAGGCTAAGTATATAGGGAGAAAGATGACTGTTTTATACTTAAGCTCTGTCATTTGATTATTATTTGATTTTCCATCAATTACAACCTCACTTTTTTGAAACTTCATAGTTTGCCATCTTAAACAATAATTTCAGTAAACAATGAAATTACATCTTTTATCCCCTGCTCCTTGACAAACACATCCATGTAAATATAGATGGCCTTTCTCTATTCTTGTAGGCAATCCATAGAACAGGGGTATCAAACTCATGTAGTCATGGTGGCATCAAGTGACATATCAGGGATTTCCCCCCTTCGCTAAACCAGGCATGGGCGTGGCTTGCACGTGATACATCCGGTCTGCGGGGTGTGAGTTTGACAGCCCTGCCTTAGAGTGCCCCTAGGAAAGAGAAAACAAATGCATAGATATACAAAAGAGAATATCTCTCTTGGTTACAGAATTTGTGATACAGATAATGGTTTACTGTAAATTAAATTATGGGACAATACTGTGATGGGATTGCAAAAAAGGCAAGTGCAATTTTGTATGTTTTCCGAATCATACTATGTTTAGTTTGCTTTGATCAGACTTACTATCAAGAATGGAATCCTATTCAGAGCACCACACTTTTGAAAGATTTGGAGATATTGGAACCAGTTTAGAGGAAAAGGATAAGGATGAACAGGGGGCTAGAAATTTAGTGTTTTGATGAAAAATTGAAGGTGCTGGGGAAGTTTAACACTGAGAAAAAGATCCTTGGACGTAGAAGAGGCAATACAAGATAAGACATGATAGTTCCCTTCAAAGACCTAAGAGGATAACACTAAGAAGGTCAGGACCTGTTCTCATACCAGAGTTCTGAATACAGAATAATGGATTTATGTTACAGGAAGGTAATTCTGATTGACTGTTAGGAAAAAAAAATATCCTAGCAGTAAAACCAATTCAACTATGGTTCATATTATCCAGTGAAGTGGTATTGTCGATTGTGATAGAAGAATTAAGTAAATGCCACCCTTGTTAACTGAATTAATGGTTCGTTATGGGCAGGTTTTGCCAAAATCCCAAAATGCCAATATTCAGCAAAACTGTAATAAAATGCAGTCATGTGGCTATGGGATGCTTTAAAATAGTATTGCAGAAGGGAATCGGTAGTTTTGATCATGACACTATATTTCTGCTTTTTTTTTTTTTTTTGCAGCTTGGGATTGCATTTGTTTTCTTTGCTACTGCATCATATTATTGCCTCACATTTAGTTTATAATCTGATATTCAGCTATGTTCCACCTGTATTAAAAGCAGAATATGGTGCCTTCATTTTATACTTAGGCCTTTAATTATTTTTCCCTACTCTTTGAAGGCCTTTGCATTTGTATCTGTTGAAATTAATTTTATTGGTTTCTGCCAATTGTTCTAGTTTATCAATATGCTTCTGAATTTTGCAACTCTCCCCTGAGGTGTGTATGTATGTATGTATGTATGTATGTGTGTGTGTGTATGTATGTATGTATATATATATATATATATATATATATATATATATATATATATATATATATATATATATATATATATATATATATATATATATATATATATATATATATATATATATATATATATATATATATATATAATCACTCTATTCTTTGGGTTACCTGCAAATCTGATAAAGATATTTAACCTCTCACTTTGTGTTAAATATATCCATATATCACGTCCTTATTTCATGCCTTTTAATATTGGGAGATGCTGCGTCTTCCATTGTCTTCCTGAAGCTTAATATTTATTTTCCATTTTAAAGTGCGACATGTGTTGAATTCTTCATAGGTTTGTTAATAAAAATCTAATGGAGATTACTTTCTGAATCTGCAATTTGTATGTAGCATATATTAACATACCTTTCAGCATAATGTAATGACTCTGAACGTATGACTGATGTTGCTCTGTACCTGGCTTGTGCTTATTAGCAGTAATATCACAAAATCAGTCCGTCCATAGATGGCTGTTTCTGACTTGAGTTGTGATAAATGTATTCAGTGGCAATCTGTGTTCCACAGCAGTGAAGAAAAAGAAAAAATAAATAAAGGCAGCCAAACTTTTTATGGAAGAATATAAGGCAATTTAATTCACGTTCAATGACTTGAAAGTCATCTTAGTCGCAAATGTAGCCAGTGTAGCAATCTGAAATGAAAATGAAGCCTTATGGAATGAACAGGATATAGAGGGGAGGAAAATGGGAGGAGGAAATATGATAATATGACACACTTTGATCTGAGGGATAATTCAGAGCAGCCTAGTCCCTCTGCTAGTGGCATTAGATAAAAGGGTTGCATTCCCTGGGTGTATTTTACTGGCACTGCAAAGTAATTAGCTTTTGCCTGTTTGTACAGTGAACATAAACAGGTACTGGGGAAAAGGATAAAATTTCTTTTCTGAATTGATTAAAGGCATGTCTGCCAAAGGAAACACCAATATTTGAAGATGATTCTCCTCCTCCGCCTCCTTCTCCACCAATTCAAGCAACCCTTACATACAGCAAAATCAATGGGATTGAGGCTCAGCAAAACATGCACTTAGAAAAATTATACCATTTTTTTCAGGGCAAATCTGTAGTGGTGATAGGAAAATCTACTGGGAAGAAACTGCCACTTCTTATACTCCTATACTTCTAAATATTGAAAAACACATTTTTTTTCTTAGATATTGGATTCGGAATTGATCACTGCCTATATTTTTATTGCCATTCCCCTTCTGTAGAAGAAGCAGTCTTGCTAGCTGTTAATTCAAAGAGTGTGTTTCATGAAGATCAGATTCCCAGATAAATACCACTGTCTATCTGTCAAGATAACACTGCAGTTGAAGCATTGGTAGCTTTTGCTGTCATTGTGACTTATGGGTTAGGAGATTTGCTGCATCAGGAGAAGTTAGTGAATACTGCACATCACAATACCTGTGCTTCTAACATTCATGAATTGTGAAATATTTCAATTGCAAAGATAAATAACTGAATTTGCTTAAATCTACAGGTTGTCCTAACTTCACTACTATTCTTTCAGCAACCATTCACAGTTATTACAGTGCTGAATGAATGGTGTTTACAGCTGGTCCTCAAAGTTATAACTGTTGCAGTACTCTCATGAATCTGTTTGGGTGCTTCTCAGGCCACCTGCATTTATGAATGGATGTGCTTCAGCAGTTTCCACCTGCCTATAGCAATAGCTCTTAGACTTATATACCACTTCAAAGTGATTTACAGCCCTTCTAAGCAGTTTACAGAGTCAGAATATTGCCCCCAACAGGTTGGGACCTAAATTAAATGATCTCAGCTGGATGGAAAGCTGAGTCAACCTTGAACTGGTGAGAATCGAACTACAAAACATCTGGCAGCTGGCAGTAGCAGTACTGCATTCTAACCTTGCCACAGTGGCTCTATCACCACCCCATCTCTCCTCCTTTGGCTGCATGCCACTGGCACCTACTCCAGTCACCCCCACTGACCTTTGCTGCATTTTTCCTCCTGTTGCTGATCAGATATGCCAAACACTATTTATTTCCAAAACCTAAGAAAATTATAATTTTCTAATATTTTCAGAAGAAAGGATGCATGTTTAACTGACCTAGCAAATTATATATCTTATTCTTCCCCCCTAATAATTATTTAAAATAGAGGAATTGAAAAGCACCTCATGAGAAGCTTAAGACACTTGCACACATTGCCTGTTATCAGTTAATATCTCCAATTTTTGTTGCTCATTGACTTGTTTCAAATACAATAAGATTCACTGAAAACCCATTTAATACATTAGTGTTAAGGCATTTGATTAATTTCAAATCAAAATTCAGAAGAATGAACAGACTGAACAATGAATAACATTGTTTAGTTAGCATATATGTTTGCAAAGGGTCAATTATGTAATTTTAAATTTAAATATTCCAAACACTGTAAGTTACCCTTCATCCTTAAGAGTCACATCAATCAATTTATTTTTAAGCAAAACATGATGACAATAACTATGCGTCATCATTGTAATTTATATTCAGTAATACATTTATTTCAAAATATTGGTGTCCCACATAGCCATTATGCTACTAATGGAAATAGACTTATGATATTTAGAGCTGTGGTGGCACAGTGGTTAGAATGCAATATTGCAGGCTAATTCTGCTGACTGCCAATTGCCAGCAGTTCAGCAGTTTGAATCTCACCACCTCAAGTTTGACTCATCCTTCCATCCTTCCAAGGTTGGGGGCATGAGGAACCAGATTGTTGGGGGCAATAAGATGACTCTGTAAACTGCTTAGAGAGGGTTATAAAGCACTGTGAAGTGTTGTATAAGTCTAAGTGCTATTGATATGCGGGATGCAAAATTGTGCATAACAGCTTAGATGATAGCAGAGACTTAACGTAGTCTATGTCGATTTGCTACCATTTAGTGGTAAACTAGAGTTTGTAACTCAGATATGGCAACTCAGATATGTTGGAAGGTTTATTGTTCATGAGTGTGCTGAATATCCTGTTAAAGCAATCTCAGCAAGCTGTTACTGTATATCAGTAAGTTTGTGCTTTTTTTATTTGTCTGCTGCCAATCCATTTTATAGCTGGTACCATGAGAAGGTTAAAAAAAAGCAAGTTATTTTGCCATAATTTACAATAGCATGTACATAGTTTCATATTTTTTATTGTCTGACTTGCACCATTTCATTTTGTTTTCCTCTTTGTCACAAACAAACATAGTCCTAGCATGGTGATTGCCATCACGTATGAAAAGTAGTAGCCTTTTTTTACACCAACTGGCGTTCTGTGCTACAAGAAAAGAAAAGAAAAACTCATCAGCTTTTGCAAGATAGTTGGCTGTTTGCCGCTTCATAGTGTAATTGTGCATGACTCTCTCCTATTAGACAGCAGTATTTACCTCTGGGAAATGGGGCTCTGCAGAACAAGATGAATTAAATTGAAATTTTGGCAAATGGCTGCTGCATTTGGCAGCTCTGAAATAAATGAGTGCCCTTCTTACAATATGGGGGGTTGGGGAGAGTGAGCATCACCTGAGCTATCTCTCATAGCTCAAATATACATGTTACTGTGTTCTACTGGGAAGTTCACAAGCAGATATAAATGAAAGTAAAGTATTTGATTAAAAAAGGATTGGGACATTTAACTTGTCTTAGTCACAGAAAACTGGAGAAATATTCATCAGACTTCTGCTTATGTCACTTTGCCTGCAGAGGAATAGTAGAGATGGTTGCTATTTCTTGGAGAATCACATCTGTGACTTAGACACAAACTAATGGTTTCAAATCTGAAGCTGTCTTCTTAATTTGAATACACACCATCTGTATCTGCCCTTCTCCCTTAAAACATATTATTGTCACCTAATAAAACAGGAAAAAAAGGAAATTATTTATATCCGATCATGTTGAATGAAAATAGTGAAAAAAGTGCAAAAGAAAGTTTTGATACAATATTAGATGAAAAAGACAGGATGGTACTAAAATCTACAACCCCATATTTAGTTTATCTCTCTTTGAAGATATCAACATTTAACTATAAAAATGTATGATCTATTATTCTCATCCTGACTATTTAATACTTTGTGGTATATCATGTTATTCCATTAAATAATTCACCTGCAGTTTATTCATTTGTGCCAAGTAGACTTCAACTGTCTGGGTTCCTACATGTTAAGCCAAAATTTAATTTTAATGTATAATAGAGCTTGCTAGCCAAATACATGATATTGACACAAACAGAGTGTATTTTCTAAAACCTTACTTTATATTACTGACTGGTGCCAATAAAAGTCAGCCAAACTTATTATTCTGGATCATATGCTGCTATATCTATTACAGAGGAAAATTAAAAACTCAGCAAAACACAGCTTGGTCAATTTAATCACAATCAATCTTTATTTTCAAACATTTCTTATGCCTGCATATATTTCTGACAGATTTGGCAAGTATATAACAACAACAGTCTTATATGACACTAAAAATCACAAAAACATTGCATAATTAAAATACATAGTAAGATGCAATAATTAAACAGTATATTTTAAAATGCTAGAAGTATAAAATCAATTGAGTAGTTACCAATTTTCTAATCCTTTTAATGTTTAGAATAGCACATCCACTATTAAAATGCCTGGGAGAATAAGAAAATGTTTGCTTACCCTTAAAGAAAGAGTATAATTGGCACTATTCCAGAGTGCTAATCAAGAGCTACTACAAAAAAGTCCCCTCTGGAGTGTGACCTTGATATCTTGGTTGTAGGGAACTACCCATGGGAAAACTTGATCCTTCAGATACTATGGCAGGGGTGGCGAACACGCGGCTCGCGAGCCGCATGCGGCTCCCGGCCAAAATAAATGAGGCTCTTTGCCTCTTATCATTATTTAGTATACTGTGGCTCGGATCGCGCGCTCCCTTTCGGAAGCTGGGGAGGTCCTTTGCAGGCAGCTAGAACGGGCCGCCTGCAAAGGACTTCCCCAGACTTGCTTTGAGGAGCACGGGGCGACTGAGGCTAGTTGTGAAGCCCCAAAGTCCCCACTGCCACCAGAAGAACTGCTGCCACCTCCTCCTCATCCTCCTCTAACAGGCAGCACTGCCGGATTTGCCACCCGGCGCTGCGGCTGAGATGAAGCCGCCAAAGCTCCAGCCGGCATCTCAGCGCGTGGCAGCGGCGCCTCCCCTCCGCTCGGAGCAGCTGAGCTGAGTCAGCGCTGGGTTACCCCTGCCCCCTCCTCCTCCTCCGCCGTGCTTTTGAGGAGCCATGAGGCTGCAGGAGCCAGTAGGAAGGCGGGGGGGGGAGCAGGGGGAAAAAAAGCCTCATGGCTCCTCAAAAGCACGGAGGAGGGGGAGGGGGCAGAGGTAACCCAGCGCTGAGCTCAGGAGCAAATCTGGTGATTCTGTTGGAGGAGGAGGAGGAGGAGGTAGCAGCAGTTATTCTGGTGGCAACTCGTACTCGTCGGCATCTTCAGCAGAAGCCCTGCCCACAATGAAGAAAGCAAAGATGGAGCAGATCCACGCAGATGACGTCGCTGCAACATGACTGGAGGAGGAATTCTGGGAGTTGAAGTCCACAAGTGTTAAAGCTGTCAGGTTTGAAGACCCCTGGGGATTTTTTTCCCTAAAGGGTTAGGGGTGCAAGGGTCTTGTAACTTGACAGCTTTAAGAGTTGCGTGCTTCAAATGCCAGAGTTTCTGAGCCAACATTTTGGTTGCTAAGCAGGAGCGTTGTTAAGTGATACTGATATTATATAACACTTTGAATTAAGCGGGTACCTTGAAGAAACATAACTTTGAGTTTCAAATAATACTGATTTCGTTGTTGTCTTAGGTGACATCTGTGAAAAAAATTCGGGTGCTCAGGCATGAAAATGTGCCGCTCAAACACTATACTTTTCTGCTCACATCGAAAAAAAATTAGAGGGAACATTGCTTCCGGGTCTGTTTTGGCAGGTCACTGCGTGGTGTGGCTCTCGGACTCTCACAGTTTAAAATTTTGGCTTTTTTTGTCGAACTTGTTCGCCACCCCTGTACTATGGTCTCACATCATGAAGGGATAATTTAATGCCAGCATTTTGAAACTGGGATTGGAAATGAACTTGGAGCCGTGTTAATTATATGTTGCAGTGTCTTTTTTAGAAACTCATTCTAATAAAGTTACTTTGCTTCAATAGGCTTTATTTATTTACCTATAAAGTGCAATGTAATAATAAAACAATAATTGCATACAAGAGACTAGCTGGCTTTCAAATTTCGCATTCTCAAAAATATAATTTGAACTTCTCTTTGCATATACATTATATACCACATTTTTCAGTTTTATCTGATATATATATAATTTTCAAAATATACTTCACTAACTGAAGCCAGCTTAATAAATTTATTGGGGCGTTGCTGCTTTTTTTTAACAATAAAAGGAAACTAATGTGGTAAATTGCTAAAGATGCAATTTTTGCAAATGCATTAAAACAAATGTAAATTTGTTTTCCATTGGGCAGATATCAGCAGTGGCAATTTGTTCCCACTGATTGTCACCAAATCATTTTTTAAAAATTGCTTAATTTGCTTTTTTTTAAGGGTCTCCAAGTCTCCGAGAAAAAGAAACCAGCAGCATGTTTTTTCCCTTTGGCTTTTGACATTACCGTAATTTTATAAAATGTGATATTTTGTATCTGAAATTATTTCAGGCAAATAAAATGTTATCAATAAAAGAGACTATTTGTAGCTCAGGATTGAACTGTGGGGACCTTGATGCTCTCTGAACTTGGTTGTTTTCTTGGACATATTTTATTACTCAAGTAGGTAACATTATCAGTGCTAGAGGGAAATGGGATCTTCCTGTTTTTATATTTCACCTAGATGTATAAACAGTTGCAATCTTGACGGGGCAGGTCTCACACCTGGGTCATATCTGAGTATATACATAAACAACTCAAGTAGAGGGAATGGAAACATTTTGGACAAGAGCCAAAAACATTTTTGAATTTTTAGAACTGTTGTGAGTCAGGCTGCAAATGTAGCCTTGTATATCCTATCTAGAAGCGAAACTTTTGGGAAAGTCTGTATTTTGCTTATTGATAGGCTGCTTATAGCTATGTACTTTAATGTACTTTTTTTCTCTTGCCTCCTACATGCTTTGGGTCCCAGCCACAGAATTTAGGGAGAAGACAAGTTAATGAACCATTTGAGCTGCAGTAAATGACCATCTTCATTTACACTGAATAATGTGGGGTGCAGATGCCTGTGTTCCTCCTGTCAGCCCTGACAGAGACAAGAAAATAAGGGAGGAGAATCTAGTTTTAACAGAAAGAAAACCAGAAGGGCTTATTGTGAGAAGCTTTTTAAGCCTGATTGATTTATATACAAGAGAGTGTGACTGATGGTTCTTATGCTTCCAGCTACTTATTCTAAGCTGCTACTTGTAACCATCATGGGAAGCACAAACACTGTGTGCAAGAAGGGGAGGAAGAGTGAGATACAAAGCAGAATGAAATCTGTTCTGCAGATTTGCTCCAAGTCATTATTTTTGCATTGTTCTATGTAACCATGAATGGTTTATTGACTAATGCAATATGGAAAATATTTGCAGAAGCAAATGAATAAATTAAGAGTACTGTTGACATATTTTAAACTTGGGGCTATGTCTGAGATATGAAATTCATTGAGGTAATCAGGAGCTCTAGATAATTGAAAAGGCTGTAAGCAGATTTTCTTCTTGTTTGAACTGAATTCGCCATGTTACTGAAAATGTCATAGACAGATGCCTCAACTTTCCTCTTACCTCTCCTTATATTGACTAAGCATTGTATCCCTTGTTGTACAGTATATGGTAAATGAGAGCTTATTCAGTCTCAACAGGATTGACAGCAGTATTGGAATTATATTCTATAATAAGCAATTCTTAATTGCATTAAGCCATAGCCTTGTTTAATTATGATTCATTGAATAAAATATACTGGACTAGATTTCCATAATGTGTTAAGAGACGCAACTGATGTTGGACAAGTTTCTTTTTACTTGGGTGGATGAATTTTTCCAACTCATCTTTGGTTGGGTGTTATTGAGGAAGATTTCCCTTTAAGTAGTTGAATATGTAGCTTTGGATACAGGAAAGGGTACTGCTTCTCTTTAGGAAAATATAGTCTTACATCCTAACAGAAGACGCTGTTAGCACCTTTAAGACTAATGAAACATATTATAAAAAAAATCTCATAAAATATGTTAGTTTAAAAAGGTACTATTACATACCTCCTGCTTTTTGACTACCATAGACTAGCAGTGGTAGGTTCCAGATCCTGTCGCAACCGGTATGCTGCGATGGGGCCTGGCGTCCACCACGAGCATGCACGCTGCACACGCATGTGCATCCACCGCCCTGTGACACTCCATTTGCTCGGCGGAGGTCGTACAGGCACCGTATGCTGTGCGCGTGCGTGCAAATGGCCCAGTTAGCTCAAATAGAGGTAAGGAACGAAGGTGGGCAGGTGGGCTCTCCAAAGCACCGTTCCAGTACAGTGGCCGCTGCTCCCAGCTGCTACCGGTACACCCATACCAGGGCATACCGCCTGGAACCCACTACTGGTTCTTAGGATGAAAGCATGGTAAAATTATCATAAAACTATTCTGAAGACAAACCCAAAAACAAAGGAACCATTAAAGAACAAATGTTAGAGCAATGTTTCTCAACCTCAGTAATTTTAAGATGTTTGGACTTCAACTACCAGAATTCCCTAACCAGTATGGACTGCTATTGTGAAAATAGTTCAGAATGGAAAAGAAAGATATTTTATTTTAATTCTATGCTTGTTGGATTAAGGACCTGAGAACAAAAGGAGAACATGTTGTCCTTTTGCAGGATATCTGGTAATCCTATCCTATGCCAAATCTGTCAGATCCTTTCTTGAAATGGCTATCAAACTAATGTTTAATATAACTAATAAGGGGAAATTGTTAAATTTCCCCTTATTAGTTATAAGGGGAAATTGTTCCCGAGTCCCTTTTGGGAGAGGGGGCGGTATAAAAGTTTGAAATAAAGTAAGTAAATACAGAGGAAATATGCAAATTCCCTTACAATTGAATTACATCAAAATACATGCTTATCTTGTACCCATTATCCTTGGAGGTTGACCTTCCACTAAAGGTTAAGGACCATCCGTGGCCTGATGAAAATTGGATACTCTGAGATTGTGACCAAACATATATTTTTCATGCAAAAACTATTTTCACCAGCAGGATTTGTATGTAATCAAATCTTTTTGAATGCCTTGAACTTATTTAGATAGTTTAAAACACCATCCTTAGTGGACCAAAGATTTTGTTCTGTATAAAGCTGCTTGGTACAGACACATATGTTGTTCTGAGGTTGAATATTCTCCTAGTAATTTAAATACAATTTGAAACTTTGTTTTTAAAATGAGATTTAGCCCTGCTTTATTACAATGTGCAGTGTTCCGATAATTTCACATTCAAAAAGATCTGTATAAATATAAATTACTTTGAAAACTATTTTCTTTCAACCTTTTTTTTTAAAAGACTGGGTTTGGGATATAGATTTATTAATATTCACAAGCACTGCTTAGTTAAGCCTGCTTTAATTTTACTGGGCGTTTTGTAAACATGGATTACAAGATTTTTGAATTTTGTATGCAAGATTTCTCTGTATACTCAATTTACGTTCATACAAAAACAAGTGTGATATATTGAATAAAGTATACTCTGAAATGCAAGATGCCCTTATTTTTCTTTCCCTACTTTACTAATACTGGCATACTTAATTCAGTATTAGGAGCTCAGCTCCCAAGATGTTCTGTGTGATTTAAATCCCAAAGGCTGTAGAGATTTTCGATCTGTGAAGTAAGCATGTTTTGGCAAACACAGCGTAGCATTAATGCTAAGAGAAAGAAGCTTTCACAGTTGGGAAAGAGAAGCTAGTCTTGGAGGAAAATACTACTCTTGTTGGAAGTTGCATTCAATAGTCACAGTTGTATGCATTAGTTTGAGATCCCAGTAACGCTGGCCAAATGAGCTGGAAAGCGGAATGGCTTTTTCTAATTATGTTCCAATGTTGGAGATTGTCTTGTAATAAAACATCTGTAATTTTAGCCAGTAGCTGTGTATAGATGAAAATAAGTCTGATAAAAAAAATGCTTTTAAAATAATTTTTATCAAAAATTGATGTTTATGAATGTATATATAAATAGCAAGTTTTAATTTGAAGCATGCCTCCTTTTCATTAACATCTGATGTCTTTTGAATGTCTTGGTTCTTTCTTAAACATTTGGGTGAATTTGCCCTACTACTAGGACATTGTGGCTGCTAATCCTATTTGAGTTAGCTGATTAAAAGTAGGCAGATTTGAGCCTAAATATGAAATTTATCTTAAAGGTAAGTTGTTTTGTACCCTTGGCAAAGCAATATAAAAGAGATAGCAGTCATGAAGTCTTCATAAAACTGTAATAGAGAGATAGCCGTTAATCACATTTCAGAAATTGGAAAAGTGTTGAAGGTAGGAGGAGAATGGTTTTGTAAAGCACAAAACACACGGTTATAATCTATATGCTATATATCTATATAAAAAGGCTGTGTATATGTATGTATGTTCCAGCATAACTCTGGAATGCCTCAAGGAATTTCAACCAGACTTGGTATACAAATGACTTACTCCCTGGGAAAAAAATATTGTGGGGGTAAGACACCCCTAAAACCCTTTGGGGGGGTGTTCTGTTAAGATTTATTTATTTATTTATTTTCAAGATTTATAGACTGCCCCCTCTCCCCGAAGGGACTCGGGGCGGTGTACAGGCATCTCATTAAAAACCAGATACAAAAATAAATACCCTTAAATACCCTTAAAATCGAATTAAACCTAACAGCTGTACAAGATAATAAAAGTTAAAAATCAACCTAAAACTAACTCTAAATTTTTTTAAAATGCAGACTTGAGGGACTAAACTGGGATTAGGCCAGGCTGGCTAACTTGAACAGGTGGCTTTTAAGCGGATTAGCTGAAGGAATGTATGGGGCAGGATACGATCCCGCAAATACCTAGGTCCTGTGCCATGGAGTGCTTTAAAGATGATAACCAACACCTTGAAACGCACCCGAAAAGCCACAGGTAGCCAGTGCAGCCCGCGCAGGAGAGGTGTTATGTGGGAGTATCTAGTGACTCCCGCAATTGTCTGTGCGGCCGCATTCTGAACCAACTGCAGCCTTCGGGTGCATCTCAAGGGGAGCCCCATGTAGAGAGCATTACAGTAGTCCAGCCGGGACGTCACAAGCGCATGGGTGACTGTGCAGAGGGTGTTCTGGTCCAATAGGGGACGCAATTGGCGCACCAGGTGAACCTGGTGAAACGCCCCCCTTGCCACGGCCGTCACATGGTCATCCATTGACAGCCGGGCATCCAGGAGGACGCCCAAATTGCGTACCCGATCCACGGGGGCCAGCTGTTCGCCCCCAATGGCCAGTGATGGGAGCAACTGGTTGAACCGGTGTGCCGGTAGCCACAGCCACTCCGTCTTGGACGAGTTGAGCTTGAGTCTGTTACTTCCCATCCAGATCCGTACGGCTTCCAGACACCGGGACATCACTTCGACGGCATCATTGGGGTGGTTTGAGGTAGAGATGTACAGCTGAGTGTCGTCAGCGTACAGATGGTAATCTACCCCGAACCCACGTATGATCTCGCCCAGCGGCTTCATGTATGTGTTGAACAGGAGAGGCGAGAGGACCGACCCCTGCGGCACCCCACAGGTGAGCGGCCTCAGGGTCAACCTCTGCCCCTCTGTCAACACACATTGCGCTCAGCCAGAGAGGTAGGAGGAGAAACACCGCAAAACGGTGCCCCTCACCCCCAACCCCTCCAGACGATGCAATAGGATACCATGCTCGATGGTATCAAAAGCCGCCGAGAGGTCTAATAGGACTAAGATGGAGGAACAGCCCTCCAGAGATCATCCACCAACGCGACCAAAGCCGTCTCCGTGCTATGACCGGGCCGGAAGCCGGACTGGCGCGGGTCAAGATAATCAATTTCCTCCAAGTGACGTGGGAACTGTTGCACCACCACACTCTCTACAACCTTCGCCAGGAAGCAAAGGTTGGAGAGAGGGACGATAGTTAGCTAACATAGCTGGGTCCTGGGAAGGCTTCTTGAGTAGGGGCCTCACCACCGCCTCTTTTAAGACGGCCGGCAAGAACCCCTCTCTCAGAGAAGCGTTGACTAGTTCCTGGAGCCAGCCTCGTGTGACCTCCCAGGATGCCAGTATAAGCCAGGAGGGACACGGGTCCAGTAAACATGTGGTGGCTCGCAGTCGCCCACGTAACCTGTCCATATCGTCGGAAGTAACAGAGTCAAACTCCTCCCAGGATGGCGCCTCAAGACCCACCTCCAACGTCCCTTCTAGACCGCTAAAGGGGACCCACTCGCTGCGAATCTGAGCGATTTTGTCCTGCAGATATTCCCCAAATTCCTCTGCTCTACCCTGCAAAGGGGCTTTCCGCGGCCTCTGTGAAAGGAGGGAGCAGGTCACCCTAAACAGGGCGGCAGGGCGGTTGTCTGCGGACGCAATAAGAGTGGCGCAATAATGACGCTTGGCCACTCTTAATGCTACAAGGTAAGTCCGTAAATAGGCTCTCACCTGTGATCGGTCAGACTCGGAGATACAGCCTATTGTGCCTTAAATGGCTTCTATTGTACTGCCCTAAAATGGCTTCTACTGTATAGCAGAGTGGAGTTGCCATGGTAATGGCTTCACAGTACTCCACAAGGGGACTCTCTCTGGTAAGGGGTAAAATCCAACAATAGAAATTATGTTTGGTCTGGACATTTCCCCCCTATAAATAAATACCTGGGCAATGCCAGGTTATCAGCTAGTAGTCCATAATAAAATACATGCACAGTGTCTTTTTATTATGGTAAATTCATTCTCAGTATTGGTCCTTCAATAACTAAAATGGTTTTTGTCTTTCATATGCAGCAGCACACTCTCAACAGACTTGATGTGATCACAAGATTTACCGAAACTAAACTAAGATTTAGAAAAAAAAAAGTTTTCTGGAAGGAGACTAAACACAGCAAAGGGAATATGAGCATTATCTTGGCATACGTGAACAGACATATTGATGGGAATATCCTGGGAGTGGCTGAATAGAATCTAGGAGCACCACACTTGTCAGACACAAGCCCAGAAATAAGATTGTGAAATCCAATTGAGTCCAATCCTTTATTTGCTTTTACCTAATAGACAGAATCTTGCCAGACTAAAGCTATACCTTTCTAAGCCACTGGATGTATCCTATGAGATTTTAGGGTGTGCTTACCCTGAATCTCCACGATCCCTGTTGCTGCAGGTGCACAATTCTATTTTGTTTTTTGTTTTGCAGTTCTCATGTGTACTTAAGAAAAAAGATTGGGGCTAGGGAAAACCATTTGAGCCCTAGATTATTGTAATTTGGTGGATTATTATTGAAGTAATGGAAACCACTGATATAAATTTTAATTTTCCTGTGATCTGCAGTTTACTTTCTCATCTCTCTCAATCTTGCAGCACAATCCACTCTCATTCCTGCAGATATACTGTATCTCTACTTAAGGGTGCATGTACAAATCTTTTGAAGAACGAGTGGTGGGAATATGTGGGAGTACATATGAAGTACCTCTTTTCAAATCAATAAAGTGTCTGGATTATTTTCCAGGCTCACTTAGCTGCTTTGGAAACTGCCCACTTATCTCTGCATGTGTGAGAGAAGTGACTTTGAAGTGTTGGAAGTGAACTGGCTAGCAGTATATGCCTTGCTGAAATTTTATTAGAGTGGTATATGCCAAAAAAATTTCCTTTTGGAACTAATAGATAAACAGTTAGAAAAAAACCATGGAAGATAATGTCAATATATGATTAGTACTGCAGCAAGATTATGTATGCACAGATGGAAAGATTCAACACTACAGGTACTCTGTAGAAATTCTCAGCCATCCAGGTCATGTTTGTCTCAAAGATGCTTTTCTTTCAGGAAGCAACTGGACTGCCTTGTTTTTTCTTTGAAGTTGTTTCACTTCTCATCCAAGAAGCTTCTTCAGCTCTGACCGAATTGCAAGGAGTATATATAAATCCTTCCATTCCCCACTATCTGGTCAGAGCTGAAGACGCTTCTTGGATGAGAAGCAAAATGTCTTCAAAAAAAAAAAAGTCCAGTTGTCTCCTGAAAAAAAAAAGTACCTTTGGGACTAAAGTTACTCCTCAATTTATGATTACAATTGAGCCCAATATTTCTATTGGTAAGTGAGAACGTTGTTAAGTGAGTTTTGTCCCATTAAACAATCTTTCATCTTACAACTGCTAAATGAATCACTGCAGTTGTTAACACAGTTGTTAGTAACACAGTTGTTAAGTGAATCTGGCTTCTCCAGATTACTAGAAGATAATCAGAAGATCACAATGGTGATCCTATGGCCACAGGTCATGGCAACCATCATAAATACATACCAAAATTGCCAAGCATCAACATTTTGATCACATGACCATGGAATGCCACAATAATAAGTGTGGAAACCCATTATAAGTCACTTTCTGCAGTGCTGTTGTAACTTTGAACAGTAACTTAATGAATGGTTGTAAGTTGAGGGCTAACTATAGCCAGTATGGGTGAATGGTTGGTAAAATTGATAGATCTTTCTGGATAAACTAACTTTTTTTGATTAGATAAAAGACACATTTATTGGTGACTGGAAATTTCCTACGGAGTAAGAAATAAAAAATAAATAAACTAGTGATTTATGGTTTTGATGAATACATAGACTAGATTATATATATTTTAAAAGAGTACTATGATGTAACCGTAGAAAGAAAGCTTAAGTTATAATTTTAAACTTATATCTGCTGTGAATAAAACTAGAAGCTACTTTTTAATACTTTTTTCTCTTTTCTTGCATTTTTCCTATCCTTGCACTTTTTGCTTTCTCTTTTCTCTTTCTTTTCCTTTGTTCTTCCATCCTTTATATTAATTTGTAATAGTTTTTCATCTTCTATTTTAAGAGTTTTAATTATTTGTGTTTGTGTGTCTCTCTGTGTGTGTGTTTCTCTCTCTGTGCTTGTGCGTGTTTGATATACTAGAATTAGTTTAATAGAAACAGAGTTGGAAGGGACCTTGGAGATCATCTAGTCCAACCCCCTGCTCACGCAGGAGACCTATACTAGGGATTTGAACTGCCAAACTGCCTTTCTGATCAACAAGCTCAGCATCAAAGATTTCCCCTGTCATCATGTCCAAATCTAGGGATGGTGTTCATCTCTGTTTCTTAGATGAGAAACAGTGTTGTCTGAAGACACTTCTATGGTCATGTGTCCAGCAAGACTATATGCTAAGGGACATGGAATGCTGTTATCTTCTCACCAAATTGGTACCTATTTACTTACATAGGTTGGCAGGAAATGGGCCAAGTAACGGGAACTCAACCTATAGCATGGCACTTGGATCTTAAACCTGGGCTGTCAACTTTTCAGCATCTTAAACACTCATAGAGCAGTAATGACAGCATTTTGAGATTTCGAATAGAGAAGAATGTCTGAATACAGCAGTAGGTGAAATCAAATGGCTGTTTCTCAGAAATGCAAAAGCTAGTGAGAAAGTGGAGACATCATGTATGGGTTTTAGTAAAGAAGGATGATAAATTCAATGTAATTTTGGTAATTAACAACCTCTTCTTCCTCTTCTTTAAGACCAAATGAGCAAACTTTAAAGCATATATACCAGGGATTTTTTTTAAAAAAAATCATATATGTGTGTGTGTGTGTGTGTGTGTTGTAGTTGTACTGATAAATAAATAAAGGGAGACTGGTATAGATCTATTTCGAGCTAATTAGCTCTCATCAGCTAGCCATACCCTTACTGGGATTTGAACCTGGGCTGTATTATATTTTAGGCAGAAGTCTTAGCCACTAAGCCACAGGCTCGCCTCCTTATCAGTTGAGCCAGGGAAATAGGCATGTATTTGTGTTACAACCCCTGGTATGCCTAAATATGGGAGGAAGGTCACTACTCCCTCTTTCTGTCCTTCGGCTCATCACAGAAAACCATGCAGGCAGAAGACCATATTTTTATTTTTAATGTTGCCTTTTTATATTTGTGTTGTAGTTAGTGGGGAATGAATATATATATATATATATATATATATATATATATATATATATATATATATATATATATATATATATATATATATATATATATATATAAATTACATAAGTGAAAATCAGTTACAATTGTGAGGAAAGTACCAACTAATTCTTAAATTCAGGTTACAGGTAAAAAAAAAATAGACTCTGCCCTTGATAGATTTACAAACTGGTTATTTAAAAGGGCAGCAGTAATTACATTGTCATGAGGGAAATTAAACTTTCTTATGGCCAGGGTTATTGATTGGGGTAACAATTTTGCATACAGAGTAGATACTTGTTTAATACAACATGGCACATGGATTCAATTTGAGTATTTGAACACATATAAATATGATTTTATTATCAGATATTGAAATATCCTTCCATATATTGCAAATCAAAAGCTTATTGCTTTGTTGGATTGGAATATAAAATTGTACATATGCGGTGTCATCTCTTTCTCTGTGGTTATGCGTGCTTGTATGGTACATATATTTCTGTGTGTAAAGACATTAGAGAAAGAAACAGAAATAACATATATGGGCATGTTCAACTAATCCCAGGATGAAAGTTGACTTTTTAGTCTCTTGAACTGTTGTTTTTTTCTTTGCTATTCTAGCTATTGTAGAGTTTGCTTCCTTTCCTATTAATTCTGCTGGAATACTGGGTTAATTAATTCCTCTCTGCTATTATATAATTTGTGTTAATTTCAGTAATACATTTCAAATGATAGATTTTTATAAATAGTGCCAATGACTGTTAAACAACTTTCTCCTAGGAATTCAGTAAAGTGTGAATCCAAAAAAATATTAACCTACTCTCAACATTTCAATGTTTGCAATTGCATTTTGATTGTTTTTGGAAGGAGATGAAAACAAAAGGTGCAGAATTTGCAGAGTTCAATTTTCACTACCAGTCTTAAATAGACTGAGTTTCTTAAGTAACTTAATCCATTCAAGTCAAAATGAATGAATTTTGCTTCCTGTAATTTTCCAGTTCTTAACCATACATTGACTAAGGTACTTTTGTGTTGCTCGATTCCAAAAAGATTCTGTTTACACATTCTTAGGGAGAAAAGAATATTTGTTTTGCTTTTTGTTGACAATGTTCAATTTTTTTTATTCAGAAACATGGGCAACATATTTGAGAATATGGAAAATAAAATTAATGCGCTCAAAGTATTTGTAAATCTTGCTATCTTTGATGTAGATTCATACATCTAGGCTGCTTTTGATTAACCATACTGTATTGAATAACATAGATTGTAGAATATTAAGTTGATAATAAAAAGAATAGAACTTGAAACCATGAAAAAAAAGACAAAAAAGCCATGATAACCCTGTAAATCCTATCATCTTTAGGAGTATACATGTTTTGTAAGAATTCTGAGTTTTATATTTTCTCTTTTGACCATCTGAATATCTTCAGAACAGTTGTGTTCTGGGTAGTGCCTGAAACACAGTTGTTCTACCAATAAGTGGTTCAGGGTGTTTAGTTAAAAATACAATGGCAATATGGGGAAGTTGTAAAGAGAGAGGTGGGGAAAGGATGCTAGGAAAATTGGATTTCTTATCTTGCAAATTGCAGCAACCTCATAAAACCCTTATAAGATCATTCAAATTTAGATTCAGCTAAAACTACAAAGAACCAATGAGTTCTTGGTGTTTTTTCACTTCCTTTACTAACTTTCAACATATCTAGAATGGTTCAGGAAGGCACCTAGAACCAGTGGTGGGTTCCTACTGGTTTGGACCGGTTCAGCCAATCCGCTAGTGGTTGGTGGCCTGGGTCACTGGAACCGGCAGCGACCCAGGCCTGCGAGGTCCCAAACCGGTTCTTGTTTTTCTCTTCTGCGCATGCATAGAACAATATTTATTGCACTGCACATGCATGTGCAGTGTGCATCAAGCACGCAAATGTGCAGTGCACTCATGAGTGAACCAGCAATAGTGCCTGCTGGAACCTACCCCTGGCTAGAATCCATTGCTTTTGCTGTTTGAAATAAATCACATTTTCTATTTTGTGCACACTTCACATGTACAGTATTTGGACCCTGTGATCTGTGGTTCAAAATTACTTTAAAATAATTTATTCCAATAGATCAGAAGATCTAAATTTTTCATGGCATATTATACAATCATGAGACTGGTATACAGTAAACATACTTATTTAATTAAATAAATTGCCAAAGCTTCAATTCTTAACAGCATCTGTACAGATTCTTTTCTGCACAAATGTGTTATTTCAAGATTTATTTATTCTACATCTGTGCCACTTTATAAACATTTGCATTAATTTGACACAGCAGATTTGGTAAATAAGCCACTTTTAGGCTTAACATGAGATTTACCCAAAGCTTATTGGAGTCGATGGATGCTCTCCTGCTCTCTGTCTCAAAATTCATCCAAAACTCTGTAGTAAAGTCAGCTTTGTGCCAAATTCATCACTGAATTCCAGGGAGTAGCAGCTGTGAAGTTGACATAACACTGTTTCATGAACTTTCCCTGAAATGGTCTATTACCTTTTAACATCTGTGGTCCTTCAACATTGCCAAGATGCTTAGAAGTTCACAATGAGAGTGTGTGTATGTGACAGAAGTCCCAGTTTTACACTATGTTGCAAAAAAAAAGTGCAGTGAAGAGCTGATGATGTGTGTTTTGTTTATAATAATTGTGTAAGATTTTTGCTCCCCTTCCTCTAGGTCAGTGGTTCTCAACCTTCCCAATGCCACGACCCTTTAATACATGGTGATGGTGTCCTCATGTTGTGGTGGCCCCCAACCATAAAATTGGTGTCTCAGTTCCTAAGACCATCGGAAATATGCGTTTTCCGATGGTCTTAGGCAACCCCTGTGAAAGGGTAGTTCAACTCCCAAAGGGGTCCCGACCCACAGGTTGAGAACCACTGCTCTAGGTATTCCATCCTGTTTCCATTGGTCCTATTGCATGCTACATACTTATTCAAATTTTGCTGAATGAAACTGCATAAATCTGTACAGGGTTTTGTAAATGGAATCTGTGGTGCTCAAAAACACAATGAAGCTATTGTACAAAGGTGATATACTGTATTTCTGAGACAATTTTCATTTCTCCCTGTTCCCCAATTGGGTGAGAAGTGACAAAGTGAGAGATCAAAATGTGTTCACATATTTCTCCTTATGTATCTGATCTTTCATGATCCCACTTTTTCCATAAGAAGAAAGCAGATAGATTGATTCCCACTTTAAGAGCATCTCTTTTCCTGAAGATGTTGAAGCGTAATCTTTCCCTTCTGAACCAGCTAATAGCTTTTCTAAGAGAAAAGGCAGGTATGTGTACAAAGATCACCCGACTGTGTCTAGAATGCTGATTTGTCTGCAGATAAGTGAAGAGATTTTCTTTATTGGAGAAAGGAAAATCACTCTTGGGAAAATAAACAGAGTTACCAATTGTCTTTTTCCTCTAGCGTACTGTTTGAAAAGTGACTAAGAAGTGTATTTGTGTGTATATTTAATCCACATAAGGCTTCTACTTTCTTTGGAGTCATGAGACTTATTTTTAAGATCTCCTATTATAGGTAGTCCTCAACTTATGACCACAATTGAGCCCAACATTTTTGTAGCTAAGTGAAAAGAAACATTCAGTTTAGCCAATTTTACCACTTTTCTTGCCACATTTGTGAAGTGAATCACTGCAGTTGTTAAATTAGTAACGTCATTGGTAAGTGAATCTGACTTCCTTATTGACTTTCCTCATAAGAAAGTCACAGAAGGTGATCACATGACCCCGGAACATTGCAATTGTCACAAATATGAACCAGTTGTCAAGCATTTAAATGTTAATCACGTGACCATGGGGATGCTCCAAGGGTCATAAGTATGAAAAATGGCCATGTCATTTTTGCATTGCCGTTGTAACTTTGAAAGGTCACCAAATGAACTGTTGTAAGTCAAGGATTTACATGTATACATGTCTAAGATTTGTTTGTTCATGGCATGACGAATACCAGCTGTTGAAGGAAAAATGGCTGGAAATTATAGTTGTAGTGATTAGTGAATGAGTATCTCATCCTTACAAAACGATTAACATTATACTAATTTCATTACAATGTATTGCAGTTCACCAAAATATAATCTCAACGTTCTTTAAGTGGGAATCAAGAATTTAAGACTGAAGTCAGAGTTGGGAATTCTGAATCACTGAGAAACAGATCTAATAGAGCATTTTCATCTTTGCCACTTTAAGGTATGTGGCTGTCAACTTCCAGAATTCCCCAGCCAGAATTCTCAGAGTTGAAGTTGGCATATCTTAAAGTGGTCAAAGTTGAGAAATACAGTAAAAGAGGTTGTTTCCAGAGTGATCAGGAAAATCTTACAGAACATTTTAGTGAGTAGATCCAATACTTAGTCTAAGTCATTCCAAACTTCAATTGAGGAAATGGTGTAAGCTGCATTATCTGAAAGTTCACCAGATATTCACAGAGTTGTAGATTTCTGATTCAAACCTCATCTTCTCTTAACTTTGTGCTCAGAAGGGCTGGATGGCATTGCTTGTATTGTAAGACATTTCAAAATGCATTTTTTCGAAGTGAAATAAGAAAATATGGCTGGGACTGCCTTCATGATGAAGTACAGCCAATTGAAGATGAGCTTGCATGTTCTCAACAGTTAGAGTGAGAATCGTCATACAATGTCATGCATGATGTGCTGGTAAGCACTTAGCTATTCACAGATTTATTCCTGATACTTTCATATGAAAAGCCATTGGGGGGGGGGAGATTAGAATAAATAAATCCGTTTAGTAACTATTTCTAAATGAAGCTGAAACCTGAAAGTCTTTCCACTTTTCCATTATATGAGATTTCTGTGAAGTGTAGCCAGATTTTAAGAACATTTCTAGTTGCTAGATAGCAGCGCACAACATGTTTTAGTTGATGCTTCATTGTTCAACGAGTCTATCCCTTGTTTATATTTCACCTGCCAGTCAAATTAGCATCTTTATTTTACTTGCCCGTAAGATGCAGAAAAGGAAATTGAATTGTGAATGTGTGGGTAGTGTAGACTTGATTGGCACATAAAATAGGAACCGACAGAAACCAACAGAACAGACAATGTTTTCAATGAAGGCATTTTGCCAAGTTGATTTTAGGGAAATCATAAAACAGGGTAATTCCTTCTTTCAAGTAAAATAGTAATTCAGAGTTATTACAGTCAGAAAAGGTAGGAGAAGTCAACAAATGTATTGTTCTTTTAAAATAAGCTGTTATTTTTCTGCATTTGACTTTTCCCAATTCTGAATCAACATACATTGGGCCCCCTTTTCAAGTACAGGAAAACTAACATATGTTTTGCCATGGTAGTATTCTAGTTATGATGCATTTGAAAAAAAAAGTAGATGATTTATGGTTACAAAATTGTACAACATTTCTTTCCAAAAATATTTAGTGTGTGTGTGTGGGGGGGGGTGTATGTGTGTGCGTGTTAATATATGTCTTCTCTTTCATTTTTATCATGCCAGCCCTTCAAGGCTAGACCGGAAACAGACTCCATTGGAAGACTAGAACCAAGTTTTATTGAGCTAGACTATATTAGTAGAATGATGCAACATCATTTTGTGTTTTTTGGTCTTGTCCTTCTTATACACCAATAGCTGGCAGTGAGCCTGAACCTTTTTCTAATACTATGTCTTTTCCTTGAGCTCATAGAAAGTCTGTATCTTTCCTGGTTTTGGAATGGCTTCTGAATATTTTCTTCAAGGGCATATACATGGCTTCCTACATAACCTTATATGAGTTATTTTGAGTAGCTTATTTGAGATGCAGTTGAAATCTGGAAAATGTATTTTAGAGATATGTAAAGCAGGGGTGTCAAATTCAAGGCCCGGGGCCGGATCTGGCCTGCGGGCTGCTTACATCTGGCCCCTGGGCTGCCCTGGAAACAGTGAAGGACCAGCCTGCAGTGTCTCTGCCAGTGAAAATGGAGCTCAGGAGGGCCACATATCGTGGCTGAAAATGGAGCTCAGGAATCAGTTTTTGCTGGCAGAGTGCTCAGGCAAAATCCTACACAAGTGATGTTGAGCTGGTCATGTCCACCCCGGTCACAGAGTCCTGATGCAGCCCTCAATGAAATTGAGTTTGACACCCCTGATGTAAAGGAATTATTGTATACTGATATATTGAAGAGTGGAGTTGGTGTGACTGCAATAAGTGGTAATATACAAGAAAAATGGTAAACATGAAAATGGTAAACAAAAGTCATGTTATATTTAAATTGTTTTTGGAAGGAGTGCATTTATATGTATTTATACCTGGAGAAATGCTAAAATATGAATGAGATTATGGTATAGCTATGCATCTTGTTTAAGATGTTTCTGAAGAGTGCATGCCTGTCTGACAATTAAATAATGGCCTTCTTGGTCTCCTATATAAAGGGAAAATAGAAAGTGTGAATGTAAACATTACTGAAGGATTAATTGGTTACCTATGCCTGGGAAGGTGAGTTTCAGAATTAAAAACAAGTAAATTGGGGAAGTTAAGTGATGTGTGATGTGTAATGTTTCACTTTTTAGTTGATCATTAAGAAATCTATGAACGTAGGAAAAGTGTTCTTAATATAGAGACTTTAGATAAAGGGAGTACCTTGGTTTATGATATCTTTTGCACAATTCAAAGTAGATTTATTTGTCAGTGTGGTGAGTAAAGCACGAGAGAATAAATGAAATTATAAATGCTTAGTGAATGCTTTAATATTTAATATTTAACACATCTTATTTGTTTGATGCATTCATACACAAATATATCAGGCATTCTTGTGATGATAGCAGAGAGGACTTGTTCATTGGTGTACTTATTTGCAGAGATACTGAATCATCTGAAGCAAATGTAAGACTCTATGATGCAATAAGAAGTATTGATCTGAAAATTAATATACATTAATATAAATATAAAAGACCAAGGAAGGTGTGTTTGATAGGGATAATGAACTTAGCAATTTCATCATGCATAAATGATGAAATGTATGCATAAATGATGTTATTTCTCTTGACAGAATGATTACTAAATTTTAAAAAAATTAGACATGCAAATGCTAATAGAAAGATGTGAGTTAGTATATGAGGTGCCGTGAGGCATGATTATCAACACAAACAAATTGTGAATTAAGAATGACTTCTACCCACACCCTTATGTGGAAATGAACATTAGATGTTTCAGGCAAAACATAGATGTTAGTTGTGTATGGTGGGAATGGGATACTTACATCTGTATGATAAAATAAATAGAATTAATGAATTAATGCTGAATTAATGTGAATTCAACAGAAAAGCGAGTGACCAGCATGAGTAATATTTGTTGCTGTAAATGAGAATCAATTTGCAAAGCAAGTAATAAAGGCAAGAGGAATGAACTGAAAGAAAGGAGACGACAAACTGTTATTGGACAGAATCATTGAGATCCCCAAAAAGAGAAGTCATAGGTTTGAAGAACAAAAAACAATATCTAATGCAGGGATGTCAAACTCAATTCCACTGAGGGCTGCATCAGGGTTGTGGTTGACCTCAGGGGGCTGGGTGGGCATGGCTGACTGAGTGGTGTGGTCAACGGGCTGGACATGGCCAGCTTGATACCACTCACTGGGTGTGGCCAACTGGGTGGGTGTGGCCAGCTTGACACCACTTCCCAACCTGCTGGCATGTTTCGTCTTTGTATTGGGTATCCAGGCTGAAGCCATGCTGGCCCGATGTTTCCTCTTTGCAGTTGGTGTACCGGGCTGAAGCCATGCCAGCTGGCCCCTTACAGTTTCCAGGACAGCTCTGTGGGCTGGATCCGACCACATCACTAGCCAGATCTGGCTTACGAACCTTGTGTTTGACACCCCTGATCTAATGGGATGTAAGGATGTGGCAGAAGTAAGCATGGTTTACAAAGATTGAATGGTAGGATGAAGTATTGTGAATGAAATTAGTGCAAACTAGTTTTTCGGTAGGCTTTCTTTTTCTTATATGTTGCCTTCTTTATTTGCTTTTCTATTTCTTATTCTTTTTATGTGTTCTTTCATATTGTGGCTTGCTCCAAAATGCAACAGTGTGATGTGGGGAGGCAAATTTTAAACCACTGTTATGGAAATTTGCAAATAATAAAAGGGAAGGGCTTTGAATGCAAGGTTGTGGTTGCTATTGTGACTTTTTTTTAACAATCTCTCATCCATCCTTAAAATAAACTGTTGTTTTTAATTGGAATGGCCAAGCCATTGAAAATCACTTTGATATGTTTAAAACAAAGTTCAAACTGATATCTTGCTGAAGTGCCACCCCTTTTTTCTGGGTCTATTAATTGATTTTTTCCCTTTTAAAGGTAGCCTTTTGCAAAGCTTTCAAGGACTACAGCTCTGGCTAACCTTCTTTGTTGGCTAGATAATTATCCTTAAAATATTTTCCATCAAGTGCCTATTTTTCTGTTTGGCATTCAGGTTGTTACCATTAATGACAATAACTCCATTATGAGTATAGCAGTCTTAAATTGCTCCATTGTGCTTATAGTTTTAAAGTAGCTGCTTCAAGCAACTTGGTGAAAGTTAAAAGTACAGCACAGGGGTACAGAAGGTAAATGATAACCACTGTATTTCAAATCCAAGGAAACTTGTGATATAAATATCTCAGGATTTTTTGTAGCTATGAATATTTATCAAAATAAAATTCCAATTTACCCTAAAGGTCTAACTACTCATGGTATTATGTGTTGTATGCCTTCTGGATGGTACCATAGCAAGGTATTATAGTATTGTTGATTTATAAAGGCTATCTAACACAGATTGCAGCTGCAGCATCCATGAGAGATGATTTCCATCCCTTGGATAAGTATTTCTAGTGAAGATGAGTCCCTTATCCCCCAAGGAAACATTTATTAATGTGTAGCTGATCTCTGCTTTCCTGCCATTCCTATCTGATAGTTCTAATCCTGCCTTCTAAAACAACAGAGAACAAATGCCACCTTCTCTGTGAAAGTTAAAAACAGCTATCAAGTCTCCCCTTGATTGTTTTCTGCTCCAGGCTAAAATTACCCAACTCTTTCATCTTGTTCTTTTCAAAGCCCTTACCTACACCTCAGTTGCCTCTCTCTGGATTCATTCTAGTTTGTCAATATAATGTCAAAGTCTGCATTGTTAACATTGGAATTCAGTTCTAGAAAAAGAGGTAAGTAGTCAGCTTTTGTTTTCCCAGAATTTTCATTTTGTTTCCTCTCACTGATCCTTTTGCTATCTTTGTAACAATACATTATAGAAGCAGAGCAAAGAATATTCTTAGACTGATACTGAGTAATATTAGTCCACCAATCCTGTTAGCAGGATAATAGTATTTGGTTAGAGTAAAGACTATATTGGCTAAACCAGCCAAGCAGATTTTTGTCCCTTCTTATTTGATATTTTCTTCATTTAGTCTTAGGGAAGTATCATTTTTCACTCAAGTTGCCAGAAAGATAGTGTTATTTCTCTGCAATTTCCACAACATAGAAGCAAACACATTTCAAACATAGTGGAGTGCAGTGCTTTGATTTATTTTTAAAGTAGTGGTAGTCATTTAGAACAAACCAGCCATGAGAAAGGAAGCATTGTTACTACTTCATTTCTTTCCTAGGGGCAGGGGGGGGGTCCTATTGACATGCACAGGGAACACACACAGCCAGCTAACCTAGAGACTTAGGAACTCTCAGTCACAGCAGTCTATAAAAGTCCCCAATTACGGTATCACATAGTTATCAAAAATATTTTATGTCTTCTGGGTGCATTTTTATCACTTTGTTTTTGCATCAAGGGACCAGGTAATGTAGTTCCAAGGTTGAATCTGAAATTATTTCTTCTCTTTGGATTTAACTTGATGGATTCTTCTCCCAGTATGGTTGGGATAAAGCTGCTCTAGCACAATACAATAAAAAAGAGGCTTTAGATTGCTAAGAAATCTTTTATTTTAATAAAAATGAATTACATCATGTGGTAAATATATGACTTTTGATAGACAGTTTGGGCCATGCTTTTATCCTTCTGAGGGATTTAATCTAATTATTTAGACTGGAGACTAAAACATATGAAGAACAGTTGCAGGAACTGGGTACGTCTAGTTTAATAGAAAGAAGGACTAGGGGAGAGATGATAGCAGTGTTCCAATATCTCAGGGGTTGCCACAAAGAAGAGGGAGTCAAACTATTTTCCAAGGCACCTGAGGGTAGAACAAGAAGCAATGGGTGGAAACTAATCAAGGAGAGAAGCAACTTAGAACGGAGGAGAAACTTCCTGACAGTTAGAACAATTAATCAGTGGAAGAGCTTGCCTCCAGAAGTTGTGAATGCCCCAACACTGGAAGTCTTTAAGAAGATGTTGGATAGCCATTTGTCTGGAACGGTATAGGGTTTCCTGCCTAGGCAGGGGGTTGGACTAGAAGACCTCCAAGGTCCCTTCCAACTCTGCTATTGTATTATGTATTATTCATCACTATTGTGGACTGAATGACATTTTAGGGGAACATCTATGGAGATTCACAAGCGTCCAGGTCATGCTTGTTCCAAATATACTTTTTCAAGAGGCAACTGGACTTAGTTGTTATTCTTTGAAGATGTTTTGCTTCTCATCCAAGAAGAGCTGAAGAAGCTTCTTGGATGAGAAGTGAAACATCTTCAAAGAATAACAAGAAAGTCTTGTTGCCTCTTGAAAAAACACCTTTTAGGGGAATGCCAGGCATAGAAAGGGATTGCATAACACAGTCATAGACAATCTATAAATGGACAAAATAAATCAATAATACATAAAATACATGATTAGTAATAATAATTCAAATGGAAAATGCAATAATTGTAAATTGAGTTTTACAGCAGAGATTAAAATTTGGAATTTACTCTTTGAGATTTTTTTTTAAAAAACCTGGATGAATTAAAGTCACTATTCAGAGAAATAGAAATTGCTGATTTTCTCATGGGAAGAACTGTTCTCTCTATAAACAAAATGCCTATTTTTATTTTAGCTTAAATGAACCTTTAATCCAAAAAACTGTAAATTTTATGCCTATAAAGTAAAGGTAAAGGTTCCCCTCACACATATGTGCTAGCTGTTTCCGACTCTAGGGGGCAGTGCTCATCTCCGTTTCAAAGCCGAAGAGCCAGCACTGTCTCTGTAGTCATGTGGCCGTCATGACTAAATGCCAAAGGCACACAGAACGCTGTTACCTTCCCACCAAAGGTGGTTCCTATTTTTCTACTTGCATTTTGACATGCTTTCATACTGCTAGGTTGGCAGAAGCTGGGACAAGTAACGGGAGATCACTCCGTTATGGGGCACTAGGGATTCAAACTGCCAAACTGCCAATCTTTTTATTGACACTCAGTGTCTTAGGCACTGAGCAACTACATCCCTCTTCTTATGCCTATAGTTTCTACCTAAACTAATGGTATTTTCTAATTTTTTCTGAATCCTTTATTCATCAATTTTCCTCAGCTGTCATCACTTCAGCTTCTTGGGAGCTGTTTCTGGAGTTTTTTTTCCCCTGCACACAGCTATACTGTACATTAATTTTCACCTCTGTTCTTTAATTAATTAAACTGTGTATAGCTGTGAATTTGGTAAACTTTCCACTAGCTTATGCATATTAGAAGCTTATTTCTAAATTATTCCAATTGATTTCAATTCAACTCTGATTGAACTCTGATTCAATTCTACCTAGCTCACTGGAGCTTTCAAAGACCCATTTTCCCCTCATAAAGTGATTTATGGATTTGGGAAAAAACATTGAAGAACAAATCAATCTTACCATAGGTACATTTTGAATTCTCTGTTCACTATGAGTGACAGTAGAGTTATATCTCTCACCCTGAAAGAAGTTAGTCTGTGACAGTACTCATTTGATGTGCTTGTCAAACATTAAGCCTTTCCATTTTTGTAGAAGTCTCACAGATATGTAAGTGTTCACTTCTGTTTTTTCTTTTTTTAATCTGATCATTTTTCTTTTTGAAAGCAGCAACAGATGCAACAAAGATTCTAGTTCATTTTCTCTTCCATCTTCTTTTCTTCTTCTTAAGCAGTGAAAATGAGGCTACAAATAGCAAAGAAAAATGGAGGAGTTATTGTCCTAGCAGAGCAAGGCAAGGAGATCTGTGCTGTTTTCTGACCCTGAATATTCACACTTTTTCATGTACCCTTTCAGCTTATCTATAGGTTCCATTTAGATCCAGTTAAAACTAAATGAGATCCACATGACTATGTGTCTTAATTCACCAGCTTTAATATATTCTTGTCCTTCTCTTGAAAACAAAGTAGTATGCCAGCTGATCTGTTCTGATTTTCACCCATTCCAGGAAAGCAAAAAAAAAAAAAAAAACCACTTTCTGAGAATGAAGACTTAGTTATGATAAATTTGTTATTGTGTAATTCTATTGTGTTATTTGGAAAAGAGAAATATGGAAACTAAAGCAAATTTAAAAAATACTTGGAACTGTCCAGAGTTCTGAAAGATTCACTTACAATGTAATTCTAGCAAAGAAATCAGTGACATCTGATCTCTTGATGTTTCATTCAGAATTGATATTACATTAACAACGATTCTGCAGTATCAGAAGTTAAAATTGTAAAGTCACATGAATGAATATTGTTTGAATAACCTCCATTTGGCTTGTAAAATTAGAAGAAGTCCTTGTGTAACTGCTCCACACACACAATACACTGTACAGTAGTATAGTAATCCAAGCATATGATTAATTTATCCTGTAAAATCAGTGGGACATAAAAGTGCTTAATTGTGGATGAATCATGTCCCATATTTTCACAGTGTGACTGTGAGTTATTTTATAGCTGTGCTTTTAAGGAGAACAATTACTTCACAGACAATATTGTATTTTCTTTGGTTCTTTTACTATGTTCATGTATATTTTCAGGAATTAAGGGGAAAACCAGAACTTTTTACAGCAGAGTGAACCTATCAGTCTCTAACTCTCTCTGACACTCTCAAAGATCCTTGCTAGCAAATACCCGGTCTGTTGCTTAGCTACCAAATCACCCCACTTTCTCCTTTACACTCAACCTTTCACTAAGAGAGATAAGGAAGGGAGAACAGGAAGGCAATTGGATGAGTTGCTTTAGTATTAGGTTAAAGCCTTTCTTTATGCTTTTCTTTTCCACAACTGTCTCTCTGGGTAGATGTTGTGGAATGCACCTCCTCTGGCCTTTTGCTCTATGTTTCCCTAGGGCTTCCCTGAAGGCACCAGGTGTCTATCTGCAGGCCAGACACTTCCTTCTGTTCCCTCTCAGTTTTAGGCCTGTCTGGTCTTCTTTTATTTTCTCTCAAGGAAGCTCCAACCAACTTCATTTTCATTCTTTTCTCCCCCTAGGGCCAAAAGCTGGCAACTGCACACTTCTATGGCCCAGCAACTCAAGATAATTTCCCTTCATGGCTTTGGACTGCAACAGATGTATATAGTAGGCTTGACCAATCAGAATGCGGCCTCCATCTGCCCACAGCAGTCTTGGCCAGGGCAGCTCATTTGCTGTTATGATAACATAGCTGCACTTCAAGATCACACATGAGCCCTCTTCTCCCCGTTTCTTTTCATTCTTTTTGCTTACCCATAGCACACATGTTATTCTACTCATTGATGTGTGCTTAGTATAAGTGTAAATGTGTAGGATTTTCTTTCTTTCTTAGCATTCCTAAGAGGAACATCTATTAATTTTCTGTTAAAAATTAGGTATTTGAGTAATAATATCAGCTTAAAGTAAATGTAAAAGTTCCTCACACACATATGTGCTAATCATTCCCAACTCTAGGGGGTGGTGCTCATCTCCGTTTCAAAGCCTAAGAGCCAGCACTGTCCAAAAATGTCTCTGTGGTCATGTGGCCGGTATGACTAAATGCTGAAGGCTCAAAGAACACTGTTACTTTCCCACCAAAGGTGATTCCTATTTTTCTACTTGCATTTTTACATGCTTTCAAACTGCTAGGTTGGCAGAAACTAGGGCAAGTAATGGGAGCCCACTCCATTATTTGGCACTAGGGATTCAAACTGCCAAACTGCGGACCTTTCTGATCGACAAGCTCAGTGTCTTAGCCACTGAGCCACCGCATCACTAATATCAGCTTGGGCTTATTTAAATTATGCTACTTTGTGTTACATGGGTGAATGGGTGTGGCTTCCTATGTATATTCAAACATGTGTCCTATACTTTGATAGTATTAACTTGCTGTACTTGTAATAGAAATATTTTCTTTTTAAAATTTTCATTGTATTTATAAAGCAGCCAAAGTATATTGTGACTGAAGTCAGTGTGTAATGAGCATTAAAAAGAGGTCTACAAATTGCCAAGGATGACAAGCTTCCAGAAGATTTTCTTAAAGATTAGAAGAATTGGGGATATATAAACTGGGTGGGAATCCAGAGGACAGGAGCTAGTAATACAAGAATCTCAGTTTAATTGCTGAATATATTCTAAATCAGGGTTTTCAAACTGGTGGCTGTCAAACTGGATGCGTCATGGACAGGCCACACCCATCCCAGATCTGCAAAGGAAAAAAGTCATGATACATCATGATAGATCATGTGAGGTGATCAAATTTTACACCCGTGCTCTAGACAATTGACAATAAGCCGGAATAACATTATCTTGAATTTAGGAATTTCTGGAAAGAAATGATTAACCGAAGACAACTTCAGTAAAAGTGGAGCTAACAACCATTACAGAATGAAGAACTGGCTAGTAGATAGGTTCTTTGTAATTCCTCTCCAGGCAAGGGGAGGACCTGAGATCATCCATGAATGTTCCATAGAATTATTCCTCATGGTCTTTGGTAGCTTTAGAGTTCTAGGAGAAAAAGAAATAACTATATTTTTGCTCTGCAGTCAATGCATTCAACAGAACACTGGGTTTGCATATTATTAATGACTTTTGGAAATTTCAACTAACAACTTGGTAAGGATCCAGATAAATTTGAAATGAGATTTTGGGATCAATTATAAGAATCTTCCCATAGGAAAGTATTTTTGTTTTCAATTCTTTAAAAAAGCATAATAAGATAGAAGTTTTAAAGTTGTAGCCAAGCAGGATCTAGAAGGAACTAAAAGATTACAATTAAAGAAGAAAGAACATTTAAATTTGATTTCCTAATAAAGAATGGAGAAAAAACTTTTTAACATTTGACATATTGAAATAATGGATGTAGATGTCAGTTTTAAGAATGTCTGCGTCTATAAATAGATTGTATTTAAAACATGTTATAGAAGAGCAAGAAGTTTTACCTGACAAAATATAGACATATAAAAGAAGCTTTAAAAAGTAGAAGCTGTAAGTATTATATGGAAAAAGATGCTAGTGGACATGTTTCTAGACATATAACAGATCACTTTATGTTCTAATAATTAGAAGGGATATACAAATAAGAAACCAAGAAAATAACTTGGATAATTTTCCTTATTGGATCTACAAAAGATTCAAAGCTTTGAAGAATTTTTTGTAATGCAATGGAAAAAAAAACCTGACAAGAATATGTTGAGTTTTAGGACATTATTTGAATGAACAAGATCAAGATTGTTAAAAGTAAAAGCAAGAAATATGAAGCTGGTTTACTTATATTTAATTTAAAAGTTGTACTAGATGTTTTATCTCTGGTAACTATCAGAGTTCCGGAAAAACCCAACTCCAATGAAACTCCGAGACAGACATTTTCTCAAAGCTCCCATTTATTAGCGTAGGTATAAAGGCACATCTGGGAAAACCCGAATCTGAAATTTCTGGGCTTTCGCTCAGTAAATCAAAAGTCCAAACCCAACCCTTGCACCCATCAGTCCATTACATGGTCTAATCCCAATCTGTCCCAACTCGAGACATCACTTCAACCACCCCTCCTCCAGGTGCAGGAATGCTATCACCTTGACCAAAAAGAAGAATGCTATTTTGTCTAACTACACTCCCTCTACTAAATCCCCCCTCCCAAGCACAAAATGTGGCAGCGTGGAAGTTTCCAGTGTTGATATGGCTTCCAATGCTGACAGGAACCCTAAATGGACCCCAGGGTTGTAGGTTAAGTGGGAAAGTCAAAAATAAAAATCTGGAAGAAAATATCACATCGCTTCCATCATAATGCTAAGAAAACTACATGAACATGAGCTTGATTTAAGTTGACTTGACTCAGGTGTCTTTATCTTTAAATAGCATTGTGTTTGCTTCCTCATGAATTTACACAGCTTTCTTAAGTCATGTCTTAATAAAGTCAAGTAATAAATGTACTTACATTAATTGACTGGTGTGTTTCAGCCAACCATTGATATAATAACCTCTGCAAGCTTGAAGACTTCATTTGACCTACTTTTTGTTAGCTGTAATTAGGATAATAGTGGGGTATCTCTTTCACTTTCAGTGGCCTGATGATATCAAGTAGACAAGGCTTGAAATATAAATGCAATGATCTCTCCTAGATAAGAAGTAAATACTCTTCCTAAAAAAAGAACAGGGAGTAGGCATGTGGAGACCGACAGCTTGATAGGCCAGCTCAATGTAGTAATTACTACTAAAAGCAATGAGCCATGTGAAAATCCTTCACTGCTGAAGAATATTTTTAGCAAGCTAGACTAATAGTCAGTGGTCAGTCACATGCATTTGTACAAATTAAAAGCAAGGGAGGCTTGGAGGCATTTTCCCTAGTGGTGTGATAGAACATCTCTTTTTACTATCAGTATTCTCAGTTACTATTACTCTTTCAATTCTCACAGTCCCTTTGGAATTGATTCCTTTTTTTTCATGCTTCGTTCTGAAATACATGTTAAAATTTTGTTGATGTGCTGATTTTCCTAATTGCTTTCTTATAGATGATGGAAGTATTGATGATGATGATGATGATGATGATGATGATGATGATGATGATGATGCAACCCAGGGGTAACATAACAGCTGAAAAGGTTAAAGTTGTTACGCTGCATTTGTAAATTACAAAATTCAGGAACCCAGATTTGCAGAGATGGAAAGCAAATAGAAAACATACTCTCCTGGCAGTTGGTAGAGTTAGTCTGCAACACTGCATTCTAACCACTGCACCACCATGGCTCTTGTACTACAATGATCAACATTGTAGTAAACATTCTGATTAAGTCCTCCCAAAAGTGCAACCAAATTTTGAATATTTTTTAAAACTACCAATCCTGCTTCCTATTTTTTTTAACTGAATGTGCCTAGTAGATTAAGCTGTTTGCTAGTGTGCGAAAGCAAAGTGAAACTGAATTTGGATAGGACACAATGAATGCTAGTTTCAGGTGCTGATTTCTGGCATGCGGTGATACCTTTATTCTTCACATGTTCCTCCTTAAAGAACATATTTGCACTCTGAAGGTCCATCTGGAATTGGCATTGATATATAGAGTACACACATATGGCGCGCACACACACACACACACACACACACACCAATTATAGTCTGATAAGCAAACTGTTCCACTTCCTAGAGGAGAAAATGCAGCATCAAGTGATGGTAAACTATACTTTGGATTTTGCAATGTGTTATTTGTGAAGTGGAATTCAAGACTTTGAAAATGGTAGATTACCAAAACAAGCCATGTTACTGCTATGTTGAAACAGCTGAACTTCTTGCTGGCTGCCTTCTGACACCAGTTCAAGAGCCTTAACTTGTTTGCACAACTGCCTATGCTTGTGCAATTTGCATTATACACTGTTAATTTCACTGGGGAATGTTTGCTGACCTAATCTCAAATAACATCAATATCAAGTGGAACTGGTTTTTCCATGATGGAGCCTTTATATGCATTGAGACAAGTCCTGTCTCTGTAGAAGGCATTTTAAAGGAAATTTATTTACTAATATCCTTTATTTTTTAAATATATATATTTAAAATATATGGGCCCCCCTCAGTGGAGCAGACAGGCCGCCAACAGCGAGTCTTGTGAGACCATCCTGGGAGGAGTTTGATTCTGTTGCCCCCGAGGATTTGGATAGGTTGCATGGACGGCTGCGACCCACCACATGTTTAATGGACCCGTGTCCCTCCTGGTTGGTACTGGCATCTTGGGAGGTGACCCGAGGCTGGCTTCTGGGCCTGGTGAATGCCTCATTGGGTGAGGGATCCTTACCAGCCGCCTTGAAGGAGGCGGTGGTGAGACCCTTACTTAAGAGGCCTGCACTCGACCCATTGGAGCTAGCTAACTATCGTCCAGTCTCCAACCTTCCGTTTTTAGCAAAGGTTGTCGAGAATGTGGTGGCGCAGCAGTTTCCACAACACCTTGACGAATCCGAGTATCTAGACTCACGCCAGTCCGGCTTCCGACCCGGGCACAGCACAGAGACAGCCTTGGTCGCGTTGGTCGATGATCTCTGGAGGGCCAGAGATAGAGGTTGTTCCTCTATCCTGGTCCTATTAGACCTCTCAGCGGCTTTTGATACCATCGACCATGGTATCCTATTGCGCCGGTTGGAGGGGATAGGAGTCGGAGGTACCGTTTTGCGGTGGTTCGGCTCCTACCTCTCCGACCGGAGGCAATGTGTGTTGACAGGGGGACAGAGGTCGACCCCGAGGCCACTCACTTGTGGACTGCCACAGGGGTCGGTCCTCTCGCCTCTCCTGTTCAACACATATGTGAAGCCGCTGGGTGAGATCATCCGTGGTTTTGGGGTTGAGTATCATCTCTACGCTGATGATACTCAGCTGTATATTTCAACCCCAAACCACCCCAACGAGGCTGTTGAAGTGATGTCCCGGTGCTTGGAAGCCGTCGGGGTCTGGATGGGGGACAACAGACTTAAACTCAACCCCTCCAAGACCGAGTGGCTGTGGCTACCGGCACCTCGGTTCAGCCAGCTGATTCCATCGCTGGCCATAGGGGGCGAACAATTGCCCCCTGTGGAACGGGCGCGCAATTTGGGCGTCCTCCTTGATGCCCGGCTGTCAATGGATGACCATGTGGCAGCCGTGGCGAGGGGGGCGTTCCACCAGGTTCGCCTGGTGCGCCAATTGCGCCCCCTACTGGACCGGGATGCCTTACGCACGGTCACTCATGCGCTGGTGACGTCCCGCCTGGATTACTGCAACGCTCTCTACATGAGGCTGCCCTTGGGACGCGCCCGGAGACTGCAGTTGGTTCAGAACGCAGCCGCGCGGGCTGTGATGGGGAGTACGAGGTACTCCCATGTAACACCTCTCCTGCGCGAGCTGCACTGGCTACCTGTGGTTTTTCGGGTGCGTTTCAAGGTGCTGATTACCATCTTTAAAGCGCTCCATGGCACGGGACCTAGTTACTTGCGGGATCGCATCCTCCCACATACATCCCTGCGGCCAATTCGCTCACATAGGGAGGGACTTCTCCTGGTGCCGTCCACTAGGCAATGCCAACGGGCGACACCAAGGAGTAGGGCCTTCTCTGTGATGGGCCCAACCCTCTGGAATGACCTCCCCCCCGACATTAGAACCACTTCTGACCTCCGCTCCTTCCGGCAAAAATTGAAGACTCACCTGTTCCGATTAGCAGGCCTGGCATAATTACAACTGTCCCTCCTGGCAAATGTATTATTATCTGGTTATCTTAGGGTTTTTTAATCTGTTGTGTCTGTTTTAGGGATTTTAAAAAAATTATATTTATTTAGCTTTGTACAGTTCTTTTAATTGCATTTTAACCTCCTCCAAACTGTACATATTTTATTTAATTTAATTTTTTATTGTATTTTTGTGATATTCTCTATGGACTGTACACCGCCCCGAGTCCCTTCTGGGAGAGGGGGCGGTCTAGAAGCACAAATAAATTGAAATTAAATTGAAATTGAAAATTGAAATATATATATATATATATATTATAAACTATTCAGAACCATTCAGGGAATAGACAGCATTAGCATTTTCTCCCTTTTAGCTGTTGCTTTAGGAGAGTGGGTTTCTTCCCCATTATTGCATCTTATTCTCTTACAGTCAAGTGGGCTATTTCAATCAAATGGTGATCACTTTGTGAACAGGATTAAGCAAGGAAGTCATCCACTTACATGACTAGAGATAAGTAAAACTAATTCACAGTACGGGAAATGTGTCATACATAGTAACACTTTTAAATCAATCACAAACCTATTACTGAGAGAGGAGAAATTTTTACCATTGCTAAAAAAATGTCTAGCCATATCTACATTTGGCTGAAAAAGTGTATGATTCCAATGGGAAGCAGGAATTGAAGTTTTGAAGAATTGATATATGCAGCACGTTGCTTCCCAGCTAAAATAGTTCTTGTCCAATTGTTTTGGGAAAAGTTTGGATAAAATGATTTCTAACTGAATCTACAAATATCAAAATGATGCTTCGTGGCCATGTCAATCCAGGCCACATTTCATATGACTTCAGAAATTTATTGGATTTCCTGACATTGGTTTGTTTTTTAATTCAATTGCTTCATATTTTGCCAGAATAGTCATCAGTTCAATATCTTAACAATTTTATCAAAGGTGACAATTTTTATGTCATTTGCCTGTGCTGAGAAAACTGTCCTCAGATTTCAGATTATCAGACACTGTAACAGTACTAGCCTATATCTTCCTTTCTGACTCCATGTGTGCTACACCATCAGAATTTAAAAATTTGTCCTTTTATAAAACTGAGCCAATTGCTGTCTACTAAAGTACTTCTCAAACCAATGTAACTGATGCCAGCTTTGCACTCAACTTTGGGATGGGAAACTTGAATTGACTGAGTGATGTTTCATCATTTATTCTAGCATTGAAATTCACCCAAACTGGCAACCTTTTTTCCAGTATTCCAATTTAAGATCTATTGTATTCTCTTTGGATTTATCTCAGCTATTATCTACTCAGAATATCTTATCTGTAGATGGAGATAAGCATCGACACATTTTGACAGACTTTTAAATACATGATCACTATTGCATGGGATAACCAAAATATTTAAAATCTGATGCTTATTAGCAAAGACTTCAACACATTCATTTTTATCCGAAACTTAAATGTGGTTTTAAGTGAGACTATTGTATTTCCAGAGCCTTTGGTTCTGATGTCTTCTGTAAAAAAATAAGACCATTTCTACCAGTGAAATTTTGAAAAATTACTCATCACATGGCAATGTTACTGAATATCAATGATATCTTAAACTTAGGGTCTCCTTGAAATTATTTAAGAGTCAACATAGAAACAGTGCCAGGAATGAATTATTGATGGAGGATATGTTTCATCTAGTAATTGTCCTCTTGCTTTGTAGGTAATGAATTACCAAAAAGATTCTAGCCTCACTATATATTTCATTACAAATACGCACACATACACACACACATACACACACCAAAATTGAAGCTTCACTATATATTATATTTCCTACTTTAAAGCTGCAGCTGGTGCCAGAATGTCCTGGTGTGGGCACTTAGGCATCCAGAGGTAATGAAGATGGCTTTATATCACCTTTAAAGCCCTTCATAACATGGGGCTAAGATACTTATACTGATAGACTATCTACCATTAACCCCCTGAGATTAGAATGGCTCCACCTTGCTGGCCATTTGTAAGTATCTGAAAAAGGCGCCATTTCTCATGGAACCAGGGCAGTGTGATGAATGAGTGTGGCTGAAATGTTAAATTATTATGGGTTGGCTTCAACTGTGTTGTATCAGTCTTTGTATTTTGTTTTTGCATTCTTTTTTTTATCATACCCTGTCTGCAATCTACTATCTTCCTATCCAAATTTGCAGCTTGGATGGCCATATACATTTGTGAAATAAATAATACATAGTACAACAAGTTGTGCATGGAGCAGGAATGCTTTGCATTCATTTCCTTTGAAATGATATGTTTTCTTTTTGGTAAACGTTTATCATACTGTAATTTGTGAAACACATTTTATAATTCTGAAGATTCAGGTGCATGAATTAATTATCAAAGTAGTTAAAACAACAGACTATACAGTAAAAACTGAACATGTTTCAACCAGAATGATGTCTGGCCCAAGCTAAATTGATTTCAGTTCTTAAGGCCCATAGGAACATACAGTAGATTAGACCTTCTCCCTAAGCTTCCTTTATGAATTAAAGAAAAGTATATTAAATGCTAACAGAAAAAAGAGGGAAACATAATTATATGGCTGGCAAGGATTAATTCAGATAATTAAAATTAAATTTGGTGGCTTTTTGGCAATTTATTGTGAAGTCCTCCCGGAGAAGGCTTCTTTGTGTAGAA